>NC_141537.1:55447500-55787500 GCF_021556685.1 Rattus norvegicus | reverse complement strand
TTCTGTCCCATTCTAAAGAGGATCACATAGATCATCGCTCCCCCCAAATTCTTTTACTCCACTCAAAGTTCTCTCTCAGCTCCTAACAGGCATTTCTGGGAACCTGCAGACCACTTTGGCCACTGAAGTAGGCAGTCCAAGTGCAGATCTTCTCCATTCCCTTCATTCCTTTGAATCCAATACCCTAGCTTCATCTTAAGCTCTATAGAAGATTTTCTGCTATGGCCTCTGCTGACTCTGTCACCATTATGAAGAATCTAAGGAGATTCTGGTATAACATCCTGGTTTCCTCCTGCCTGTGGATTTCCCTAAGCCTCCACCAGACCATTCCTGTTACTGAGCTCCCAAATATTAGAAACTCATGGTATTTTGAATGCCCAAGTGGCTTGAACTATCAGGATTCCAGGAGAATATTCTACCATGCAAAACATAGCCTAACATTGTCCTAAGAACTAAAGAGGAAAATGAAAGACAGAAAAAAACCTACCAACCCATTGAAGACAAGTCCAGACAACAGCACCAAGAATTACAATCTTCACAAGCCCAGGTACCTAGATCTCAGTATAAAGTCAAAATTTTCAGCCACCAGGACAATGTTTCCACTCGAGCCCTGCACCCATCCCTCAGCAGGTTCTGGATATTTCAACATAGCTGAAAAATAATAAAACTACCTTAAAATACCTTTTATGCATGTAGTAGAGTTTCTTAAGGACAAACAAATCCCTTAAAACACCTTGGCAAGCAAAAACAAACATTGGAATGAAATGAATGCATTATAGACCTGAAAGTGACAGACTCACCAACGGAATACAAGGCAAAGAAGACAGAATCTGATACAATAGAGAATTAATAGAATTGCACTTGGCTTCTGAAAGGAGACTCTAAAAGTTAGGTCAGATTGGACAGACTCTAATGAAAAAAATGAATATGACAGAAATAAAGACTTTCTAAAATTTAATGAAGACCAGAGATGCTATCTTTGCCTACTATAATCATCAGAATGGATAGTGAAAACGAGCCATTTCATAGTAAAAAAAAAAAAAAACAACAGCTATTTATAATTCTGAAACTGCAGAGGCACTAGAAGCAAAGGTCCAACCTAAAGAGAATAACTGCACTGAAGAAAATTTAATAAATAAATAATCCCAGACAAGAAAGTCAAAAGAAGAAACACACACACACACACACAGAGAGAGAGAGAGAGAGAGAGAGAGAGAGAGAGAGAGAGAGGGAGAGGGAGAGGGAGAGGGAGAGGGAGAGAGAGAGCACCCCACCACAATAACCAGAGCAACAAAATAATAGAAACTAACAATCATTACTCACCAATATTTCTCAACATCAGTGGTCTCAGTTCATCAATAAAATGACACAGATTAACACAATGGCTAAGAATAAGGACCCACCCTTCTGCTACATACAAGAAACTCCTTAACTTCAAGGATGTAGAACATTTCAGGGTAAAAGGAGAGAAACAGATATTCTAAGCAAATAGACATAAGAATCAAGCTTCTGTAGCCACTTTAATTCTGACAAAGTTAACTGCAAACTAAGACTAACCAGAAGAGTTAGGGAAAGACACATGTAGTTCCCACATACTCAGACACAAAGTGAGTTTCAACAGTTAAAAGAAAATCGAAGTAACACCCTGCCTCCTATTTGAAAGCCACATGTTAAAGCTGCGTATCAATAATGGAAACAACGGAGAGTTGACAAACTCATAGAAAATGAACAACTAGAAAGTTGCTCTACTGTAAACAAACGGGTAAAAACAGAAATAGAGACATTAAAGGCTTTCTAGAATTTAATGAAAATGAATATATAGCATACTCCAACTTATGGAAGCAATGACAGTGGAGCTAAGAGGAGATTACATAGCACTACGTACCTACATAAGAAGGATAGTGGATACTTGAATATTTCTCACAAGAGGATATTGGAGGTGGAGGAAGGGAGGGAAATGGGTGACAGAGGACATGGGGAAGGGAACAGAGAACATGGCAGGGGATCAGTTGTAGGGATAGCAGGGCAGTGAGAAGATATATTAGTCATGAGGAAGGTAGAGGGATCTCTAGGGCTTGCCAGAGAGCTGTGACTGTCAGAGGCCCCAAGGAGTCTGTATCATGAGTCTAGCTGAGACTCCTAGCCGCGAAGGATATGGATCCTGAAGTGGCCACCTACTATAGCTAGATAGGAATCCTGGTAGAGGGATTAGGACAGCAACTGACCCACAGGGACACAATCCGAATGTTTAATCATCTACAATAATGTGTGGGAAACTCAACAAGGAAGATATCTTTGTTTAATTCAAAGACAAAAGATAAAAAATTTGGGAAAATTCAGAGCCTGCCCCACCTGGGAATCCAGCCTGTATATCCAGCCTTCTGTTCAGCCAGAGCATGGCAAATACAGAGGCGAATGCTAACAGCAGACCATTGGGCTGAGAACCGGGTCCCCATTGGAGTTGTTAGAGAAAGGATTGAAGGGGCTGAAGGAGCTTGCAAATCTATAAGAATAACAACACCAACCAAGCAGAACTTCCAGGGACTAAACTACTACCCAAAGAGTACACATGGACAGACCTGTGGCTCCAGCTTCACATGTAGCAGAGGATGGCCTTGTGGCACCAATGGGAGAAGCCCTTGGTCCTGACAAGGCTGGACGCCCTTCTCCTGCCCCCAGTGCAGGTGATTGTCGGGGTGGGGAGGCCGGAAGGGGTTGTGGTTGGGGAGGGGGAACACCCTTATAGAAGGGAAGGGGAATGGGATAGGGGTCTTATGGGCATGAGTCCGGGAAAGGGAATAACATTTGAAATGTAAATAAAATATATAAAAAAAAAAAACTAGAAAAAAGTGTGAAAAAGAACTAACAGACTAAGGAGATGTGAAAGAAGTGTATGAAGAAGTTGAACTTTAATTTCTTTCTGGGGCTAGTGAGCTGTCTGAGTAGTTATAATACTCTATACCGATTCTGCCTACAGAGATCAGTCCCCAGGCTGCACATTGTAGAAGGAGAGAGAGAGATATGTAGTTTTCTCATACACTCACACACATATACAATTTCCCACCTCCCACCTCCCATTAAATAACTAAATAAATGTACATACTTTTATTTTGTACCGTATTTATTAGTGGCAGTTTGATATATTGCACACACAGTTTTTGAATAACTTTAAAGATTATTTTGATGGCCACAAAATATTCCAAATGAAGGTATTTTTATATATTTAATTCTCTGCCATTTTAAAAAATAAATTTAAAGTATATATGTATTTGATATTGTGACATTTGGTAAAGTCACTAAATATATTGGAATTGTATATTTTGAGAAGGCTGTTTCTATTTTATTTTTTGAGATTTTAATTTAAATACACCACTCACTTCTCTTTCCTCCATCCAAATCCTCTCATAAGACCATATCTACCCTCCTTAAAATTCATGGACTCATTTCATTATTACCCATTGATATTTGTATTTGTATATTCATATACATTTCTAAATACAGTCTGTTTAGTCCATATACTGTTACTTGAATGTATATTTTCAGGGCGGGCCATTTGGCACTGGACAACCAATTGTACTCTCACCTAAGGAAGGCCTCTCCTTACCCTGTTGTCTATAGTTCTTTGTGTAGGACTGAGGCTTTTTCTTATCCTGTTTCCCATGCTCATTAGGAACATCATTTTTTCACATTTAGGCAGTGTCTTTGTGTGTTTTTTGCTCTGTATATATATGCCTGATTTTATGTATTATTTGCTTTATGTTATTTATTTTAGTTTGGCTGCTAGGGTTTTTTTGTTGTTGTTGTTGTTGTTATTTTCTCTGTCTTTTTCAGAGAGAGAGAGAGAGAGAGAGAGAGAGAGATAGAAAGACAGACAGAGAGAGAGAGAGAGAGAGAGAGAGAGAGAGAGAGAGAGGAACCTGAAGTTGTGTATGTAAATGCTGGGGCAGTTATTAGAGAAGTTGAGGTAAGGATAAGGATATGATTACTGAATGGAAAAAATAAATAAGAAATTTAAATCTAATTAGGAATTTAATTAGGAAAAGAATGACACAGGATAACAATTATGAAGCATTTTTGGCACATCTATGTAGTTATGTTATTTATAAAAGTGAGACAATGAATTTAATCATAAATATTAAAACACTTAAGGACAATTAAATTTAAAATTTAATCTTAGCTGCAAAGTTGATTAATGACCCAATAAATGTAAAAGACTTGGGTTAAGAGTAAGTGTAGCTGTCTGTTTGGAGAGACTATGGAGGCAGAAACTGAGTGAGGATATCAGAGGCATCTGTCCTACTTTTCCTCACTATAAGAAATGTGAGTCAAAATTCTTAATTAAATATTTATCATTTCTCTATTTAATGATGTTATTCTTATATTTTCTTAATTGATGCTTGAATGATAGGCAGACTTGTATACTTAAATTGTTCAGTATGATGTTTAAACACTTATATATATTTCTATATTTTTATTTCTATATTTTATATTTGTATCACATTATATATATATATAATATATATGTCTTAGGATTAAGCATACATTCTCTAAGAAAATTAGTTTAGAGAATCCAATATGTGTCATGTTTAAATATGTTGCTCTTGAAACTCTTTGGAGAATGAATCTCCTGCAGCCTGGAGCACCTTCAGAGCACTGTGTCCAGGGCGATGATGCCTGTTCAATCTATCTGCAATCTATTCAATGTGGCAACAAGTCAAAGATGAGCTTTTATATATTTCTATGTCTCTGAGCAGCCCTGTAATAGTGCTAAATTTCTATTTTGTAGAACTTGTGACTTATTCTTATATATATATATATATATATATATATATATATATATATATATATATATTATTAACTTGAGTATTTCTTATATACATTTCGAGTGTTATTCCCTTTCCCGGTTTCCAGGCAAACATTCCACTCCCCCCTCCCCTTCCTTATGGGTGTTCCCCTCCCCACCCTCCCCCCATTGCCGCCCTCCCCCCAACAGTCTAGTTCACTGGGGGTTCAGTCTTAGCAGGACCCATGGCTTCCCCTTCCACTGGTGCTCTTACTAGGATATTCATTGCTACCTATGAGGTCAGAGTCCAAGGTCAGTCCATGTTTAGTCTTTAGGTAGTGGCTTAGTCCCTGGAAGCTCTGGTTGCTTGGTATTGTTGTACATATGGGGTCTTGAGCCCCTTCAAGCTCTTCCAGTTCTTTCTCTGATTCCTTCAACGGGGGTCCTATTCTCAGTTCAGTGGTTTGCTGCTGGCATTCGCCTCTGTATTTGCTGTATTCTGGCTGTGTCTCTCAGGAGCGATCTACATCTGGCTCCTGTCGGCGTGCACTTCTTTGCTTCATCCATCTTGTCTAATTGGGTGGCTGTATATGTATGGGCCACATGTGGGGCAGACTCTGAAGGTGTTCCTTCAGTCTCTGTTTTAATCTTTGCCTCTCTATTCCCTGCCAAGGGTATTCTTGTTCCCCTTTTAAAGAAGGAGTGAAGCATTCACATTGTGACTTATTCTTTAGAGTTTCCGGTTGCACACCATTTGATCCGGTATTTTGAAGTTGCCTGCCTTTCTCTCTCTCTCTTGACAATGAAGAACAATGAAAAATGCAAGGCCTCGTGCCCATCAATGATATTGAACCTCGCATCTGGAGAGCTTTCTAGATGTGTTTTGATTTTAAAATGAAATAGAAAGTAGCAAATGAGAAAGATGAGAATCTACACATGCCAAAAATGTCATTTTCATAAAATATCAGTTTCAAAGATGGTACACTTCCAACAGAAGATTAAACAAGTCTATGAAGGAATAACTAGGCCACCCTTAATAACCCTCAAGATTTCTGCTTCTAAGTGCTTATATTATGGGTTCTGGATCAGTAAAGCTAGGTGTTATGACAGACTGAAATGGACTGCAAAATTCTTAGGTAACAGTTTATCACCATTATTATCAGATGTTTTTAAGTCTATGTCATTGACATGCTGATTTTAGATAGCATAGGTATCAAGGAAGTTTTAATTTTACTGGATCCACTTATAGAACTGAGCAATCGTATGGGAGAAGATACATAAATTTTCTATTGTTATGCAAGTATAACAGGAAAGTTACCTTTAGGATTCATGGCCTTTCTGCCCAGCAACACAATTCCTTTTACAGAAATTTATCACATGATGGCTACATTTCCATAACATAATAGATCTCTATTATATTAAATTATTTTCTGATGTGGTAGGTTTTATTTTTATAATTTTATTCAGATAATTCTTATTCTGTTGTAGGTCAATTTCCCTCACCCTGTGCTCATAATTTTCCTCTTTCTTCATTCATTCCCTATTTTGGTTGTAAGTATATTAGTAAAAAGTTACAACTATCCTTTCCCTCAGTATTTTGGCCTTCCTCTGTAGAGATATTAGTTTTGAATCCTAGCATAAAAGAATTAATTTTCCAAATCAGAAGAATGAAGCAATGTGTCTGTAAATATAACTAATAAGAGAAAAAAACATGTGGTTCTTTCCTCTGGCCAAAGATACAATTCGCCACAAATTAGGTGTTCTGTAATAACAAAACAGAAGTATTTCCTTGAGGTTCAGGAAACTAGAAATCTAAAATTATCATCACTGAGTAAGCAAACAGCTCTTAGGCTCCAATGGAAAAGCCTGTTACTAAGTGGTTAGGTGTTTGTGCATTCTGACATTCCTGGCCTAGCTATAACACCAGTTCACTTCAGAACTAGCACCTTCTAATCTTTCTCTTTTCCTGGCCACATATTTTCCTTTGTGTGTTTATTTTTTATGCTAAATCTCCATTTTTTCCTCTTGTAAGAATATTGTGTTGGTCAGAGTATCTAATAGTTCAACATACTCTCGTCTCAAAATCTGTTATTAAATCACAGCTACTTAAGACACCCTTTTCCTTTATAGTTCACAAAACAGAATAAATGCAGAGGATGTTATTTTAAATCTTGTGCAAACATATTTGTGTATATATGTATATGTGTATGTGCATGCACGTGCTCACATAAATTCATGTGAATATATATTCAATGACTTATTCATGACAGATATGCCTACATGAGTCCTGGATAGATGACTGAGTGCAAAAAAAAAACCTTTTATTTATTTTCACTTTGATGGATGATAAAAACTACTCTGGTTACTGCTGTATCAACACTGAAACTTCTGAGAGGAAACACACAGGATACAGAATAGCTATACTCCTTCCATGAGTTAAGGAGAAAAATCGTACAATACTAATCTGTGGATGTAATTAACGAATCAATTTATTATATAAAATTATTTGGTATTTCTGATCCTGGTAAATTTAGAGACAGATTGTAGATTCCCTAGTTTTTCCAAGTATTGATCCTTCTGATGAAACGATGCCGGCTTAGAGAATTTCTCTATATTGTACAACCTGGCACCTTTCTTTTAGTACCTAAATGGCCTCAGCTACTTCTAATGTGATTTTATAAAGATCATATTTAATAAAACCTTTTACATTATATATAAACTATGCCATAGCCTATATATATATTTTGTTTTTTTTTTCTTTTGACAAAGGATCTACTCATCAGATCAAACACTCTTTGGCCTAAACATCTTGACTTCATCTGGATCGAGAACACTTTCCTATGATTGAGAGTCCCTGTCTTCCTTAGAAGCAGGGACTTTACAGGATATTTTGTTTAAATTTCAAACTTTTGCTGACTGATTGACATACATCCATTTGGTTTGCTGGTGAGTTAAAGTCTATTAATGTTTAAAACTTTTTCATACAGCTTTTTCTTTCTTTTCTTTTCTTTTGTCTGTTTTTTCTATATCTCCCAATGTGGCCAGTTTCTCAGACTTGCTCTTATATGTTCAATAATTTTGAGATTTTAAACTCATTGCATATGCATTTATTAATTTTAACATTAAATGGTTTGATAAACTTTGTGTGCTATTAGGATCATTCAGTCCTAAGTATAAGTCTATACCAGAAACAGCAAAGATCAAGGAATAGAACCATTTCCATGCCTGGTATTGTGAATCTAGCCATCCACTCAGGGTTAGAGAGGCCATATACCCTAAAGAAGAATATACTACATAAGAAGAATATAATACTATAATTCTTCTTAACTAATGCAATTTCTAACTTCATTATTAATATTTTCTTCATACTCAGAAATAATTTTTTGTTCTTATCCTTCATCAAAGTTGCTTCTTTCTGAAAAAAATGAGGGACATTATAACAGAGATCTCCAACTGTCAAAATTGCATAGAATACGTTTTTTATATCTTCGGCCCCTATTCATACATCTATCATAAAATAAGTAAAGGCTCAGGGAACATGACCTGAGATGTTTGAAAAATTGTAAGAGCCAGACGATTCCTGCTGTGAGATACTACACACACACACACACACACACACACACACACACACACACACACAGAGAGAGAGAGAGAGAGAGAGAGAGAGAGAGAGAGAGAGAGAGAGAGACTGGACCTATGAATTCTCAAAAATATGATCACCTGAAATTCTAAATAGCAACAACACTAGTAGACCTGCCAGTATGAACTGGGGAAAATCCACAAGGTCCTACTCCTAGATTAAGTTCCATAGGTTGTCAATGGCTCCTAAGAGTGGGAGAAACTTTTTCCTACAAATAAGAGCTCCCATATAGATGTCCAATACAGAGTAGTCATCTTTTGATACATATATACATAAGCAGCAGTAAACAGACTCAGTATGGTATGTGTGTGTGTGTCTGTGTGTGTGTGTGTGTGTGTGTATGCACACACATGTGTGCATGTGCATGTCTGTGAAGCTGTGGCTCTTTATACATGTGACTCTAATTATTAAAAAAGAAAAGCCATTAATTTATGAAAAGCATGAGGTGCTGTGTGGAGGGAGGGTTGGAAATGATGTAGATGTTCTAGGTGTGGTACTCATGCATGCAGGTGTCAAAATAAAAATAAAATACAAGGAAATGGCCAGGCAATTAAGTGGGAAACACATTAATATTACTTTGAATTAAAATAAATGCAACAGAAGGTAACTTAAGTTACTGACAAAATAAAGTAAAGACATTTTTGGAAAAGAATAATATGATTTAATTAAAATGCTCAAAATTTTGAATTAAAGAAAAATTGAAACTAATGCAAACTTTGAATTGTCTGTGTAAGCTAAACCTAACAGCCATGTCAAATAATCACCTCAGAGGTATAAGTTTTCTTTCTGCTTCTCTTATTTAGCTTTCTGATTAGGAATCAAACAAGTTTCCAAGTCATAAGTCTGTTCAGGTAGAATAGTCTTAGTGCTTTGTTTTGTTTGTATGTTAGTTTGTTTCAGAAAACTTAATATTGTGTTAAGTCTTTCTTGAAATGAAACTCAAAAACAGGACAATTTAGACAAAATTGATTCACCTCTAGGACTTTTATTTAAATTAATTATGGATCAAAGTCATTTGTTGAAATAAATTTCTAGTATCTAAAAGAAAATAACAAAAAGTAAAGCCGACTATTAAAGAAAAATTGGTGCAGCAAAGTTAGCTCATGTGCTTAACGCATAAGAGAAAAAATGTTTAATGAGCTGAAGAATGCAGGAATATTTGAATTGTAAATCTTTGTTTCAAAGCTCAATATCATGGAATTTTAACTCATAAATATGTGTTTTATTATCTCCCATTCCCAAAAGCATCAGACAGCATCCTGGAAGAGAAGAGATTCCAAAAGCCACAGGTCTGAGGGGACACGATAGAGATAGTGTCTTCTGGATATAACAGGACTGCTATACTCTTGAACTTATAGCACATATGTTTACCTACGGTATCTTCATAATATTAAGCCAGTCAACTTTCCAGCATGAATAGCAGGGGTCTTACCTAAGGATACCATCACTAGCGAGTTACTGGTGGAAGCGAATCAATTTTCTGCAGAAGTATGCCCTTTGTAGCTTGACTATGTTCAAGTAGGTGTTCTTACAGCTGTGAATATAGTACAAAACTACCTTGCCTCAGTGGGTTATGGAACAAAAGATGAGGACATGAAATTGGGAGAGGAGCATGGAGCATACGTGGAAATCAAGCATAGAACTCAAACTTTGGAAGAATTTGGAGTGTGAAATTCTCAAGGAATAAATGAAATGTGTTATTTCTGGGCAAGTCATTATCCAATACAATATTGATGTTTTTGCACCTGCAGGGTTGAAATGTTATGCATAAGAATAAAAGCCAATTTAATATAACATCTGAAAGTATTTTATATTATATACAAAATCAGGAATCATATAAAATATTCATTTCTTCTACTTATGTTTTGTGATATAATTACAGCACTCCCCACTACCATTTACCCCCCTCAAACTCTCCCACATAACTTTCTGCTTTCAAACCCATGGTTTATTTCTTCATTAATTATATATGTGTATGTGTATATGCATATGTGTATACATACAAATATATTTCTAAATATAATGTGCTCAGCCTATGTGATGTTATTTGTTTGTACATTTTTACAACTAAATATTTGTTATTAACTAACCAGTTGGTTTGCCTTTCCCTGGGGAAAGACTATTTCTCCAATTTTCAGCATTAATATTTTACCATTAATTTTTATTATTAATTGTATGTGTTTTTGCACAAGTTCACACAAGCACATAATATGTACTAACCACTTACACATGCACTTACATCCATCCCTACATCACCTCTATGCACACATATTCTTCCAGTGAATTGCTCTCACATGCTCAAGTCTTGTTTGCTTACATTTGTGCCTCATCTTGGTTTCTGCAGGACCATCTACTTCACTGCATGTTTGGAGCTGTCTGGTGGAACGTGGTGAGCTCAACAGTAGGCAGAAACTAAAGACAGTGATTTCCCCCTCACACTGAATCTATATGTACCCAGTAGTTCAGTGACAATTCACACCACCTTTATTACTGTGGACAGAACTAGTCTCATGAGAACTGCAGATGCTGTGTGTTAATGATTACAATGGTAACATTTAGTCTGGATAAGACTCATTTCTACCTATTAACCAATCTTGAACTCTAATATTCTGTCGCTTTCCCTTCAATGTTTCCTGAGTCTAACAAGAACTGATATAGTTGCTTTGTTGGGGGGTGAGAGCACAACTGTCACTTATTACCCGAATCCTGGGCACCTAGAAATCTCTAACTTCATTGCTTTCATTGTAATGAGAGGCATCTCTAATTAAGGCTGGGAGCAGTTTTTCCCTATATGTATAAGCATAAGTATTCAGAAGGTATTTGAGAGTATGGTAATTTAGTTAAACTCTTCTGATAAACTTCCTATCTAGGCCTATGACCTCCCAAGAAATGGATAATTAGCCAGGCTTAAAGCACCAGACATGGGTTTCCTCCCTTCTCAGTTGAAACAAAGATTCAACTGAAGGCCTTTGGTTTTCCCTAGAACAGTCAAGCAGCCATCACATAGCTGGATACATCTTATTCAAATGATGACCTCCTGCTTTGTAGGGATAGTAACTGGGAAAAACCAGTGATGACCTTTCTTCACCCATTCAACATCCCCTGGTAGTTTGAATGATAACTAGCCAGAAGAAAGATTGAATAGAATTTGTTTAAGTGTTTCTGATTTCTCTCTTTGCTTTCCCCTTTGTAAAACCATACAGCCTTTCTAATCTATTCCTCTAATTTTGAATAGAACCCCTTTAAACATGTGCATGCACACATAGATACATATAGATGCACAAATATATGAACATTTTTATTGTATGCTGTTGTGTGTCTATGTGTGTTTATCTGTGTGTCCATGCATTTATTCCTGAAAATACATACATGTATATGTGTGAATTAATTTTTGTGTGCATACATCATAAACATTTTTTAATCATAATTATCCTAGAGTCTCATTGTGTTGGTAAGACTAGTGAATAGTTGCTTCTTTACAGGCTCTTATGATGTAATAGGATGGCATTTTGAGGACTAAGCTATTTATTCTTTCACATGAATTCTCCGAACACTGTGAAGCAAACATTTAAGGCTGCTATGGTTGGTAGCCAAGCCACTCTGCCAAATCTCCTTCAACACCCTCCATAGATATGTGACATGGTGCAGCAAATGTCTATTCAGCTTATTGTCAACAAAAGCATCCCCGCCCAATGCATTAGCAACAATAGTCAAAGAAAAGCGCACTCAGACCAAAGGCACAGACCTGTCGTGGTCCAAAGAAGCCTTTCTCATAAATCAATTCATGATCTCCACTTTATGGAACATCCAATTAACGGTTGAAAAAAAAACCCTTATGAAATGTTTAAAAGTGGCTTCCTTCCCCCAGTAAATGGCATGGGAAAATTGCTTTTGGATAGCAATCACAACTGACTTCCTCCATTCATTACAAGAAGCTTAACCAGAGTTAAAATATTTAATATTTATGTTTCAATAGTCACAAAGCCAAAAACATAGATTTATTGAAAACGGCAACACTGGGTATAAATTTATTACTAGTGACAACAATTATTACTTCCAATACTTTAGATGGATGCAACTTTATTGTTATTTCTAGTGGAGACTTACAGGCAATTTCTACCTTTTTGTCATCATGAGTTAAATTCACAATCAGCAGTCCTTCCAGAGTGGAGAATAATTTAACGAAAGAAGCTCACATGCAGATTGCCGTAGCTACCTGCTCTTGCCTGTGTGTCTTCAGGCTTATCTTCTGCTAGCAACAGCCAATCAATATGTCTCCTGTCAGGGTCAGATTGACAAGGTACTTTTTGGGCATTCTTTATGTTGCCCTTGTGATATTTCCACATAGGGTGTTTACATTTCTCTGATGAGGAAACTGTCAATATCAAAGTGAAGCTGAAGTCAATAGCTTGCATAACACCATTCTGAAACGAGATACACCTAACTAGATCCTGAGTCTAGCACACTGGTACATTAAAGGCACGTGATCCATTCTTTTCCAAATAAATTTCCATCTGTTGGAAAGATCTATAGTACTTGGTTGAATGTAGGAGTAATATCATTCCAACTACACTTTTTTAAGGAGCAATATTCTCATCCATTCAATAAGGGGAACTTATTTCAGGCACATGACATTAACAGAGAAGGCAATGCTATGGACTGACCCTGGGCTCCAACCTCATAGGTAGCAATATATAGCTTAGTAAGAGCACCAGTGGAAGGGGAAGCCCTTGGTCCTGCCAAGATTGAACACTTAGTGAAAGTGATTGTTGGGGGGAGGGTGGTAATGGTGAGAGGAAGCCCATATAGGAGGGGAGGGGGAGAGGTTAGGGGGATGTTGGCCAGGAAACCGGGAAGGGGAAAAATAATCGAAATGTAAATAAGAAATACTCAAATTAATAAAGATTAAAAAAAAGAAGAAGGCAATGCTAGCACTTTTCCATGGATTATGTTGTTTGCCAAGCAAGCTTCCTTAAAGAACAGGTCTGAAATATAGATTTATTCAGGGAAATTTGTAAGTATTACACTGCTATTATTTGGAAAATATCAACCATATACTTAATTTTCTAGTTAACAAGATAGAGGACTATTTTACCCATTTTAAATATGTTAATGTAAAAGAATGTTAAATATACTGCCATATTAAATGCAAGGCTACCCAAACCAAAATTCTTCAACCATATTCAGGATTATATTGGTATTAAAGCTCTATCAATAGTATCTTGTATATTAGTTAATATTAAAATCATGGCCATATTGCATTAGTAGGCATATGATGGTAACAATCAATTAACAGTTATCACAGAATTAGCAAATACTTTAGATACAGTTGATTACAAAATGAGCTACACATAATTTAAGCATAGTTAGTTTCCTCTGATTTGAGTTCCTTACTTCAGACAAATGTTTATAAAAGCACAAGCCAATTTTACTTCCAATTTTTCAAATTTATTTTTCTCTCAGCCAATACATCCTACTGCAGCCATCCCTGTTGACCTCAAGAGATTGTTTTTCATGTTACTGAATGCTGTTGGCTTTCCTTTAAACTGTCAGAGGGAGGGGAAAATGTAATCAGAATATATTATGTGTGGAAAAGTTCTAATTTCACCAAAAGAAAAAAACAAAAAAAAAAATCATATCCTAAGCGAATCTGAAGATATATGGCACATAATTCATTCAGCCAGACGGGCCTCAGCTTCATTTTGTCTGACATTTGGTGTAATGACATTTATAAATGGATTCTAAGTGATAAGCTTCTGTAGTTTAATTGAATATTTGTTCCATCTATGCTGTTAAAAGAATATAGCAAACAGATGTGCAAACATACGAATAATACAGAATATTGAGAAACGACTATGCTCACAAATTCAAAATTAAAAGCCTTAGGTAAAAATTCAAAACATACACAAATCTGTTTGCAGCTTTGTTCTTTTTAGTTCACTTTGAAATGTCCAAAGGGATAAATTAGTTTTAATCAAGATAAGGTTATTAATTTCAGAAGATATAAATGTTCAGTATACATAGACATAAATTGAAATAGGCATTTGAATATTTTACTCAAATTTTCAAATCTCTCAGCACTCTTTCATCTAAAAAGAGTCTCAAACCTCTCACTCTGATTGTTTTTTATTAGCAATTTTATCCTGACCAGTACATAGTAACCCAGAACTTACATCTATGGGGTTATCTTATAATTGAGATACCATTGTCATCATAAACATCAGCATCATTATGAGTTTCTAGAATATAACAACTTATCTTTGCTGTAGAAAAGAAATATTTTATTGGATATTTCTTTATTTACATTTCAAATGTTAGTCCATTTCCCACGTTTCTGTCCATAAGTCCCCTACTCCCCCTCCCCTTCTTCTATAAGGGTGTTCTCCTCCTTATTCCAATTCCCCCCTTACCACACTCAACATTCCCTTACACTGGGAGAGTCCAACCTTGGCAGGACCAAGGGCTTCTCTTTCCTTTGGTGCCCACCAAGGCCATTCTCTGCTACATAATATTTCCTCTGAGAGAGTGTTTGATTAGGAACAAATATCACATATAAAAGCAGGAGTGCAAAAATAAAAATGAGAAACCTGTGTAATATTTGAACAATATTTTGCAGCTAATCAAAGCAAGGAAATTTAACAGCGTTTCAAAGACTTTCTCTATGAATTCCTAACAATTTCAAATTGTAAATAACCTGTTTAAGAAAATTCAGAGGTTGTGTCATAATCATAGAATTAAAGTTATAAAATAAAGATTTGGGAAAGGCCATATGACAATGGGTTAAATAGCCCCAAGGCAGGCAATATTCTGTACGTGTCATTCCAACACAGCTCACAGCTTCTCTCTAATCGTAAGGAAGAATGAGGGAAATCACTATTTTATGACATTCTGAGAAAGAATTTGTCTGCTTTATTTTGGTCATGAACGACTTTCAAAGATACATTTCAGATTAATATAAGCCAGAGATCACAACAATTTAATGTGATGCATAATTTATAATTTCATTTGTTCTGTGAGGAAAGGGAAACAGCTGTTGCACGCCATACCACGTCTGCTATGAAAATCATTCAAGAAGCATGTTCAGGTTCTTCTGATGTATGGAAAAGTGAAAAACAGAAGAGCTAAAACAGAGGTGCTAAAATTACTTCATTTTCTTTTACAATTCTCATTTTTTTAGTACATCGGGACACTTCTACATACCCACAAATGCACACACCCCGCATTTTGGTATATCCTCAACATCAAACCACTGACTGAAAAAGCTACAGACTTTGTGGTGATAAATTTGGATTTATGTTCTGGACAGCAGCAAATGATAGGTGAAGGTTCAGACAAAATTATTAGAACACTTTCTTTAATACTGAAATGTACTTTGAAGTCTATTTACAATACTAGTATAACCTTTTTTGCATCCTACTAAGTCTTCTGTAATTATACCAATGAATGTTCTGTTCTTCTACGCTCTCATACGCTCAATGGTGATAGTATGAATTGTGCAGCTGAATCTCTGATATTTCTTAATTAGGAGAACGAGAACTTCATTCACAACAGTAGCCAAGGAGACGACATGTTAAGATTTCCTAGTTTAGGGAGATATTATACCAGAAATGACATTTATGGGCAATATTTATGGGAAAGATTATAATATATAGGTATAGTGTAAATTAATTTTTAAATAACTTATATTCAGTAAAATAAAAAACTAAAAGAATAAAAATAATATGATATAGTATTGGAAGACCATTGTTGTCCACAGGGGCAAAAATTAAGGCAATTAGCCTATGTACCATAGGAAGAACAATATCAACCAACCAGACCCCTGCAGAGATCCCTGTGACTAAACCACCAACCAAAGAGTACACATGGAGGGACCCATGCTCATATGTAACAGAGGATGGCCTTGTCCAACATCAATGGGAAGAGATGCCCTTGCTCCTGTGAAGGCTCAATGCTCCAGTGTAGGGGAATGCCAGGGTGGGAAGTGGGAGTGGGTGGGTGGGGGAGCATCCTCATAGAAGCAGGAGGAGGGGGGATGGGATAAGCAGTTTCCACAGGGAAAAACAAAAATGAGGATAACATTTGAAAGGTAAATAAATAAAATATCCAATAAAAAAGAAAAAGAAAAACATCACTGTAGTTCTGAGTTTAGGGCCTTTCTAGCCTTTTAGAGTCTAATGCTACATATGTTCTACTGAATTGCTCTGTTATAAAATTTAAAAATTTCAAGTACCATATCCAGATATCTAGAGCTCTGCATGCCACGTGACAAACTTCAACTGGAATATTTCTGCATCCCAAGTGTGATTATGGAAACAGAGATTATTTATTTGTCCCTAATTTAATTCTCTGTCCCTAAACTAGAATGGAACAATATTTTATCCTCAGAAATCATGACATTTGCACAATATGAAAATTTGTTCAACAGAATGTCTTTTTGTCTAAGAGTCTGCTATATACAGGCACTATTAGTAACATGGTACCTAAAATACATGTAGGATGTGGAGTATTTAGTTTCATCTATTTTCTTATCTCAATAGTGAAAATGAAGTAACCATAAAAGTTTTGTTAGCAGAAAAATGTTAAGATAATGTTTTACTTCATAGTGGTGTGAGTGTGTGTGTGTGTGTGTGTGTGTGTGTGTGTGTGTGAGAGAGAGAGAGAGAGAGAGAGAGAAAATGTGATAAATAATAAATCTAATTATAGAACAAATGTAGACTCATTTAAGTGACTAAATATCATACTACTTAATTGCCTAGTTAAGTACTAACATAGTTTTTAAGGTAGTATTGCCCAGGTTAGCATGGAATTCTCAACAACTCTCCTGCATCAGCCTTGCAAGTGCTGGGATAACAGGTATCAATCAACACTCCTAGCTGTATTAGAAAGCTTAAGTTTGACAGTTTGTTTTATACTGAAATTTAAATACCAACAGTGGATTATTAAAATTAGAATTGAAATAAAACATTCTCAAATTTAATCCTATTGTAACTGAATTTTTATAGACCATATTACCAACCATTCAGTAATTAATTAAATATTTTTGCCAACGATTCTTTCTATTTTGTTCTTAATAATAAAGGTTAAACTACTATGCGTTAAACCTCATTCTAATAAGAGACATGGCTTCTAAATTGAGGCCATAATATATTAATTGATGAACAAACTTTCAAGTTGCAGAGGAGATGTCTCTTTTACCTGCTCCTGAGACGCCTTTCCTCCTGTTTGGTTGCACGGACTAGCCTTGAAATAACCATTTGTGCTGAGTCTTCTTACCTCCTGTTATTCACTTAAGATTACTGGGAAAGAACATCTTCTTCTGAAGAGAAACAGAACAGAAGTGGATTAGGGAGGCAGGGGGAGGGGAGTTTGGGGATATTGGGAAGATTCTAGGAAAGGGAATCTGTGGTTAGTATGTGATATCTGAGAGAAGAAAAATATATAATTAATTTTAAAAAGAAAAATGAAAATATAGAATATTTTACCAAACCAGTGTTTGGAAAGTGTCATTTGTTTCACTTTCTACCTTTTCAATATCATGACATGGGAAAGCAAATGCATTTAACAATTTTTTAGTACACTCTAAATTATATTTTCTTTCAATTTGTGGATTTTGGGGCATTGGAGGATGAGTATATGAATGCCTCTGATAATGAAAAGAACAACAATAACAAGCACCAACAATAACACATCAGAGATGATAAAAGGGAAAATGAAGTGAGTTTCCATTTGGTTTAGATCTTTTAATATCTCCTGCAAGGGGTGAATACAAGTATGCTTCGAAGAAACAGTTTGTCTACATTTTGTATAACAGATTTAAAATATGACTAGATATAAATAAAGTAAAACAAACATATAGCTATTCTAACAGCCAGATTTTAAAATTAGCTACCCAATGCATCTTGATAGAATTCTTACAAAAATCCACTAACTTTGATCTCAATAGCATAGGACTTAGAAATTGTGTTTAATAGATAACAACAAATTGTGTTGACTAGATATCAACAAATGAAGATACAGGATGCTTTCTACTACAAAAATAACAATGTCTAGTGCACAGAAACTTACAAGCATTTAATTTTTACTGAGAAATGTCATTCTGAAGAAGAAAATGAAGGCTAGGTTTTCAACTCTGTTGATGCTCAAGAAAAATGCATTGTACCGTATTAATGAGAATTGTTTCAAATTTTCTATGGAACTATTTTTATTTTTAAATTTTTTATCAGATATATTTCTTTACTTACATTTCAAATGTTATTCCCTTTCCGATTTCCTGTCCATAAGCCCCTATCCCCTGCCCCGCCCCTCCCCCATACAGGAATTTCACCCCGATACATTCCCCTTACTGACCCGCTCCATATTCCCCTGCACTGGGGGTCCAACTTTGGCAGGACCAAGGACTTCCCCTTCCACTGGTACTCCAACAAGGCTATTCTCTGATACATATGCAGTTGAAGCCTTGGGTCAGTCCATGTATAGTCTTTCGGTAGTGGTTTAGTCCCTGGAAGCTCTGCTTGTTTGGCATTTTTCTTCTTATGCGGTTGCAAGCTCCTTCAACTCTTTCAATACTTCCTCTAATTCCCCCCAAGGGGGTCCTGTTCTCAGTTCGGTGGTTTGCTGCTAGCATTGACCTCTGTATTGGACATGCTCTAGATGTGTCTCTTAGGAGAGATCTATATCCGGTCCCTTTCACCATGCATTTTCTAACTTCATCAATTTTATCTAGTTTGCGTGACTGCATATATATGGGCCACATGTGGGTCAGAGTCTGAATGGCCATTCCTTGAGTTGCTGCTCTAAACTTTGCTTCCATATACCCTCCTATGGATATTTATCCCCCTTTTAAGAAGGAGTGGGAGCATCCACATTTTGGTCATCCTCCTTCTTGTCATCCTTTGGTCATCCTTCTTTCTGTGGATTACATCTTGGGTAATTCAAGATTTTTGACTAATATTCACTTATCAATGAATGCATACCAACTGTGTTTTTCTGTGATTGGGTAACCTCACTCAGGATGATATTTTCTAGTTCATTCCACTTGCCTATGAATTTCATGAAGTCATTGTTTTTGATAGCTGAGTAATACACCAGTGTGTAGATATACCACATTTTTTGAATCCATTCCTCTGTTGAAGGGCATCTGGGTTCTTTCCAGCTTCTGGCTATTATATATAAGGCTGCTACAAACAGAGTGGAGCATGTGTCTTTGTTGTATGCTGGAGCATCTTTTGGGTATATGCCCAAGAGAGGTATAGCTTGGTCCTCAGGTAGTGGAATGTCCAATTTTCTGAGGAACGTCCAGAGTGATTTCTAGAGTGGTTGTACCAGTTTGCAATTCCACCCAAAAATGGAGGAGGGTTCCTCTTTCTCCACATTCTCGTCAGATATAGAATTGGTAAAGATCCTTTCCCAATCTGTTGGTTGCCATTTTGTCCTAATGACAGTGTCTTTTGCTTTCCAAAAGCTTTGCAGTTTTATGAAGTCCCATTTCTCGATTCTTGATCTTAGAGCATGAGCCATTGGTGGTTTTTTTTTTGTTTTGTTTTTTTTTGTTTTTTGTTGTTTGTTTTTTTAGGAAATTTTCTCTAGTGCCTATATGTTCAAGACTCTTTCCCACTTTTTCTTCTATTAGTTTGAGTGTATCTGGTTTGATGTTGAGGTCCCTGATCCACTTGGACTTAAGCTTTGTAGATGGTGATAGGATGTACATGGATCGATTTGTATTCTTCTACATGCTGACGTCTATTTGAACCAGCACCATTTGTTGAAAATGCTATCTTTTTCCATTAGATAAAGAATTAGTTACTTTGTCAAAGATCAAGTGACTATAGGTGTGTCTTTTTCCATTGGATAAAGAATTAGTTACTTTGTCAAAGATCAAGTGACTATAGGTGTGTGGGTTCATTTCTGGGTCTTCAATTTTGTTCTACTGATCTATCTTCCTGTCTCTATACCAATACCATACAGGTTTTTTGACTATTGCTCTGTAATACTGCTCGAAGTCAGGGCTGGTGATTTCCCCCAGAAGTTCTTTTACTATTGAGTATATTTTTCGCTATCCTGGGTTTTTTGTTATTCCAAATGAATTCGCAAATTTCTCTTTCTATCTCTATAAAGAGTTGAGTAGGAATTTTGATTGGAATTGCATTGAATCTGTAGATCGCTTTTGGCAAAATGACCATCTTTACTATATTAATCCTGCCAATCCATGAGCATGGAAGATCTTTCCATCTTCTGAGATCTTCCTCGATTTCCTTCTTCAGAGACTTGAAGTTCTTGTCATGCAGATCACTTGCTTGGTTAAACTCACACCAAGATATTTTATATCATTTGAAACTATGCTTTTTAAATTTTTTATTAGATATATTTCTTTAGTTACATTTCAAACGTTATTCCCTTACCAGGTTTCCTGTCCATAAAACCCATTCCATCCCCTCCCCCTCTGCTATATGGATATTCCCCCTATACATTCCCCTTATTGCTCCCCCTTATTCCCCTGCACTGGGGTCCAACCTTGGCTAGACCAAGGGCTTCCTTCCCCTTCCCCTGTGCCCCACGAAGGCTATTCTCTGCTACCTATGCAGTTGGAGCCCTGGGTCAGTCCATGTATAGTCTTTCGGTAGTGGCTTAGTCCCTGGAAGCTCTGGGTGGCATTGTTATTTTTATGGGTTTGCAAGCTCCTTCAACTCTTTCAATACTTCCTCTAATTCCCCCCAAGGGGGGAACTATTTTTTATATCCCATTATATAGATAACAAATTGGGGTATCTGAATATGAAGAGATATGCTTTCATTAATTATCTAATTGTTATCTTCTCTGATACCCCATGTATTTGCAAATTTATAAGACAAGCTAAGTTTAATTTCCTCTTATAAAGCCAATTTCTTGCATTTCAGAATTGGTGTCATTACAGAAAGAGAAATTTTGATATAAACATTGCATTTAGATAAAACATTTTGTTACTTTCAGTGTGATAAGAGGTGGGAACCTATTTTAGATGAGGTAAATCCACACACTTGCAGACAGTTTGTAGAGGTGGCCCTAGCTTCAGTGTGCCACATAGATGATGTCTGCCAAGCCTGCTACTCACGTCTTAGCTTCTTCTCACAGAGCTGTGACAGACAATCTATGGCCTGTGGGGGATTGTTCCTTCCTCATGGTTGGTGATATCTGTCAGTGTATCTTGTTTCTGTTCCTGGCTTGACAAGAATTTTGCATCGGGTTGAGAATGGTTTGGATCCCAGCCCATTTATGCCTGTCATCTTTACTGACAGGCAGACACTTGGTTGCCCTCTTCAGTGTCTTCTAGGCTAGCTTCTAGGCAGGCACACAAGAATGGGATTTTGCTTCTCAAAGAACAGAAGCAGAAGCTGTGACACTGAAGCAGGACATTTCTGCTCTTACTGCTCTATTCAAGTTAGTTATAGACGTACTGCCTCTATGCTCACTTCACTTTGGGCCAGCATATGATCAGTTTGCAATCTAAGTGAACCTTCCACATCAAGAGTGTGAGTACTCTACTATTCACAGGATGTACATAGTTAAAACAGTCTTCTGAAACTTCCTATTTTTTTCATCAGCTGCAGTTATGAGCCAGAG
This sequence comes from Rattus norvegicus, assembly GCF_021556685.1. Classification (NCBI taxonomy): domain Eukaryota; kingdom Metazoa; phylum Chordata; class Mammalia; order Rodentia; family Muridae; genus Rattus; species Rattus norvegicus. Next base: position 55,765,481 of record NC_141537.1, on the reverse strand, counting down.
ATCCTATAACACCACAAACATGACCATTTAATGTGCAGTGGTGTATTTCTTACAGCCTTTATAACAGATAATTCAGAGTTCCTGGTCCATTTGGATTCTGGAAAGGGCCCTCATCCTGAATTGCAGATGGTCTTATTCTGCACTTAGCCAATGAGAGAGAACGTTAGGGGAAATCAAAGAACTCTTTTCTCTTCTTATAAAAAACTAATGCCACCCTCACTACTTGTTTAAACCTAATTATCTAAGAGGTGAAATCATCAGTATCATTGCATTGGGATTATGAGTACTGACATGTAATCTTTGCAGAAATACAAACATTTGGTGCATTACATGCTCACACCTTATTTTAAACTATGCATTGACCAAAGACTGGTTTAGATCTTAACATATCTGATAAATTTATGCAAGGATATAAATTACTACATCCATGTAATTCAATTCTGATCTAATAAAATGAAATATTAACTTATTACTGTAGCCAGAACCATAAGAACATTCTCTAAAATACTGTTTTTAAATTATTTCATGGATTTTGTTTATTAATGTTGATCACAAATGAAATATATACATGTTTAACAGATTGTTTTTGGTGAGAATTTAACAGAACATCTACAGTGTTATTTTTTATGCAGTAATTTTTACCTCACATAAAAATTGTAGAATATAGTGGGTACCCTGATATTGTTTATTTAGTTTTCAATAACTAAAATATACATTATAATCTATAAGACACAATCATATAATTTGTAATAATGAATTTATTATAATAGTTATGATATTCTCTAAAATATATCAAGAAAATTAGAGTAATGTTATTTGTTAGGATGTGGTAAAATTGAATTTTCAAATTATTTTTTATTTTTACCCATTATTACTAAAGTATATTTTCACTATAATCATTATGTTAAGTAAATTTAACCTTATATAAGCCTTTATATATACTATCTATCATGTTTCATAAATAATAAATGAAGAAAATATAATTAAAATACCTTTTCATTCAAATAGCTCCCAATGTTATAAAGAAACTGGCATGCAAGCATCATACAAATGTGTAACAGTGTATATAGTAGTGTATATATTGCAAGAATAATGCAAGAGAGAAAATGATCAGCAACAATACACCATGTGTAACAAGCCTACTCTGTGAATATTTTGACGAAAATCTATGTAGCTTTTGTCCATTGAGGGTGAGTTTTGTCATGATCGTTCCAGACATTAAAATCATAGCTACCTAATAGAACTATTAACATTTTTTATTAAACTACTCAAAATGATAAAACATTGCTTTTAAAGCATATATGCTTATTGGATAAATACATGATTTTTAAATAAAATTTTCAAGTTTGGAACCCTGGTACTATTATTATATTCAAAATCCTGCAGCTAGAGAAGTCATAGGCCAAATGGGTGAATCTACTACTATTGTTCTATTAATGTAGGTAATATGGATGCAACTTCTAAAGATTTACTGTTATACTCATAGATTGATGTATCTATCAGTCTTCATAAAAATAATTTCTGTTTATAGTGGTAGTAATCCACATGGAGAATCACAAATGGTTAATATGCAGAGAATGAGATTCTGTAGAATTCTCAAGCAGAGTCAATTTTCCTTTGGATGTGGCCTTTAAGAGATTACTCATGCTACAGTAGAACTTCATAAACCCATGCACACATAGACAACATTGAGTGGAAAAATGAAAGAGCACATAAAGTTAAGAGAAAAAAAATGGATAGAAGGGGAATAATCTTAACACAAGAAGACTGTGTTGTGGAGTTCAGAAGAGCACAATAGGCATATGTGTGAAATTTTCAGAGAATTAAAAAGAAAAATAATATAATGATTTTCTACAAAATATAGACATTAGTATTTACAGTGTTGTAGGTTGAAGACAAATTTAATTATCCCTAAAGACATATACATTACATAATTCTACTTTTAGGTAGTGGATATAAGTACATATTTTAATACTCAAGAAGTTAACAATGGGGATAACTGAAGTTAAAGTGTTTCTACACATCAAAGAAATAATACATGGACCACAGAGTGGGGTGAAAGGCTTTACTTGCTTTACTTTAGATAATCTGAAGTTGTACAAAACAATGCAAAAATTAAAATGCAAAACATAAAATGAAAATAGCTCATCAACAAATGGGTCAATAAATTAGCAGTTTTCAAACAGAAGCAACAGAAATAGCAAAGGAAATATTCTTAAAAGTGTTCAATGCTCCTAGCCATGAAGGAAATACAAACTAAATAAAATTTATGAAATCAGTTCACTCCAATCATAGTAGTTCTTATCTTAGGATTACTATTGCTATGAAGAGACACCATGGTCAAGGCAAATCTTGTATGGAAAGCTTTAATTGGGACATACCCACAGGATTAGAGGTTTTAGCCATTATCATAATAGCCAAAAGCAGCATGACACACGGACATGGTTCTTGGGAAGGCACCAAAATTTCTACATTTGGATCAGCAGGTAGGAGGAAGAGAGAGTAATCCAGTGGGCCTAGCTTGAGCTATTCTTTCCATGTTTCTGTTGGTTATTTTATTTATTTAAATTTCAAATGTTATCCACTTTCCTAGTTTCCCCTTCAGAAGCCCCCATCCCCTCCTTCCTCCACCTGCCTCTATGAGAGTGCTTCCCAACCTGCCCATTGACTCCTGCCTCAGTGTCCTAGTGTTACCCTATCCTGCATCATCAATCCTCCACTGGAAATGAATAAATTCCTTAAAGAATTGGAGGAAAATACAATCTAACAGGTAGAGGTCTTTAAAGAGGAAACAAATAAATCCCTTAAATATATGCAGGAAAATATAATTAAACAGATGAAGAGAATAAATAAAGCTGTGCAAGACCTGAAAATGGAGATTGAAGCCATAAAGAAAGCATAAACAGAGGGAATCCTAGAGATGGAAAACCTAGAGAAGAGAACAGAAATAACAGATGCAACTATCAGTACTAGAATACATGATATGAAAGAAAGAATTTCATACATAAAAGATATAATAGAAGAAATTGAAATGTCAGTCAAAGGAAAGGTTAAAGCTAAAATTTTCCTGACAGAAAATAACCAGGAAATCTGGGATATTATAAAAAGTTTTAACTTAAGAATAATAAGAATAGAAGAAGGTGAAAGGTCCCAGTTCCAAAGCCCAGAAAATATTTTCAAAAAAACCTTAGAAGAAAACTTTCCTAATGAAAAAGAGAGAGAGAGAGAGAGAGAGAGAGAGAGAGAGAGAGAGAGAGAGAGAGAGAGAGAGACCTGTAACATACTATAAGGATAGACATTCCCTCAGTGTAAAGGGCTGGAACAGTTTTCTAAGCAAATGAACCCAAGAAGCAAGCTGGATTGGCCATTCTGATATCCAATAAAATAGACATTCAATAAAAAATAATAAAAAGAGACAGGAAAAGACACGTCATAACCATCAGAGGAAAAATCTCCTTAGATGATAGCTCAATTCTGAACATCTATGCACCAAACATATAGGACAATGGTTCCCACGCTGGTTTAAAAAAAACATTGCTAACATTTAAATCTCACACTGACCTCCATACATTAATAGTGAGAGACTTCAACACCCTACTCTGTCCAAATGACAGGTCATCCATACAAAAACTAAACAGAGAAATAATAAAACTAACATATATTATGAATCAAGTGGATGTAACAGACATCTATAGAATATTTCACTCCAATACAAAAGAATAAACCTTCTTTTCAGCACCTCATTAATCCTTCTACAAAATTAACCATATAGCTTCAACAGAAATCAATCAGAATCTGAAAAAAATACCCTGTAACTTCTCAGACCACAATAGATTTAAGCTGGTCTTCAACAGCAGCCGAAACACTAGAAAGTGTACACACTCTTGGAAATTGAACAACTATCTACTCAATAATCTCTGAGTCAGAAAAGAAATAAAGACAGAATTGAAAGATTTTCTAGAATTTAATGAAAATGAAGGCACAGAATATACAAAATTATGGGACCCAATGAAAGCAGTACTAAGAGGATGATTCAAAGCACTAAGTGCCTCCATGAGGAAATTTGAAAATCCTCATACCATCAATTGAAAAATACACCAGAAAGCCTTCTTAAAAAGTGAGGAAACAGAAGAGAATTGGGATGCAGGCTAAAAATCAGGGCTGAAATCAATCAGAAACAAAGAAAACAGTAAAAGGATCAACAAAATCAAGAGCTGGTTCTTTGAGAAAATCAAAAGGGTAGGCAAATTCTTAGGAAATCTAACCAACAGACAGAGAAACTATTCCAAATAACCAAAATCAGAAATGACAGGGAGACATAACATACACTGAGGAAATTCAAAGAATCATTGGTTCTTACTCAGAAAGACTGTATTTCTCAGAATTGGAAAATCTTAACAAAATGGGCAATTTTGTAGACAGAGCTCATTTTACCAAAGTTAGATCAAAATCAGATAAACTATTTTAGGAAACGACAGATTTGGAAAGGATCTTCACCAGCCCAACATTGCCAGAGGACTAATGTCCAAGTTTTATAAGGTACTCAAGAAGTTAAACGACAGCCAAACAAATAACATAATTAAATAATGGGGCACAGAGCTAAACAAAGAATTCTCAACAGAAGTATCTTGAATGAAGGAGGAGCACTTAAAGATATGTTCAAAACACTTTGTCATTAAAAATGCAAATCAAGTCAGAACAACCCTGAGAGTCCATCTTACATTGTTCAGGATGGCAAAGATCAGAAACTTAAGTGACAGCACATGTTGGCAAGGATTTGGAACAAGGGGAACACTATTCCATTGCTGGCGGGAGTGTCAAATTGTACAACTACTTTGGAAATCAATTTGAAATCAGTTTGTATCTTGGAAAATTTGGAATAGTTTTACCTCAAGACACAGTTATGTAACTCCATGATATATCCTCAAAAGATGCTGCACCATCCCATAAAGACACTTTCTCAACTATGTTCATAGCAGCTTTATTCATAATAACTAGAAACTGCTATCAACCTAGATGTTCCTGTACGCAAGTCTTCCATCTAAACAATAGAATACTATTCAGCTATTTAAAAAAAAGACACCATGAATGTTGCAAGCAAGTGGATAGATTTTGAGGGTATCATCCTGAGGTAGGTAACCAAGTCCCAGATTGACATGCATGCCATATATGCACTTATAAGTAAATATTAGCCATAAAGTACAGGATGCCCATGCTACACTCTTCAGACCCAAGGAGGCTTGGTGAAGGGGGACATGAACGATGATGCTTGAACCTAACTTGAAAGGGGGAAATGGAATAGTTCTTGAAAGCAGATGGAGGGAGGTAACTGGGTAGTAGAGGGAATCAGGAGGGGAATGGGAAGTTTGTGATAAAGTGTCTGTTGGGAGGGTCTTGCGGAAATGGCCAAATGACAATGAGAATGAATGGAAATCTACAACCAAAGGGAGGTAGAGAGGGGGCATCTTCTGGAAGAGAAGGAGACCTAGGATAGGGTATCTGTTGCTGTGACTCACAGCTCAGGATATGGAGTCTGAGGAGGCTGCCTCCTCTCGCCAAGCAATTGCAGGGATTGGGGGTGAAGCAGAAACTGAGGGAAAGGCCAATCATTAACAAGTCAAACTTGACATCCATCCCATGGTCACATACCAATCCCTGACACTATTAGTGATACTCTGTTATATTTGTAGAAAGGAGTATGGCATGGCCGTTGTCTAGGTGGATACACACAGAATCTAACTAAGATGGATTCAGAGACCTACAACCAAATAGTGGATGGAAACTGTGGACACTTATGGAAGAATAGGGGAAAGGATTGTGAGCCTGAGAGGAATAGGAACTCTACAGAAAGACCAAAACCGTCATCTAACCTGGACCTTTGGGAGATCACAGAGACTGGACCACGAACCAAAGACCATACGCAGGCTGAACCCAGGCCTCCTTTGTTTCATGTATGTAGCAGATATGCAATTTATTCTTCAAATAGGTTTTAAACAACTGGAGAGAGGCCATCCTAAAAGATGCTGACTTTCCATATGTTATGTTCTTCTAGCTGTGCTGCCTTGTCTGGCCTCAGTGAGAGAGGATGAGCCTAGCCCCACAGAGATTTGATGTGCCAGGGTAGGATGATACCCAGAATTGACGCCTGCTAAGAGGCGAAGGGGAGAGGCTTGTGGGAAGGAGTGTGGGAGGAGCTGACCTGGAGGGGTCAGTGAGCAGAATGTAAAATGAAAAAGTAACAAAATGTAGCATTGCCTTATGACTCAGTGCATTGCTCTTGGTTATATGATCCCCAAAAGCTCTCCACTCTTACCAGAAGACAATTACCACAGCCATATTTATTGGTGCTTGAATACTAGTGGATCCAGTGCCTGCACTCCAATGCCACAATGCAAGAGCTAGGATTAGATCGTACCTCACGATTCTCATTGCACTGGATTCTACCATCTGCCTTGATGAGGATGGACCTGCTTTATTGTGTCTAGATATTTGAGTAAGAATTTCTTCCAGAAACACCTTTAAAGAAATAGCTAGAGATGATGTTTTACCAGCTAACTGATTACCCCTTAGCTCACTTGGGCTTACACATACAATTAACAATCACGCATGGATCCAGTGCCAAACGCATAGCCAAATAAATCTTTGAGAACATATTTCAGCTACAGATACTGTGAATAGACAGACTCTACATCAGCATAACAGGATTAAACTGTCCTGCAATCAAGAAGCCACTACCTCCTTCATCCTGAAAATAAGTCTTTAAAGAGTTTATGTGCTGCTGACTGTATGCAACTTAAGTACTATGCAAAAGTAACAATATTTAAAGTTTCATGTAAAGCCAATTTATTTTTTATTCTGCATGATGTGCAAAGGTAAGGAAAAGAAGCAGTTATGTTTTTAACTTAGTTATGCGTGAATACACATATACAGAAACCACAGGAGGAGGAAAGTTCATGGCATTAATGTGTTTGGGGAATTGCTCAGAGACACACTGGCTGTTTATACTTACCTTCTACTTCTTCTTAATTCCCCTTTCCTTCAGCGTTGTCCCTTTGCTTCTTCCTTTCATAGTTGGGTAATCTAGCCCTTCATATCTGAGCATTTCACAATGCTCTCTCGATCGAATTGGCTTAACTTTCCATTGATCTTAGTCACAGAATATGACAATATCAAGAACTATACCAGGGAATCTCCAGGGAACTACCATCCATGTTCTGCCTTGAGATCGAGATCTACCAATAGCCAGCAAGCTTGAAAAGGTATCATGAGACCAACATGAAAATTATCACAACCATCGATGATTTTTAAGTTTAGCCCTTCCAAGAACCTACTATTTAGCCTCATTTTGTCCCAATTCATGACATGCAAAAAAATTGTAAAATAATAGACATTCATTTAACCTGTCCTAGTATTTATAATTTGTTGTATACTTATAGAATACACACACACACACACACACACACACACCATATATATCATTGTGACCTGAAGTTATTTTATCAAAATACACTTACCTATCAGTTATGTTTCAGTATATGACTTAAATTGAAAAATGTGTGATGTTTGTCGATTACTTTTTGAACTTAAAGACGACTTTAATTTTTTTTACAGTACTATAACGTAAAATCTCCCAATCCGGATATGGAAATCAATGTGAAAAGTTTGGTTTTGAATGGAACATTTTAAAATTAAGTTTTCCTTATGAATCAAAATATAAATGTTTTCTACTTTATTACATAGCTTTCATTCATAAACTTAGAAGCAGTTCAGTTTTTAAAAATCTTATATAGCTAATTTCATTATTATAAAAACAAAAATTAGTCTAACTATTGCAAAAGAAAAATTAGTCTAATGTAGAAATCATAAAGATACAAGGCAACAATTTTTAGATTAAGGAACAATGGGGATCAATTGATCCATCAAAGATGTTCCACGGTTTTAGGTACATGAAGCTATCTTTGAAGAAGCTATGGTTCCTAAACTGCCTTATCAATGAAATTCTTAAAATTCTTCCAGGTGCTGAAGAAAATGTCTCAAAAGCATCTGCTTGTGCTAAAGTCGCAGGAAGACGGAAATGAGCACTGGCAGTTTGGCCCATTAATCTATCAAACAGACACAGACATGTCAACACCAAGTGATGAATGCCCAAGGACACGCACAGCAACTCAGTCCTTCAAAGAGAGAAAGGGACTTGAAGGAAAGAGGTCAAAAGCCTGAAAATCAGTCCAGCCTTTTCTGAAATTTAAATGAGATGTAGAATCAAAGCAAGCAAATCCATTCTTTCTCCAGACTCCTTATTTATACAATGAATCTCCTTTCATTAACACATTCTTTGTCTAATTTATTATTTTGGTTATAGTTCTCAGGGGAATTATTTTTTAAAGATGTGTACCTTCGAGTGGGTTACTGTAGGAAATCATTAACCTCAGAATCATCTGAAAGGTTGTTTAGGCTGTATTCAATATCATAAACCACAAAAGATTATACAAATCTCTCTCAAAGCCCTGGGGAGGCTGCATCAGGAATATTATGAGTTTGAGGTGAATCTTAGTCAAACAGAGAGATCATATATCAAATAAAAGCAAAATTCTATGAAAAACCCCTATCAGAAAAAGAAAAATGCTCCCAGGTGTTCCTAATTCTCTTCTGGTCAAATCTATCTGGTATTCTGAAGGCTATTTGTACTTTGATAGGCATTTCCTTATTTAGAATAGGGAAATGTTCTATGATCTTGTTGAAAATGTTTTCTGTGCCTTTGACCTAGGTGTCTTTTTCCTCCTCTATTTTTATAATTCTTGCATATGGTATTTTCAAAGTGTCACAATATTACTGCCTATTCTGTTCCTGATTCTTTTTTTTTCTATTGGGTCAAAATGTGAAAATATCATCTACTTAAACATCTTCCCCCACCTTCATCCAGAAATTAAAAATTGTCTTGAAATGAAAGTGTGAATAGGATGTTTTCATTTAAAAATGAGTAGAAGTAAGTCATCACTCCAATAAAGTCACAAGAAAAATCTATAAATACAATTTCTAGAAGTGATAATTTTTCATGTGATAAACAATGTAAGCTCATGTTGCTAGACTTTGATGAAAACACTTTTACAATTTATTAACAATGAAAATAGAAGAAAATTTAGAGAATTGTATGTGTGATGCATTTTGGAACTTTGAGTACAAACAAGTAACCAAACACTGTGTACTATATAGAGTATATCTTCTTTCATTTGGATATCAAATCATTATTCCTCAGTTTCAACATTGCATGGATTATTCTCAAAGATATCCGTTTTAAGTTTTCTTAGATCTATGCAAGAAGCAATGATTTTGCCACTATATTCAAAATAAGAAGGATCTTTGATTATTCAACAGAGTTAATTATTCGAGCTACACTTTTATTCTCAGGTTCCATTAATTAGTTTTATAACTCAACTGAATTCTTTTATAAATTTGAATATTTAAGGTAATTTTTTTTGATTGGACATTTTCTTATTTACATTTTAAATGTCATCCACTTTCCAGGTTTCCTCTCTGGAAACCCCCTATCCCATCCACCATAGCCTGCTTCTGTGAGGGTGCTCCCCCAGCACCCACCCACTTCCTCCCACATCCCTACCCCTACACTGGGACATCAAGCCTATCCATGACCAAAGGTCTCCCTTCTCATTGATGTCAGATAAGGGCATCCTCTGCTACATATGCAGCTAGAGCCATCAGTTGCTCCATGTGTACTCTGGTTGATAGTTTAGTTCAGGAGAGCTCTAGGGTGTCTGGTTAGTTGACATTGATGTTCTCTCTATGGGTTTCAAATCCCTTCAGCTCATTCAGTACCTTCCCTAACTCCTCTACTGGGGACCCCATGCCCAGTCTAATGGTTGGCTGTGAGTATCCACTTTTGTATTTGTCAGTCTCTGGCAGAGCCTCTCAAAAGATGGCTATATCAAGCTCCTGTCAGCAAGCACTTCTTGGCATCCACCGTAGTGCCTGGGTTTGTTGTCTTTATGTAAGTTTCATTAGAGAAAATGCCATGTGCCAATTTACCTTTTCTCTGATCACATGGAAATTTGCCCTCATGATTTTTTCACTTGGTCAACGTATTGTTTTTGCTTTTTCCAAAAATTCTGAACAAAAGAGCATACTACTTCCAAGTAAGAAAGTGAATCTCTTATTCAAGCAAACATCCTCTGTGTATTGTATAGCAAAATCTTACAAGGAAGGGGCCTAGACACAGGTCCCTACAGAAGAATAGCTACTAAGAAAGGCTGATGAGACATATTGTGGACTTTGCATGAGGTTCAAGAACTTTTGCCCTATGTAAAGAAAAGAGAAAGCATGACAACAACATGCTGCTGAAGTCACACCCAGGATAAAGTGATGAAATCATGGACTGGGCACTTCTGCAATAATGTAAGAAGTAGGAAGAATTTCCTGTTAGTTCATTTTGACAACATTTTGCAAAAGTTGTGTTGAGTTCAAATATGCTGTTCACCTTATGCATTCTTTTTCCATGTCCTTCCATTTCTTTAATTTGTGAAAGTAACTGGGTCCCATTTTAAGCATTTCCCTAAAATGATGTGGAATAAATCATAAACATGTTCTAAGAAAAGTATTTTACTGTTATACCAAACTAGTAATGAAGTATGTTTCATTTTACCTTTTTTACAAATTATAGGACTGTTTTCACCAGTTATAAGTAAAATATAAAATGGGATATAGATGAGATTTTTTAAATGATCCTTCCTATCAATTCATGTTTGACATCTTTGAGAATAAATTCTGGAATATCAGTTGCTAAAGTAAACAAAGACTTGTGCCTGGAAAGGTCAAGCATTTTATTTTCATCAAAATCTGGTATGTACACAAGAGAAATCTTTCCTACATAACAGTGAGAAGTGTAAATAGACCTCAACAATGGCGCATTAACTTGCATTACTAAATCATTTTTTTTCTCTAAGGAAACATCTGTTTCCTTAAACCGTGATGGCAGATTTGTTATTTTTATTCTGCCTGGAACAGTTTCCTTAATTAAAAATAATAGTAGTAATAATATCTGTTGTAATGTAAATATACATTCTGAAAATCTGACATACTTTCCAACTGTTCTATGTATTAATGCTATAGGAATGCATATCTGCCATCAATATCATTTTAAATCAGGCTCACACAGCTCAGTGGTTAAAAGCCCTAACTACTCTTCCAGAGGTCCTGAGTTCAATTCTCAGCAACCACATTGTGGCTCACAACCACCTGTAATGGGATCCGAAGCCCTCTTCTGGGTGTGTGTGAAGTCAGCTACAGTCTACTCATATAAATAAATAAAATAAATAATAATAATATCATTTTAAATCGTATTTATTTATTGATGGTTGAGAAAAATCTTTCTGCGTTGCAGAGGCTTTCCTCATTTAGAGTCCTCCCACTATATCATTTAGAGTTCCAGGAACATAAGGTTGTATTACTATATCTTGTTCAATATTAACTTCTTTTTAAAAAATATTTTATATTTAATTATTCGTGCATGTGTGCCTATGTGTGTGAGTTTAGGCACATGAGTTCAATTCCCACCAAAGCCAGAAGTAATCAGTTTTCTGGGAACTGGGATTACAGATGGTTGTGAGCTATCAGATGTGCCCCCTAGCAACTAAACCCCAGTGAGTTCTATGATCAGTAAGGAGCAATCTGAAATGCTGAGTTGTTGGGCTTGGTCCCATATCAACTTCTTAAATTTTAAAATTTAAAGGATTCCAAAAAATGGTAATAGAATTTTCCTTAATGCTGTACACATCCTCTGTAGGGTTGTAGACCCACATCTGCTCTGCTACAGGGTGTGGCCTCTTGCGAAGGTAGGCAATGGGGAATTTAACTATGCATATCCCACCCTTTACCTGGACCGATTCTAGGCTGTAGGGAAGCACCAAAGCACAGCTTCAGTGGAGACTGGTGCTGTGAAGTCTCAGACTCTTGGATATCTAGGAACCACAGTAGAGCAGCTAACAGAGTCAGGGGCGTGGCCTGGGGAAAGAATCTCTGGCCAAGCTGGGGATTGAAAGGGGGAGCTTCAGCTTGTCCCAGTGGGCATGAATGTCCTTGGCATGGCAGAGGCAGACTTGGTAGTCATTGTGGCTGGGAGTGTAACAATGTCTTCTGTGAAAGATTAGGCTGGGGCTCTGTAGGCTAAGGCCTTCTTCATGGCTCCCCATGGTGGATCTTCGTGAAAAGACACAGTCTGTGGTTGTAAACAGTTTGTTGTCATAAAGGAAAGTGGATGTGTAAAACTGTGCCCCCTTTGTTGGGGTGGGGGACCTGAGATTAAATACCTTTTTCAGGGAGGAATATCTTGGAAGGAAAGTTTATTGGCCTAGAGGTACCTCATTAGCATGGAGAAATTTGTTTTGAGCCTGTGGGACAACAGCTCACATTTCTTTTATGTGAGAAGCATATCACATGCTCCAAGTCAGGAGTCTGGCAGGGAGCTGCAAGTCACATAAGCCTCAGGTGTGTGCCCACCCAGTTTCTGGGTCTTGACTTGCTCTACCCTACCAAAATTCTTGGCAGGGTTTTACATCCCACAATCCTCTTTAATTGTAATAATTCTTTTTAGAAATCATGTATTTTAATCACCAACACTGTCATTCATGGTGAAAGATAAAACAGAGACAAAAATTTCAAATCTCAAGAACAAAATTGAAGGGTAGCTGCTCTATTCCATTTTACCTTGTATCTGTAGAATATAAAGTTCTCTTATATTAAAAGGAAGCATAAATAGGTTAGAAAGAGAAACTACAAATGGTAATAAATGACTTGTAACATCAACAAAAACCTTCACTACATGAGATATCTTAAGATACTGTAGTTTCTATACCTTAATAAAAATATCAAAAATCTAACTACATAGTGAACATAAGAGAATAAATGGTTATTATACAGAAGAAACCGCAAAATAAATAAATTATTAATGTAATATATCAAAATTGGATAAGCAAAATCACAGCTAAATCAAATTTTATCTATCAGATATAAAATGAGAAATGTTAATAATGCGATGTATAAATGAAGAGAAGCAATTGTGACTTCTACTTTAATTTAAAGCTAATAAGTCATTGTTAGACAATTTTAAAAAATAATTAATTTCAACATAAAAATAACTGAAATAATTAAAGTAATTAAACATAATTAATTCAACCTAAACTGAAATTAAAGTAATCCAAAACTTTTATTGACAGCAATGGTTGTAGATCATTGTTGTTCTAAAGTATTTTGTAGAAAAAAAATCAATTAGGAAAAGTTACTATGGGTCTGCAGTGGCATAATAAAATCAACATTCTCCAACAGCTCAAAAAGTTTCCATGATACAATCAGAAAGAGAAAAGATAATTCAATAAATATAGTATCTGACCAAGGACAGTAGGGATGATGATAAATTTTCAGCAGAAGCGGTGAAGAAAAACGAGCCTAAATTACAACACAAAAGAGGATGGGCTGGAAACAGCTAGGAAACTCCAAAGTAAATTGGGAAGACCTTATAGGTAATAGACCTTTGGGATATAAAAAAAATGAGTTACTTAATAAAATCAAAATAAGTGGAGTTGTAAAGCTGAGGGTAAGAAACACTGTGGAAGTTGACAAACACGAAGCAAATGATGTGTCTGGATCAGGTGATGATATTCTTTTGCCTCTAGATGCTGATGTACTTAATGGTGGCTCCAGTTTACTCTGATTCCAGTGGCTAATATGGCTTTATTCATTACCCATCAACAGCATTTGCTGTCATTTGTATTCTTAACTATAGATGTTCTTTACAGAAAGTGAGAGGATCTCAATATATGTATACATTTTATACTTTTATACTTTTAGGTATAAAATGTATGTGATTCTATACCCAAAGAACTCTACACCATAGAATAAGAATGCCCAAACATTCCTGATTACTGCCGCTTTATTTATGGTGGAAAAGCATGAAATTAGCCAGATAACCAACAGCAGATAAAACATATGAAATGAAATGATGAAAATGTAGTATGTATATATAATAAAACTGTGTTCTTCTACAATATAATTAAATTAGGAGAATTTCAGGAAATTTTTTGTTATTATATTCAATAAGCAGTCCCCACAATAATGTGTCTCGGAGAAAAACACACACACACACACACACACACACACACACAAATGTGGAAGTGAGTGTAGCTGTAGGTCATGAATGCAGAATTGTCACCAAAAGTGGATAAACATATTTAAGGAAAGAATGTGGAAATATTAATAAATAGTAGAGGGCTTGAAACAAACAGCTAGAGAGGAGACTATGTGTAGAATACTACAAGCTAGGAGGCAGGAAAAAGAAAATCAGTAGATATTGAAATCAATTCTGCGTATTTCTACTCAGAGTGTGTTTAGTATTGTGATGTGATACTTAAAAATATATTTATGTATAAACCTAATGTGAGATACTCTAGTCAATCGGAAAACTTCAATACAGTATTTTTCATATATCTACATCATAAATTTGATTCAGTAGTCTTGTTACAAGTGAAAATAAATTCCTTTAAATTTGACTCTTTCATTCAACCTGCAGGGAGCTGAAGAGAAGGGCAACCCCATAGGAAGACAAGCAGTCTCAACTGACATGGACCCCGAGATCTCTCAGACACTGAGCTAACAACCAGGCAGCATAGACCAGCTGAGATGAGGCTCCCAACACATATACAGCAGAGGGCTGCTGGGTCTGGGTTCAGTCAGAGAGGATGCACCTCAAGAGACTGGAGGTCCCAGGGAGTGGGAGTTGCTGATGAGATAGGGCTGGGGACATCCTCTTGGAGATGGGGGTGGGGGTGGAGGTGGGAAGGTGTGGGATGGGGAACAATTGGAGGGTGGACCAATGATTAGAGAATAAATAAATAAAAAGTCGAAAAACACACAAAATAACAAAAAAGCAATACAATATTACAAGAAGATGTGTTATAAAATGACTGGTTTGAAAATTTAGAGAAAATACATTCAAGAGAATTCCTACAGTCATTAAATACAGAGATATCAACTATGCTTATTGTTTAATGTAAACAAATGAAGTGTCTACACTGGCATCTACGGTAGAAACAGCTATCGGGGTCTTATGTGTTCATTATAGACCAGCATCATCAATTCATTTCTGTGAAGTATTGCATTTGGTCCTCACGTTGAATATGGAAAGATTGATGAACAGCTTTTAACAGTGCAATTGACACTGAAACTGGATCCAATAAAATGTTAGCACAAAATGACATCAGGGAACTCTTATGTCATTAAAATTTCATTCTCATTAGTCACATTTAATCACTCTAAGTGACGACTCAAAATTTGTCTGTCTGAAATGTGAGTCATATATGAATATGAAGATACCATAGTAAATATGATACCTGTAAGGAAATAATGACGTAAGTACTCACTTGGAGAATTTAATCCTCCAAACATGGCCAAGGAAAAGGAATAAGTACTACATTAAAAAATACTCTTGTTCAATGTATCTTAAAAAATCTATTAACTATAAATATGTAATACTGTTTATGAACTCTTTCTCAGAGACACATAGAATGTCTATATTTCTGGATCCTCCTGCAAAGTTTTTTGTACTTTTAGTTTCATTACTTATGGAAGAAATAAAAGCAGCTATCAGGTACAGAGGAAAGGCTCCAGAACTTAGACAAATTGTAAGCGCTGCCAATATAGAAATCAAGGCGGTTGGGTTTAAATATCTGTGTTGCACTAGCTGGCCTGAGTCCCCTACACATAGACAGCAGAGGGCTGCCTGGTCTGGCCTCAGTGAAAGAAGACTCACCTAATCCTCTAGAGACTTGAGACTCCCAGGAGTGAGTAGGGAGGACTTGTGGAGGTTGGGCCCATCCTCTTCAAAACCAGGGGAAGAGAAATGGGATGAGGAACTCTCAAAGGGTGGCCAGGAAGGGAGATAATGACCGGACTGGAAAAAAAAAGTAATAAAAGAAACGAATAAAAAATTCAAGATGGAATCTAAGTCACTGAAAGAACAATGCGTACAAAGTCATCCACATTTGATCCTCAGAGTTAGAATAGATGATTGGAGATCATTACAGGATATAAGAACAGTACATATATCAGATATATTTAAGTGAATCTTAATATTCTTAATAAGTTTACCTTAAATATAATTATGGAAAGCTTCATTTAAAAATAAAGCTCTTTTTGACACTAACAAATTCTAGATATTTTCCTTAGGTTAATGCTGCTGAGTACTAATTAATTGAGATTTCTTAAACGGACATAATTTTCCATTGTAACACTGTCTTCAAACACCTTTTGCTTTGTACTAGCTCACTGTCAATACTCAGGCTGAGAATCACACCCTATTACCTCTAACAGTAAATTCGTCATGTTACTCTTTTCTCTCATTCCCTACATCAGCTCAGTGGGTTGAAACCCACTGATGTTACTCCCTTTGCAAGTCAAATAATTCATTTTAGCTACATGTTCCTGCTACTCCACTCATCTTCCTAGCACCATTTTCTTGATTTAGTTTTAAGAAATCTTTCTCTCAGGGAATACCAATAGGACACAGCCAACTTTCTGCCTCCAAAACTAAATGGAGAGAACAGTGATATTGCTCAGTTGTTAAGATGCTGGCCTTGTAAACACAGGGGCATTAGTTCCCTCCCAGAACTCAGTAAAACAACTCAGACATGGTGGCAGCACAGCTAATAACAGTGTGGGAGAAAGGGACACAGGTAGATGTCTGGGGTTCCCTTGTCAATCAGCCTTGCTCTCCTGGCAAATTCGAAGCTAGAGATCTTGTTTCAATAACCTGGAGGATGGCAGTGAACAAATGACTCTGAGGTTGTTTTCTAATTTTCACACGCATGTACACAGATGTGCATATGCACCACCCATAGACTCATTGGTCTGCATGAGGACAAATAGGCATTCTGGCACTTGCACATATATACACAGAAATAATAAAAGGCAAACAAAGGAGTGAAAATTATAATATCATCATTGTATAAAACTGTAAGCTATAAGCTTACTTTACCTTGTGTTCTATTTTATCAGTAATTAATTCTATCATCCCAAGACTTAATCTTTCTTCTCCATTATTTAGAACTTGTTTGGTTATCCAAATATCCAGTGCTTCATTTCAAAATTACATGTTATTTATTTGTTTGTTTGTTTATTTATTTATTTATTTATTTATTTATTTATTTATTTATTTTGCCCTCAGCTCACAATGACTTGAACTTCGGACTCCTGGTTAATTTTCCCTTTTAAAGAGAGAGAGAGAGAGAGAGAGAGAGAGAGAGAGAGAGAGAGAGAGAGAGAGAGAGATGTGTGTGTAAGTGTGAGTGAGTGTGTGGTGTTTGGTGTGTGTGTGTGTTGTGTGGTGTGTGTGTTTGTGTGTGTGTGGTGTGTGGTGTGTGTGTGTGTGTGGTGTGAGGTGTGTGTGTGTGTGGTGTGTGTGTGTGGTATATGTGTGTGTGTTGTGTGTGTGCATGCGCGTGCATGTGTGTGTGTGTGGTGTGTGTTTGTGTGTGTGGTGTGTGTTTGTGTGTGTGTGGTGTGTGTTTGTGTGTGTGGTGTGTGTTTGTGTGTGTGTGGTGTGTGTTTGTGTGTGTGTGGTGTGTCTGTGTGTGTGTGGTGTCTGTGTGTGTGTGGTGTGTGTGTGTGTGTGTGTGTGTGTGTGTGTGTGTGTGTGTGTGTTGTAGGAAGATCCAGTATGATAACTGGTTAGAATCACAAAACATGAATTAAGTATATCTATTTTCTGGTCCTGTTCGTCAACATCCGAATTTAAAAGACTCCAGCGCAGTAAGCATTACTTTATATTTATGACTCTTCCCCATGTGGTTTCATCCTACTGTTACAAGATCCATTTCTATTTAATTACCTTTCAAAGTAGTTGTTTTGAAAGAACCAAGCCCATAGCTCAATTAATTTAAATGAAACATATTCTTCAGACGTTGAAGGATCTAGCCCCAGGTGGTCAGCATATTTTTATAGTACTTAGCAAATAGCAACCTATAAAAATCCAGGAAAATATGAAGTTAAGAGCAAAGTAACTCTGTTCTCTATAAATATTGATCTGACTGACTTAGATAATAAAACTTGAGCCAAGAAAACGTGAGAGTGCCTTACATTTGTGGCAGGTGGCCATTTATAGTAAAAGTAAAAGAAGCCAGGGACTTGTCAGACTATGTGGCATGAAACCGAATGTTGATGAGATGCACAAAGAAGCGTCTGCAATCTTTCAAAGTCAGGAGAAAAGATTAGACTGTCCTAGTGCCTGTTTCATTTCTATGGCTGTAATAAACTGCCCAGACAAAAGGCAAGTTAGGAAATAAAAGAGTTATTCCAACTTCCAATTCCAGGTTAGTGTCCATCACTACAGGGATGTCATACTAGCAGAGTGCTATATAGCTGTTTCCATAACAATCAGAAGAGTAGAAAGAGAGAGGAGTCTATGCACGGTTACTTTTTACTTGTGCTCAGCTCAGTTATTCTGATCATGTAGTTCAGGACAACCCTGCCTAGGAAGTGTCACAATCCAAACTGGCATATGTCTTCCCACATCATTTAACTTAATTGAGACAATCCCATACAGAACTGCCCAGAGCCCAGCCTAGCACTGACGATCTTCTAGTGTGACCTACTGTTAGGTGATTCTAGGTGGGGTTAAGGTAACAATCAAAGCTAATATTCACCAACTTAGTTTGTAAATTCTTACTTTTAAAAATATTTCTATGTAATTCGGGGATATTAAATTAAGTCCTTCATTTCTTATTTGAAAGTGATTTGTCATACTTTCTCACTGAACGTCCAAACAAAAGTAAATTCACAAATATGTGATCACTAGTTCTACCTAGGCATTATATAAATACTTCAAAAATCTGTTCCTGGAGAGTCAGAACAGTTATTTATATTTCCTGTCCAGTCATAGCAGCCCATCATAATGGACTATTTAATAATTGAAGGACTGTTAATGATTATGGATATAGAAAAGACTCAATTTATTTCAAGTGCTGTTTTCTCTAGGAAGGTATTTGTGATATCCCAATGAAGATTGAATTGTGCTATAAACCTCTCCTTGTATCCACATCAAGCCTAATCACTATATATAATGCTGTGATTATATAATGTTTATTTTACCCTTTTCTGTAAAAACGAGCCATAGTTTTGTTCCTTTGAATTCTAGTAAGTGTCATGGAGCAGTTTTGAGTTTGGGGTTTATCTGTTCAAGTCTTGAAATTGTGACTTATAAGTTAATAGGACAAAACAGCATCCTACATACAGATTGTAAAAAACCTTTGGGCTTTATTGAAAAAAAATATTAGACCAAGGGCTAATATTGAAAATATACAAAAAACTCAAGACGTAAGACTCCAGAGAACCAAATAATTTGATTAAAAATAGGGTAGAGAGCTATACAAACAATTCTCAACTGAGGAATCTGGAACGAGCAAGAAACACCTAAAGAAATGTTTAACATCCTTAGACATCGGGGAAATGCAAATTAAAACGACCTGGAGATTCCACCTCACACCAATCAGAATGACTAAGAGCAAAACCTCAGATCACAGCAGATGCTGGCAAGAATGTGAAGAGGAACACACACACACACACACACACACACACACACACACACACACCATTCTTGGTGGGACTGCAAGCTGGTATAATCACTTTGGAAATGAATCTTGAGGTGCTTCAGAAAATTGGACATAATTCTACCTGAAACCCAGCTATATCACTACTGGGCTCATACTCAAAAGATTTACCAACACACAACAAAGACACTTGCTTCTATATGTTCCTAGCAGCTTCTTTTATAAAAGCCAGAAGCTATAAACAACCCAAATGTCCCTCAGTGGAAGAAAGAATACAGAAAATGTAGTATATTTAAACAATGGAATACTACTCAGCTATTAAAATGATGACTTCATAAATTTTTCAGGTAAATAGATGGACCTAGAAAATATCATACTGAGTGAGGTAACCCAGACCTAAAAGGGCACACATGGTTTGTGCTCACAGATAAGTGGATATTAGCCAAAAAGCTCAGAATTCCCATGATACAACTCACAGAGCATATGAAACTTAACACAAAGGAACACCAAAATGTTGGTGCTTCAATCCTACATAGGCAGGGTAACAAAATAATTACAGGAGGTAGAGGAAGGGAGGGACCTGAAAGGGAAAGGGAGGGGTAGGGGAGAAAGGGGAAGGGCAGAATCAGGTATGGGAAGAGACAGGAGGAAAGTCCAGAGAACCAGAAGAATGAATGGAAATGTATAGCAGTAAGGATGGGGAATGGTGTGCTAGAGGGGTGGGGTTCACTAGAATGTCCCAAAAGTCAGGGAAGCAAGAGGTTCCCAGGACACAACTGGGATGACATTACCTAAAATACCCAACAGCAGGGAGACAGAACCTGAAAAAAACCATCTCCAATGAATAGGCATGGTCCTCAGTTGAGGGACAGGACCACCCACCCATCTCAAAATTTTTAACCCAGAATTGTTCCTCTCTAAAAAATAAATAAACCACAGGGACAAAAAAATGTTGCAGACACTGAAGGAAAGATATCCAGAGATTGACACAACTTGAGATCTATCCCATCTGAAGACACCAAACCCTAATAATAGTGCTGAAGTCAAGAAGATTTCACAGACAGGAGCCAAGTATAGCTGTCCTCTGAGAGGCTCTGCCAGCACCTGACTAAGGCAGATACAGATACTCAGAGCCAACCATTGACCTCAGCTTGAGGACCCCAATTGAATAGTTAGGGGCAGGGCTTAAGGAGCTGAAGGGGATTACAATTCCATCGGAAGGATAACAATATCAACTAATCGGACACTTTAGAGGTTCCAGTAACTAAACCACCAACCAAAGAATATACATGGATGGGTCCATGGCTCCCAGTACATTTGGAGGAGAGGATTGCCGTAGCTGGCATCAATAGAGGAGGAAGCCCTTGGTACTGTGGAGGCTGGTTGCTGCATCATAGTGAGATGCTGGAGGGGTGAGGCAAGAGTGGGCAGGTGGGTGGAGCACCACCCTCTTAGAGGCAAAGGCTACAGGGAAAGGAATGGGGAGTTTTATATATAGGAGACAGGGAAGGGAGACAATATTTGAAATGTAAATAAATAAAATAATCAATTAACTTAAAAGGATACAGAATTGTAAACTCATAAGATAGAATAGATAATAAAATACTATAAGTAAGTTGCAAAATATACTGGCATTTTGGAAAGTAATTCTTGCCTCATAATTTTAATAATTTTAAATAATTGTTCCTACTGTGTGTTGTTTGTTATTGTATGATAAAGAGCCTTTTTAATCAGATAAAAATGGGAATTGTTGAAGATTGATCTTTTGCTTATATTCCAATGCTAAATACTGACCCAGAAGGTCTGCTTGCCCCTAGAGTAAAGAGAGTTTACATGGACTCAAGTGACTTACCCAAGTGACTTTATGTAACCTTGTTCCTCAAGTTATCGCTGGTGAGTAGAGATGCCTATAGCTGAAAGTTCGGCAGAAGAGTGATAGAGAGGGTTCTTGGGTTCCCAGACTTGGGGTCTGAGGAGATCATGAGGAGAGAGAACAAGGGAATGAGAGGAGGAAGCTGAAATGGTGTAGGTGAGTCATGAAAATATGGCTAATTATAAAATGGAGCTAATGATGGGGAAAGAGATTCTAACAACAAAGGATAGATATCTGCCCAGCTCTACTGCTGATTAAGTCTTACTATAGACATTAAAGTTGTATATCTTTTATCAAGGAACTGAATGATCAAAGGCAGGGTAGAAGACACTGACTGAGTTTAAATAGTTGTTACAACAAATATGAGGTTTCATAAACTCCAGAGGGAATAATTATTCTTCTTAAAAATTACCTTCAAATAGAGATAAATAAAACTTCTAAAATTTACTTTTAATTAATATGGTAGTTTAAATAGTTTTGTCTCCATAGAAGCATGTGCTTGAATTCTTGGCCCACAGCAAGTGACACTATTACGAGGTGGCCTTTTTGGAGGATGCCACTGTAGGGGTGGGCTTTGAGGTCTCATACATATGCTCAGGTCTGGGCCAGACTGAGTCCTTTCACTGATGACAAATCAAGGTGTAGAATGCTCATATCCTCCAATACCATGTCTGGCTGAACACTGCCATGCCATGATGATAATGGACTGAATCTCTAAAACTGTAAGCCAGCCCCTACTAAATGCTGACCTTTAGAAACGTTGCTTTCACCATGGTGCCTCTCTTCACAGCAATGGAAACTCTAACTGAGACAAGTAGATATCCCTGAAATAATCACTAACTGTGAAAATGGTGGCTGTGATCTGGGAAGAGTTCAGGCCCACTGCCATCAAAGCGTTGCCTATATGAGCATGCTGTCTTGAAATATACTTCTAGGTTTTTAACGAGTTGTATCTAATCCGTGCATTTTAACCGACATGGTTTGGGAAATAGACAGCTCATCGGGCTACAGTCTTATGTGAAAACATTTTCTGACTTTTCAAATACCAATTTTTAAAATACTTGCAATTTATTTCAGGCCAAAGCCCTTCATCTCTGAACTAAATGCCATGACAATCCCGCAATGCAAGCTGCAACAGCGAGGTTAGACCCCACAGCCAGTGTAGACCCCACACCCTTCGTGGATGGCTAGAAGGAGAGAAATACACACAAAACTAAGAGCAGAGCTGTAGCAAAAAGGTGAGTCTGGCACACAGCCCACCCTTGCACTCCAGCAAGCGCCCTCTGTTCTCTGCAGGTCCGATTTCACCAGCATGAAACAGGAGCCCTGTTGTCTGAAGGACAATTTATGACTCCTTATCTCTATCCCCAGAGCCCTCACTTCCAGGCTGAAACAAAACCTGTGTGCCCCACTGAGAAGGATCTAAAAAAGAAGGGAGCCCACTTTAACCCTACAGAAACACCAGCTCTGCTTTATCAGCAAAAGATGGGAAGCCCAGAGCCTCCTCTGCCAAAGCAAAGCCTCCGACCTGTTCCTTTCCCTCTGCCTGTGTCTGCACTTTGCCTGGACAGGCTTTAACTAGCTGCAAGCTCTCAGGCCCAACTCAACCTCACAAGGTATTGGAAGATGCTGGAAACCTCAGCAAAGAGTCTTACTCAAAAGCAAGAAAGTAGGGAATGCATGTTCACCACAATGTCCACACAAGGAGGCAGGCAAGGGGTCAGCCTCCCACAACCAAAATGCCGCCGGGGCTGCAGCAAAAACTGAAGCCTACCTTGAAGGGAAGGGGACAGTAGAAACTTCTGTTGGGACAATGTTCAACATGGTAGCTAAGAATCTGCCAGGAAGGTATTCCCTAACCATTCGCCTGTGGCAGTTCTCTTTAAACAAACACCTGAAGAAACTCAATCTCCAGGGAAAGTAAACGCAGTTCTATTTAAAACCAACAGCTTCTGGACCCTGCGTTTAACTTAACACCAGTGTGACATTTATTCCCATGGAGGAGCTATGGCAGGCAGCCACAAACTCTGCATAACACACTTGAGCAAATTTGAATGGAAGATACTCAATGACCCGACTTCCCCTACACCGGCCCTGTCTCCAGTCCCACCTGAATGTGACCATGGCATGCATCTTCTTCACTACCCAAGAAAACATGGAGATCAGCCACAGCTTACTTTCCACACACTGTGTCTAGCTGACCAGGATCCAAAGGCACAGCAGGATCCCCTGCCACAGCCCTTCTCACAGGTTTGGACACAGAGTCCCTCATAGGGGTCTTGCAGAATCACAGCAGGCTGGTGAGTAGCTGGTTAGAAAGCATGAGGCTTTCTAAGGATGGGCCCTCAGAGTCGATCACTGGATCCCATTTCCAAGTGGTCCTTCTTTTGACTAAGAGATGGCGAAGGGGAGATCTTCCTTCCTGCTCTTGGAAGAAAGGATCAACTGTTAAGTTGGTCTTTAGCCAAGTGAGAGATGCTCTGTCTCTCCTCCTGGGCCCAGACACAATTCAATACAGAGTAGTAAAGAATGGCGTCAGACACCACCATCATACAGCCTCAGCCCTGGACACAGGCTTCAATCTCTGGCTTTGGAGAAAGATGTGCAACTGTCTGACAGAAGAACCACATTCTGCAGTACCTTTTCCAGGAAATGCTGCAGACTTTGATGTCGCTTCTCAATGAACTCACTGGGAGACACCAAAAAAAGCGGACATCCCAGGAAGTTCCGGTACAGGCACCAAGCCTGCGTTCCTCTGTAGCTGCTTCCTCAGCCACACAAACTCACTGTAGTGCCATCTCACACAGGGGGTCTTGGCAGTAAAGGCCTTGCTGTTCGTATTGAAGAATATCTTATAATTCAGAAGCCTTCGTCCTGCACCCAGGGTCCTGAACTCACCCTATGGTCACCTCCTCCAGCTCTCGGTTCTCCAACATCCTATACCATAAGCCCATCCATGGAGACCATCATGAAATGAAAACTGACTTTAGCCAATATGTACTGCCAACAAATGATAAGGGCTGACTCCTGAAAGCAGCAGCTCTTTACAGAGAAACCAGCACCAGCACCGAACCATATAGCCCGATCGCAGCTGGTATCTCCTTCCGGGTGAGTCTCTAATATTAATTTGAATTTGTTTCTATGCTGATATTTTCATATGTGTTGATTCTTTCAAGGAATAATTGATACCATTCACTCTCCCACTGACAACTCGGTTCTTCACTAGACTGTAATGCATCATGACAAAGAGCCTCTAACTAAAATGTTCACGACCAGATTAATGAGCCAATGCCACATCCATAAAAGTCTATTGAGTTCTGAATCTGAACACTTGCTTGGCATGAAAATGCTGACATGTTCATGGAGTTTGGTTAGGTACTTTCATTTCAATTTAAGATAGTGCTAACATACCAAACTTCAGTTATTCATATTTTTTGTTTTAACCACGACTATAAACATACATTCAAAATTATTATATTATGAAAAGCATGTCTATTGGCTTGTGATAGATCCATCCACTCAGGACAAGTTGTTGTGTCACTTGTTTAGGTGATGGTGGGAGTTACACTTCATCTTCCAAACCGGAAGCTCATTGTAGAGGACTTTCTAGTGCACCTACTTACGTTCTCCTCCATTATAACCATGAAAATGTAAAAGGCGATAAAAGTTAGACAGAGTTAAGAAGGAGCATCATTAAGTCAGCTTTTGACCAGAAAATAAATAACAGTCCTAACATTTGTAGCATAACTGGTTTGTCTTAAGAAGAAGTACATCTTATCCAAAAAGGGCTGCCTCTGTGTTCTTTCTCTTCTCTCTCTCTCTCTCCCTCTCTCTCTCTCTCTCTCTCTCTCTCTCTCTCTCTCTCTCTTTTCTGCCACTCTCCTTCCCTCTCATCTACTCATCTTCTATGGATTCTTTAATATTCTGTTATGATCATCTTCCTTTCTGCTCAAGGAATGGCATTTTAGACCATACTGTCAGATACTGGGCAATTTTAACATAATTACTAAATCTCTCCCCTTGGAAAAATATAGGGCAAGCTTTGTCTTCTGAGGACCCAAGGGGGAATTCCTTTCATAACACTTTGTTTATTCAAAGAGGATTACATGAATACGTATACTAGATTACAAACATGTCATTGTTCAAGGCTTAGTTATTACATTTGGATCTAAACACAGGTGTGTGCATCATAATGAACGGAAACAAAAATACTTAATAATAAGAATAACATACTTACTATTAAGGGACATATGTAAAAGCAATATAGGTCAATGAAATCTAATTCCTATAGGAATTCTTATATTGAAACTAGTATCAAAACTTCAAATAGGAAGTTGGGAATAAACAGAGCAAGAAACTGTGTAAGACATGACGAACCTGATGAAGTAAACTGAGCATTTTTCTTCTGGTTATAGAAACAGGAGCCTTTGCTGCAGATTCTTTTAAGCCTGCTCTGTAGTTTCCAGAAACGTGTCAGGCAGACAGGGAGGACTGTTTTATCTGTAGTTCTAAGCTGTTTAACATAGTGTCAGCCACACAGAAGAACCAAAACTACAATGTGTGCTGAGGTATCCTCTGAAATAAAACAGACGGCCACTGCATTATTCCTGTTCACACTGAATTAAATTTGTTTTATCAAAGTGTTTTATGTTCTCCTAACAATTATGGACATTGTATAATATTTCACTATGTTGTCATCATTCTAAAAGGATACTTCTTGTCAAAACACTGTAATGCTTTAGCTCTTTGAAAGTTGTTTTTAAAAATTTCAAAGGATATGAACTTATAAGTTCAAAGTGGTAAAAAATATTTTTAATCATTAATTATAAAAATTAGATTTATATGTTCATAAAATGACACACCAATTACATGAGAATTGGAGCTCATTGTTGAGCAAAGATATAGATGTACATTTTATTAATATTTTATTCAATATAATCATATTGCTGGTCACTGTGTTAATGTATTTTGTCTGATAATGAAAGACTTCAGATGGCTGAGTCCTTTCGGTTACAGATGAGAGTGACTATCTTATGCAATCATTCACCATGGTTTAAACTCAGCTATTTTGAGATTACATTAATCTTTCTTTGTTAATATTTTAAACCCAGAATTGACTTCAATTGGAGTATGAATGATTTTAAATTATGCTAAAATCCAGGCATATGGGCATTTGTCCATACACCCAGCACTGAATAAATAGAAATAGGGGAACGAGATTCCAAGGGCAGTATGGCACACTTTCTAGGATGTTATATCAAATATAAATAGAAAAGACAATACAAATATAATAATTAAAATGAACTTAATTTTCAGTTTTTTCTCCTACATATTATTTTATAAGCATCTATAGGAACACTGTTTTAGTTAAAATTCTCACTCACTGTTGTGACAAAAACAGCTTAAGGAAGAAAGGGTTTATTTCTACTTACATTGAGGATATAGTAGGAGATAATGTGAGAAGGCTTGGCAGCAGGGTCAGGAAGTACCTGGTGATATCACTTACATAATGAAGAAGTAGAGAGAGAGAGAGAGAGAGAGAGAGAGAGAGAGAGAGAGAGAGAGACAAGTACAGACAGATAGACAGACAGACAGACAGACAGACAGGCAGGCAGAGACAGACATATAGTGAGAGACGTAAACAGAGATAGAGAGACAGTGACAGAAATATACAGAAAGAGGTAGACAGACAGACACACACACATGCAGAGAGAGAGAGAGAGAGAGAGAGAGAGAGAGAGAGAGAGAGCTGATGCTCTGCTCACTTTCTGACTTTTATACAGTCTAGTCCCCAAACTTAAGTATGTTTCTTCTCAATTAATTTAAATTTTTCTGGAAATATCTTCATGAATATACTGGAAGGCATGTTTTAATCAATCTTACTGGAAGGAAATCATACTGGAATCATACTGGAAGGAAATTTTCCACATGGAGAAGTTTAATGGGAAAAGAAGAGAAGAAGAGAAGAGAGAAGACCAGCCATGGGTACATGGAGGGAAGAGGGCGTGGTAAGAGAAGGGACAGTGACAAAGAGAGCGTGAGAGCAGAGAAGAGTAAGAGAGAGAGCAAAAGAGTGGAAGGCATGTTTTTAATCAATTTTAATGCATATGATTTTAAATCCAGTCAAGTTGAAAATGAAAATTAATCATAACAGGCACTTAATGCCACCAAGAAATATGAGTTAAGTGAGGTTGAAAGTAGAAAGAGCATTATCTTTGATTTAGATGAACATATTTAAAATGTTCAATAGTAATGATATTTCTTTGAAAATCAATTAGGAAATTGTGAAGACTAGCTTTTATTCCTTAAAGTAGGGTGTATTTCCTATTCTTTAAAGTTATTGTCTTAATTCCTTTTTCTGTAAAAAAATCACTTTGACTATCTTTAAATATCATTTTAAAATCAGTATACATACATGCATACACACACAGAAATAAGAACTTAGTTGAGAGTGTTGCAGGTCCAAACTTCTGGAGATAGAACTAGACATGACAAGATTGCAGGGTCTTGGATGAGTAGATAGGTGAAGGCCAACCTGGGCTACATCAGGTACTTTCTCAAATGAACAAGCAAAATACTTAATCAAGAAGGAAGGAAGGGAGGAAGGTAGGAAGGAAGGAAGGAAGAAGAAGAAGAGGAAGAAGAAGAAGAAGAAGAAGAAGAAGAAGAAGAAGAAGAAGAAGAAGAAGAAGAAGAAGAAGAGAGACAGACAGACAGATATTCATGACATTACTTAAGGTGCACTTTATAGTTTTCAAACTTTACTGACTACCACATATACAGTCCTGGCCTTGTTTGGACTTTTGGTTCTTAACATGTAGTCAAAAAATCTCCCTTGACTTTTTCCAGAACTAATATTCATGTTTTCTGTATACTATTAAATACACTTTGTCTTCGTTTTAGCAGGAGAGAGAATCACATTAACCAATTTTAAGTTCACAGGTATACCTGAAGTGGAAACTTCTAGTTTCTTTGGAAAGTCAGTTATGTCAAGTGATGTTTTGATGGGGAACCCAGGTGAAAGGATATTTTGCTAAAAAAGACACATGAAAGAGTGTTTTTCTGAAGCAGCCATGGGTGAAAGGATGTTTTGCTACAGCAGATAGGTGAAAGGACATGTGATGCTTAGAAGGAGTATAAATACCACCCCACAGACAGTAGGAGCTGAAGTATTGGTTCACATTCTCAGACTTGCTACTCTTCACTGATGACACACTTTGTATCTTTTGCCATGTTGCTTTGCTGAACTTTGGTGGTGGTGGCTTGATAGAAAGAAAGTTGCCAAAGAACTTCTCCTGAGGTTCCTGTGGCTTTTTTGCTGCTCCTGTGGACATGGCCCTATACGGTTTCTTTTGGATTGAACTGCAATTGACGACTCATGTGTGCTACCTGCCAAGTGTCCTGGACTGTAGCTGGTGATTCGTAGATGGTGATTGCTACATGGACTGGATAGCTGCTACCCATTCATGTTGGTGTTTTGCTAGAATACTGGAACTACTTATATACTGACAATGAAGATTGGACTTGCTCTCAACAGGTCTACTTACCCTTCTAGTCTAACAACCTTTTTTCCCACTACTTCTGGTCAGTGGTAGCCTAGACGGGAGGCTGAACCCTTATTAAAGTAGGTTAAGAAACATTTATACCTACGTATACCTATTTCAAATAGATTTTCATAAAATATATTCTTTCAAATTCATCGAAGAAATAGTTCATAATTTAAAAAAAAGAGAGATACATGTAAGGAAGAAAAGAAAATTATACTGTATTTAAAATGTTAATAAGCCCTTCAGAAGTCCCTCATTAGTTAGAATTGAAAATGGCAAAAATCTTCAGTATCAGCTCCTGTCTGACATGAGCAGTGTGATCAAAGGCAGCATGAACCAAGTTGAAGACTTGGAGTTTTCTACCATTTTCACAATCTTATTAATTTTGACTTTCAAAGCTCTCTTCATTTTTATCATTGAGTACTGTTTCAACCATGCACTTAATGGTTTTAATGCATATAATAGGCTAATACATGTTTTATTCGCTTTCTCCTCAGTCTTTCGTAAGGGAGTATCTGTCTTCTGTGAAACACAGAAAAAAGAATAAATACTAGTGAGTGTTTAGAAAATGCTCCTTCATATTCATTTATATTATAATATATTTTATCTAAATGGTAAATAGGATGTTTTGGTGGATACATAATTTCTATTGCAGGTCCCACAACATTACTATTACTCTAGCTTTGATGATTACTTTTACGTGTTAACAAGCTTGGATTAACAGACCCTATTATTCTTGAAAAAGTGTGAATTTTTGAGGTTGTCTGAGGATAAATGAAAATGGAGTAAGGATGGATCTGGTTGGGAGATGGAGGGAGAGCATATAGGGAGAGACAAATGGAATTGGGGAGCATTCGAGGATGGTGTGGAAACCCAGTACATCGGAAACTTCTTAGACAACGGGTAATGGAAAATACTGAGTCTGAGCTGAACACTTTTGTTAGCCAGGCAAGGCTTCCAGAGATGGGATTTGGTGACATTCCTTTGAGTTATTGATGAGAGGGTCCACTGGACATACCCAAACAACCTAGGCTAATGCTAGAAGAGAAGTTTGCCCTCTGAAAATGACAGTTGATCCCCATTGCTGAGGATAGCATCTAACAGCTCGTTAAATGTAGAAGTAGAGCTGGTGTGGCCTCAGAGTCTTCACCTCTACATTCTAGTGTCTTTGGTAAGAGAAGATAACCTGCAAATCACACATAGAGAACACGGATGACAACGCAGCCAGAAAACCCTCTAACGTGCCTTCAAGCTGTGCTGCAGCAAATGATGTTACAGATCTCGTGGGAATGTTCAACCCATGTTTGGTTGAATTTGAGCTCCACACCACTAGTGGAAGCTTATTTCCTATGCTGTTTAGATGGCCATAAACCAGAGACTTGATAACTCAGAAACCTAGGCTAGAACCAAACATAACTGCCCACCCAAAAATGTTATTCCTCAGTTCATGAATGAGGACATTTCTAAGACACATAGGTGTATATCTGTGCACTTAAGAATATGTACCTGCAAATTGTTCAGGTCCCTTCTAGTGCTGGGTCACAATTCCTAGCTCTGGAAATCAGAGTGGTATGGATGAGGGACTTACAGAAGTATCTTTCCAGGTATACAGACCTTATATATTCAGGGACTTCCAAAAGTATCCAGGTAACCAGACATTTGGTCTTTGACTAAGGATTGAAACATTTCTTTGTTTCTGAATCTTCTATCCCTGATTTGTTGACATTGTGTCTTTTTTTCCTCTGGATGTTTTCCAGAAATTTTCTTTGCCTTTGGATTTCAACAATGTACTTGACCTTTTAATATATTCATGAGAGTCCTGTCCTAGAGATAATAGATAGATCAAAAATGTATTCTAATTCTAAAATAATCCTGACCTCTATTCCAGAAGCTCTCATGGAAATAGGTTCAGCATAGAAATGTACAATGTTACAGAATACAAAGATTTTTAAAATGATGTAAATTAAAATGTGGCAACATAAATGAACCCTTACTGGGTTTTCAGCAGAATTAAAACAGGTAAAAAAAATCAATCAGTTTGAATAAAGGCAAGAAAAAATTTCAAACTAAAATGTCTGTCCAGAGGGCTCTAAAAATAAATCAGATGATTGAAGTCCATGTGGTATGTCAAAAACCAAATGCTCTCACATATACATAAAAGTAAACCTAGGGAACAGAAAGTGGAGAATACAAGGCATACATATTTATACGTCTTCCACATATTCAAACAGTCACAATGAACTCTCAGTGCATTTAAGTTCCCATAAAGCATGACACTAATTAAACTAAACATCACCATTTTATTGTATGTTGGGTTTTCTTTTTTTTTTTTCTTTTTTTTTCTTTTCTTTTTTTTTTTTTTATTAACTTGAGTATTTCTTATATACATTTCAAGTGTTATTCCTTTTCCCGGTTTCCGGACAAACATCACCCTCCCCCCTCCCCTTCCTTATGGGTGTTCCCCTCCCAAACCTCCCCCCATTGCCACCCTCCCCGCATAGTCTAGTTCACTGGGGGTTCAGTCTTAGCAGGACCCAGGGCTTCCCCTTCCACTGGTGCTCTTAATAGGATATTCATTGCTACCTATGGGGACAGAGTCCAGGGTCAGTCCATGTATAGTCTTTAGGTAGTGGCTTAGTCCCTGGAAGCTCTGGTTGCTTGACATTGTTGTACTTTTGGGGTCTCGAGCACCTTCAAGCTCTTCCAGTTCTTTCTCTGATTCCTTCAACGGGGACCTATTCTCAGTTCAGTGGTTTGCTGCTGGCATTCGCCTCTGTATTTGCTGTATTCTGGCTGTGTCTCTCAGGAGCGATCTACATCCTGCTCCTGTCGGTCTGCACTTCTTTGCTTCATCCATCTTGTCTAATTGGGTGGCTGTATATGTATGGGCCACCTGTGGGGCAGGCTCTGAATGGGTGTTCCTTCAGTCTCTGTTTTAATCTTTGCCTCTCCCTTCCCTGCCAAGGGTATTCTTTTTCCTCATTTAAAGAAGGAGTGAAGCATTCACATTTTGATCATCCGTCTTGAGTTTCCTTTGTCCTAGGGATCTAGGGTAATTCAAGCATTTGGGCTAATAGCCACTTATCAATGAGTGCATACCATGTATGTCTTTCTGTGAGTGGGTTAGCTCACTCAGGATGATATTTTCCAGTTCCAACCATTTGCCTACGAATTTCATAAACTCGTTGTTTTTGATAGCTGAGTAATATTCCATTGTGTAGATGTACCACATTTTCTGTATCCATTCCTCTGTTGAAGGGCATCTGGGTTCTTTCCAGTTTCTGGCTATTATAAATAAGGCTGCGATGAACATAGTGGAGCACGTGTCTCTTTTATATGTTGAGGCATCTTTTGGGTATATGCCCAAGAGAGGTATGGCTGGATCCTCAGGCAGTTCAATGTCCAATTTTCTGAGGAACCTCCAGACTGATTTCCAGAATGGTTTTACCAGTCTGCAATCCCACCAACAATGGAGGAGTGTTCCTCTTTCTCCACATCCTCACCAGCATCTGCTGTCACCTGAGTTTTTGATCTTAGCCATTCTCACTGGTGTGAGGTGAAATCTCAGGGTTGTTTTGATTTGCATTTCCCTTATGACTAAAGATGTTGAACATTTCTTTAGGTGTTTCTCAGCCATTCGGCATTCCTCAGCTGTGAATTCTTTGTTTAGCTCTGAACCCCATTTTTTAATAGGGTTATTTGTTTCCCTGCGGTCTAACTTCTTGAGTTCTTTGTATATTTTGGATATAAGGCCTCTATCTGTTATAGGATTGGTAAAGATCTTTTCCCAATCTGTTGGTTGACGTTTTGTCCTAACCACAGTGTCCTTTGCCTTACAGAAGCTTTGCAGTTTTATGAGATCCCATTTGTCGATTCTTGATCTTAGAGCATAAGCCATTGGTGTTTTGTTCAGGAAATTTTTTCCAGTGCCCATGTGTTCCAGATGCTTCCCTAGTTTTTCTTCTATTAGTTTGAGTGTGTCTGGTTTGATGTGGAGGTCCTTGATCCACTTGGACTTAAGCTTTGTACAGGGTGATAAGCATGGATCGATCTGCATTCTTCTACATGTTGACCTCCAGTTGAACCAGCACCATTTGCTGAAAATGCTATCTTTTTTCCATTGGATGATTTTGGCTCCTTTGTCAAAAATCAAGTGACCATAGGTGTGTGGGTTCATTTCTGGGTCTTCAATTCTATTCCATTGGTCTATCTGTCTGTCTCTGTACCAATACCATGCAGTTTTTATCACTATTGCTCTGTAATACTGCTTGAGTTCAGGGATAGTGATTCCCCCTGAAGTCCTCTTATTGTTGAGGATAGCTTTAGCTATCCTGGGTTTTTTGTTATTCCAGATGAATTTGCAAATTGTTCTGTCTAACTCTTTGAAGAATTGGATTGGTATTTTGATGGGGATTGCATTGAATCTGTAGATTGCTTTTGGTAAAATGGCCATTTTTACTATATTAATCCTGCCAATCCATGAGCATGGGAGATCTTTCCATCTTCTGAGGTCTTCTTCAATTTCTTTCCTCAGTGTCTTGAAGTTCTTATTGTACAGATCTTTTACTTGCTTGGTTAAAGTCACACCGAGGTACTTTATATTATTTGGGTCTATTATGAAGGGTGTCGTTTCCCTAATTTCTTTCTCGGCTTGTTTCTCTTTTGTATAGAGGAAGGCAACTGATTTATTTGAGTTAATTTTATACCCAGCCACTTTGCTGAAGTTGTTTATCAGCTTTAGTAGTTCTCTGGTGGAACTTTTGGGATCACTTAAATATACTATCATGTCGTCTGCAAATAGTGATATTTTGACCTCTTCTTTTCCGATCTGTATCCCCTTGATCTCCTTTTGTTGTCTGATTGCTCTGGCTAGAACTTCAAGAACTATATTGAATAAGTAGGGAGAGAGTGGGCAGCCTTGTCTAGTCCCTGATTTTAGTGGGATTGCTTCAAGTTTCTCTCCATTTAGTTTAATGTTAGCAACTGGTTTGCTGTATATGGCTTTTACTATGTTTAGGTATGGGCCTTGAATACCTATTCTTTCCAGGACTTTTATCATGAAGGGGTGTTGAATTTTGTCAAATGCTTTCTCAGCATCTAATGAAATGATCATGTGGTTCTGTTCTTTCAGTTTGTTTATATGATGGATCACGTTGATGGTTTTCCTTATATTAAACCATCCCTGCATGCCTGGGATGAAGCCTACTTGATCATGGTGGATGATTGTTTTGATGTGCTCTTGAATTCGGTTTGCCAGAATTTTATTGAGTATTTTTTCGTCGATATTCATAAGGGAAATTGGTCTGAAGTTCTCTTTCTTTGTTGGGTCTTTGTGTGGTTTAGGTATAAGAGTAATTGTGGCTTCATAGAAGGAATTCGGTAGGGCTCCATCTGTTTCAATTTTGTGGAATAGTTTGGATAATATTGGTATAAGGTCTTCTATGAAGGTTTGATAGCATTCTGCACTAAACCCGTCTGGACCTGGGCTCTTTTTGGTTGGGAGACCTTTAATGACTGCTTCTATTTCCTTAGGAGTTATGGGGTTGTTTAACTGGTTTATCTGTTCCTGATTTAACTTCGATACATGGTATCTGTCTAGGAAATTGTCCATTTCCTGAAGATTTTCAAGTTTAGTTGAATATAGGTTTTTATAGTAAGATCTGATGATTTTGAATTTCCTCTGAATCTGTAGTTATGTCTCCCTTTTCATTTTTGATTTTGTTAATTTGGACGCACTCTCTGTGTCCTCTCGTTAGTCTGGCTAAGGGTTTATCTATCTTGTTGATTTTCTCAAAGAACCAACTTTTGGTTCTGTTGATTCTTTCTATGGTCCTTTTTGTTTCTACTTGGTTGATTTCAGCTCTGAGTTTGATTATTTCCTGCCTTCTACTCCTCCTGGGTGTATTTGCTTCTTTTTGTTCTAGAGCTTTTAGGTGTGCTGTCAAGCTGCTGACATATGCTCTTTCCTGTTTCTTTCTACAGGCACTCAGCGCTATGAGTTTTCCTCTTAGCACAGCTTTCATTGTGTCCCATAAGTTTGGGTATGTTGTACCTTCATTTTCATTAAATTCTAAAAAGTTTTTAATTTCTTTCTTTATTTCTTCTTTGACCAGGTTGTCATTGAGTAGAGCATTGTTCAATTTCCACATATATGTGGGCATTCTTCCCTTATTGTTATTGAAGACCAGTTTTAGGCCGTGGTGGTCCGATAGCACGCATGGGATTATTTCTATCTTTCTGTACCTGTTGAGGCCCGTTTTTTGACCAATTATATGGTCAATTTTGGAGAAAGTACCATGAGGAGCTGAGAAGAAGGTATATCCTTTTGCTTTAGGATAGAATGTTCTATAAATATCTGTTAAGTCCATTTGGCTCATGACTTCTCTTAGTCTGTCTACATCTCTGTTTAATTTCTGTTTCCATGATCTGTCCATTGATGAGAGTGGGGTGTTGAAATCTCCCACTATTATTGTGTGAGGTGCAATGTGTGTTTTGAGCTTTAGTAAGGTTTCTTTTACATATGTAGGTGCCCTTGTATTTGGGGCATAGATATTTAGGATTGAGACTTCATCTTGGTGGATTTTTCCTTTGATGAATATGAAGTGTCCTTCCTTATCTTTTTTGATGACTTTTAGTTGAAAATTGATTTTATTTGATATTAGAATGGCTACTCCAGCTTGCTTCTTCTGACCATTTGCTTGGAAAATTGTTTTCCAGCCTTTCACTCTGAGGTAGTCTGTCTTTGTCTCTGAGGTGTGTTTCCTGTAGGCAGCAGAATGCAGGGTCCTCGTTGCGTATCCAGTTTGTTAATCTATGTCTTTTTATTGGGGAGTTGAGGCCATTGATATTGAGAGATATTAAGGAATAGTGATTATTGCTTCCCGTTATATTCATATTTGGAAGTGAGGTTATGTTTGTGTGCTTTCATTCTCTTTGTTTTGTTGCCAAGATGATTAGTTTCTTGCTTCTAGGGTATAGCTTGCCTCCTTATGTTGGGCTTTACCATTTATTATCCTTTGTAGTGCTGGACTTGTAGAAAGATATTGTGTAAATTTGGTTTTGTCATGGAATATCTTGGTTTCTCCATCTATGTTAATTGAGAGTTTTGCAGGATACAGTAACCTGGGCTGGCATTTGTGTTCTGTTAGGGTCTGTATGACATCTGTCCAGGATCTTCTGGCCTTCATAGTTTCTGGCGAAAAGTCTGGTGTGATTCTGATAGGTCTGCCTTTATATGTTACTTGACCTTTTTCCCTTACTGCTTTTAATATTCTTTCTTTATTTTGTGCGTTTGGTGTTTTGACAATTATGTGACGGGAGGTGTTTCTTTTCTGGTCCAATCTATTTGGAGTTCTGTAGGCTTCTTGTATGCCTATGGGTATCTCTTTTTTTAGGTTAGGGAAGTTTTCTTCTATGATTTTGTTGAAGATATTTACTGGTCCTTTGAGCTGGGAGTCTTCACTCTCTTCTATACCTATTATCCTTAGGTTTGATCTTCTCATTGAGTCCTGGATTTCCTGTATGTTTTGGACCAGTAGCTTTTTCTGCTTTACATTATCTTTGACAGTTGAGTCAATGATTTCTATGGAATCTTCTGCTCCCGAGATTCTCTCTTCCATCTCTTGAATTCTGTTGGTGAAGCTTGTATCTACAGCTCCTTGTCTTTTCTTTTGATTTTCTATGTCCAGGGTTGTTTCCATGTGTTCTTTCTTGATTGCTTCTATTTCCATTTTTAATTCCTTCAACTGTTTGATTGTGTTTTCCTGGAATTCTTTCAGGGATTTTTGCGATTCCTCTCTGTAGGCTTCTACTTGTTCTCTAAGGGAGTTCTTTATGTCTTTCTTGAAGTCCTCCAGCATCATGATCAAATATGATTTTGAAACTAGGTCTTGCTTTTCTGGTGTGTTTGGATATTCTGTGTTTGCTTTGGTGGGAGAATTGGGCTCCGATGATGCCATGTAGTCTTGGTTTCTGTTGCTTGGGTTCCTGTGCTTGCCTCTCGCCATCAGATCATCTCTAGTGTTACTTTGTTCTGCTATTTCTGACAGTGGCTAGACTGTCGTATAACCTGTGTGTCAGGAGTGCTGTAGACCTGTTTTCCTGTTTTCTTTCAGCCATTTATGGGGACAGAGTGTTCTGCTTTCGGGCGTGTAGTTTTTCCTCTCTACAGGTCTTCAGCTGTTCCTGTGGGCCTGTGTCTTGAGTTCACCAGGCAGGTTTCTTGCAGGGGAAAAGTTGGTCCTACCTGTGGTTCCAAGGCTCAAGTTTGCTCGTGGGGTACTGCCTAAGTCCTCTCCGCTGTGGCAGCAACCGGGAAAATCTGTGCCGCTCCTTCCGGGAGCCTCCGTGCACCAGGGTTTCAGATGACGTTTGGTGTTTTCCTGTGGCGCCTGGATGTGCACAGAGTGCAGTCTCTTCTGGTTTCCCAGGCGTGTCCGCCTCTCTGAAGGTTCAGCTCTCCCTCCCACGGGATTTGGGTGCAGAGAACTGTTTATCCGGTCTGTTTCCTTCAGGTTCCGGCAGTGTCTCAGGCGCAGGGGTCCTGCCGCTCCCGGGCCCTCCCCTACGGGAACCCAGAGGCCTTATACAGTTGCCTCTTGGGCCAGGGATGTGGGCAGGGGTGGGCAGTGTTGGTGGTCTCCTCCGCTCTGCAGCCTCAGGAGTGCCCACCTGATCAGGCGGTGAGGTCTCTCTCCCACGGGGTTTGGGAGCAGAGAGCTCGGGTTTTCTTCATGTTTGTGTCCTCAGATAATTTTGGTCATTCGCCTATTTCCTTGTTGTAGTTCATTTGGACCTCCAGCATTCTCTTTCTCCTGTTAAGAAATATATAATTTATAGCCAAACCTGATTGGCAAACATCTTATTTAAATCTTTTAACCTTGTTTCCAGAACCATGCTTTATATTTTTGGCAATAGTCTTGGACACTTCTCTTCCTGTGTCTGGCCACAATCACTGTGGACCTGGATGCTCTCCAGGATCACTTTCAACAGTCCTGACTTATATAGGAAATGTGAGTTAAAGCCATATTTCTGGCAGTGAACTGTGATTATCTGTGGATTGTCTGTTTGAAAGCATTAGATAGATTTTCTCTGCTTTTTCTATTACAGTACATAA
The DNA here is from genome assembly GCF_021556685.1 of Rattus norvegicus. Lineage (NCBI taxonomy): Eukaryota > Metazoa > Chordata > Mammalia > Rodentia > Muridae > Rattus > Rattus norvegicus. Next base: position 55,727,342 of record NC_141537.1, on the reverse strand, counting down.
GACCCAGGTTTCCATCTTAGATATCTGAAGTACAGAATTGCTACAGATCACATTACTCAAAAGGAAAGAGAAATATTTTCTCCTTTCAAGCCAAAATATTATTAAAGTCACCTACACGAGTACATGAGATTGCCTTTCTGCTTGTTCTGAAGACACTGAGCCAGTTAAGAGCTTTCTTAATCTTACTGTTCCAAGAGTTCAGATCCAAGAGTGCTTGTTTACATGTTTATTTTTGTTTCTAATAACAACATCTCTATTTACACCATACTAAGGATTAAGAGTATGCTTCTTTTGTGTGAATTATTATATAACTATTAAAGAACTGAAATCTAAACACTATGTATATAAGGGCTAACTCAAAGATGGTAAAATAACCCTCCAAACAACAGAGTTAATTTTGCATATATAGAATCATTGATACTTTATTTAGCACTTAAATTTTTAAGAAAAATTGCCTAATTTGTAAATAGACTTTGGAAAATTTAGGTAGGATTTTTTATCAGTGAAACATTAAAAATAGATTTTTATAGTAGAGTACTCTCTTGATCACAGCACTCAAGGAGTAGAGGAGGAAGAGCAGTTCAAGGCCAACTTGAGCCACATAGTAAGTTTAAGTATAGCCAAACTAATAATGAAAGTAATAATCATTAGATAAATAGTAAAAGAGTAACACTTAACTTGAAAGTATTTAAATACTATGTATGGTTGAGGAATAGGTAATAAATGTTATACTGATTATAAATTATCTATGAACTTTTCTAGACATACAGACACTCAAACTTAAAAATCTCAATTAATTCTGATACAGTTCAGACAATTTATGGGAAAAACATTATTAAAGCATATACCTGATATAATATTTACGTATTTCTTCTATATCTTATTCACAGCATTTATAGAATTAGTTATATTTTTATGCTGAAGCAATGGTAAATATCTACATCATTATATATATAATTATTTATATATATTTAATTATTCAGTAACAATTATATGTTGTGTATGTAGTTGCACAACACTATGGAGAAGAAATCCTACTATGAACAGGCTGAACTTCTTCTGGATGAGATGGAAAAAAGGCAATTTCAAAGCCAATAAAGTCTGCTCATAGTGTAGCATCAGGGCAAGGTATTTGACTCTTATTACATCAAATACTCCTAATATGATTAATCACTATAACTTTACAATTAAAATTCTGTAATTTGAGTCATAAATGCTAATGAGGAGAAACCATTTTCTCTAGCTAATACAGATTAATTTTTATGATGTGCCTTAGTCATCTGGAGTGACAATTATGTACTCCAAATCTTCCAAATTTCTCTAACTTAAAACAGTAGACAGCTTCCAAGCTTAGGTATGCGATGAGCTTGAGGGTCTAGTTCAGAATACAGGTCAACATGACAATTGTGGGTCAACATAGGCTCACAAATTTTCATTATCTTATTCAAGTGCCACCTAATTGTTTCCTTTCCTTCACAATCACAGGATTCGAAGCAGAGAAGTGGACTTTGAGAAAACTCTCAATGCCGTTGTCAAATTACTAGTGTTACTTGCCCCCCACTTTTCCCATTGATAAAAGGGAGGAGTCCTATGCTCCGATGTTGAACAAGAAACATACTTAAAGAGCTTGTACTGAGACAATGACTGCCAAATATCATGCTTATCTTTACAGTTTTGTCACATTACAATACATTGGTAAATGACTTTTTAATAAGAATGGATTTTGCAAGTTGGAAATAAAATTTCTAAGAGAAAATATTTCTGGAATATTATACTCTATAAGAACATATCTGAATGTTATCTTGTGCTTTTGTTCCTTTTAAGTTACTCTGAAAAGTGCCTCATTGGTAGAATCACCTCTCTCTCTCTCTCTCTCTCTCTCTCTCTCTCTCTCTCTCTTTCTTCTTCTTCTTCTTCTTCTTCTTCTTCTTCTTCTTCTTCTTCTTCTTCTTCTTCTTCTTCTTCTTCTTCTTCTTCCCTCCCTCATTCTCTCTCCCTCTCCTTCCCATTCTCTTTTTCTTTCTTGTTCTCTCTCTCTCCCTATCTCCCTCCCTCTCCCTCTCTCTCTCCCTCTCCCTCTCCCTCTCCCTCTCTCTCTTTATCTCTCTCAAGTATGTGCGTGTTTGTGTGTTGGGTGAATGTGTGTGTGTGTGTGTGTGTGTGTGTGTGCGTACGTGTGCATGTGTGTGTGTATCAGTATAAAGTGGAAGAAATGGAAGGTCACAAAGACAAATGAAATGACCATATTGAGTATGGGCCTTCTCAGGAAACATCAATCTTTTTTTCTGAATCATTCAGCATTGTCCACAGCCATTTAATTTTGGACATGCTCTCAAACTAAGAATTTCTTTTCTTTATACGTAGGTGGTATAGTTTCAAAAATGGCACACTCATTGTAACAGGGAATTTGTTGGAAAAAAATCTGAAACACTGGGAAAAATACAAGGGACAAGAGAAAAATATAACATAAAATTAAGTGATAGATATAGATATAGATATGAATATATAGATATAGATATAGATATAGATATAGATATATGACATATGTGATTTGAACTCCTGCAGGATGCTATAGAGCCATGACATGTAGTGATATTGATTTTGAACAGGAATGTAATGTTATTAGAAGGAGATATGTCTTCTTCTCTGGTCTCTGATAAAGAAAAGCATTATGATGGAAGGATACAGTGTATGGTGAGACTTTATATTACTACACCAAGGCAGTATTGTGGCAATCTGACGTAGTTTGCAAGGTATATCAGAAATACAATGTTTCTGAAATGCCAATGTTAAAAATGACAATAAGTTAGGGTGATAAATTACACTGCCCTATTGTCCATTGCAGGCTTCACATAGGGGAAAGTGTTTTAAAGAAAGGAAGAACTCTGCTTTGTTGTATTAACTTTTATCTTTTCCTTCCAGACCCATTTGTCAACACATTGCCACAGGTGAAATTTGACATCTGAAGACCTATCATAGGATCTTCACCTTTGTAAAAATAATTCTCACTGTAGATCACAGACAATCAGCTGTCTCAAATGAAATTGCACAGGGAGTTAAACTCCAGGGAACAATTTTCATGTCAAAGGGGACATCTATTTCAATCTGAAAGTTACTAAAGACATTTGTTTTGAAAGTTAGATCATCAATTACAGCGCAATTAGTTAACTATGTAGCTTTGACCATTGAGTGAGAAATACTCAAGAAGAGAAAACATCATTCATTTTGAAGGTAATGAATACACATGCTAAAGATGAATGAGGAATACAGATTACAATACCCTCCCTGTGGGTTATTTTATAGTTTACTGAATCATAATCATGTCCTTGAAAGAGCTCTGTCATTAAATCTATTGTATCTCTTGATGTTCAATCACTTCTTGCCTCCCCATCCTGCACATATAAGTTTCATGTGTGAAGAAAGGAGTTATTTCATTTACTTCATTCAATAATACCTATTTATTAAATATCTGGATATAATAAATAACAAACATAATCACCACCCATGTTTATGTTGCTGTAGGCTTATCAGCAGTGGCCTGTGAGCTTTAACCCATTTAACCTTATACCTATGATGAGCTAGTGAGATGTTTTTTATTATGTTATGTGAAAAAGTTATAGCGAGTAAACATGAACAAAGGGCAATGATATGAAAATACCATAATTGAATCTATCATTTTGCCCAACAATAAAATACTTAATAGGTAATAGAATGTTTGATGGAATCATTGATTCTACCTATACATATTGAATGATCGTGTACTGGCTTTTTTTTTTTTTTTTTTTTTTTTTTGCTTTTAACATTACTTTGGTTCTGTTTTTTACTGGTAAGGACATTGCTAGATCATATGGATAGCATTAGGTGAGTTAAGGGGTACCATACATCCACTAATATTCAGGTCAAGATATTATGAATGAATTCTTTCATTTGATGTATGAGTGTCTGTACACGTGTGGGTACACACATATATGTGCATTCACATGTGCATGCAAAAATATGTCTTTGTGTGTGTATAAGCAAATAATCAATTGTGACACACATATTTTATGCTGGTCATATGATTTTTGTCATTGGTATATTTCACTACAGCATTGATTAGGATGATATAAATCTATGATGATTTTGCACAACTAGAAATAAAAGAATTAGAACCAGCCTACTGCAGGGTTCTACAACTACCTGTAATATTTCAAAAGAGTCCCTGAGAATTTATTGCCATTAGACCTGGGCTCAAACACGGTTTTAAAGGAAAAAAGGTAGGAAGATGAACCAACTGGAATTCACATAGCCAACTGTGGCCAGGGAGGAGAAGGAGAACTAGAATACTGCTCACTCCTACACTCAATTTCACCTCCTGGAAATCCCTGTGACATTTTCAAGTTCCTTCCACTGTCCGTGCCTTGCCCCATGATCTCAAAGTGGGGATATTGTAAACTACGCTACAGTTTTAAATGTTTTATCCCCTATAGTATTTTCTTCACTTGTAGCTTTAGGAACCTCATTCCCAAGTTTTACTTTCAACAGCCATATGAGAAGCAGCTTCTTAACATCCATGTACATTTCTTTGTGATTCCCCTTAAGTGAACAAGTTTACAATTCATGCAGTCTAATAGCCTGTTATCACTCTTAGAAAGGAGACATTGTACTTCATGTTTTCCAGTTGATTGATTTATTGTAAAATGTCATTAGTTATCATTTTGGTTTATGTGCTTTCATTGTAAAGAATGAAACAAACAAGGTTTTAGAGAATCTTGTTTGCTTATAAGTTATGTATTCATTAGAGTGGATATTGACAAGTGTCTACATCCCACTTCATATTTACAAAGGGATTTTAGACTTTTAAGCTTAGTCTTGGAGTGAGCATGGATGCTCAAGGTATCTGTATCATCTTTTCTTCTAGCACTCTATCATTCTCTTCTCTGTTCAGAATTGTTTATTTCCCTATTTTTATAATAAAGTAACAAAAATACAAGAAAGTGCTGTGAGATTAAAAGAGACTACATTAAATCGATTGTGAGTATATAATATAATACATATTCACAAAATTTAACATCGTTGATCATGGTGTTTTATTAAGAGTAATGTGGACATACGAGTGACATTCTTAGAAAAAAATCCCTGCAGAAAATAACACTACAGAAAATTTGTATATATGTATGAAGAATACATTATAAATATTTACATAATGAACAAATATTCAGACTCAAATATTAGACTTATATATAGAAATATATCTATGTGACCAAAGTAGAATGTTTTTAAAATTGTACATTTGTTTTAATTTAATTTTTCATTGTATTATATTACTTTGTTTATTTATTTAGATTTCTCTCTTTCCCTCAAACACACACACACACACATGCCCACACACACACACACACACACACACACACACACACACACACACACACACAAACCACCAGGTTAGTCTGTTTGTTTGTTATGTTTTTCTAAAAAAAATGGTGTGTGTGTGTATGTGTGTGTGTGTGTGTGTGTGTGTGTGTGTGTGTTGACGTCATTATACAGGTGAAGGCAGACAAGATAAAATGAGGCCTGTCATTGGACAAGAAGGAAGGGAGGCGTGAACAGAGGTTTTACAAGGAGAGGGAGGAGCTGGAGTGCGGAGGAAGTAGCTGAGGGAACATGGCAGCAGATTATGAAATTCTCCTTTGCCCATAGTTACCGGGTGTTATGACTACTCTTAAGGGATGGATGTGTGCAGGATTTTGTGTTGTCTAGATGGGCAAATTATATCTTATCTAGGCAGGTGGTTTATATCCTTATCAATTGATTGTAAGTTTATTGTGTGAATGGATTGTGGGTTGAGAATTTAACATGTAAATCTGATTGTTGGGTCACAGTTTGTTGAGTCTTTATTTTATTGGGTGTCTGGAACCAGAGAGTCCACAGCTAGCAGAGAGCCACTGGGAGAGATACTAAGCTGAAATGAATTAGTCATAGTTCCAATGGCCCATTGGAGCCAGAACTGGCGACAGCCATGGCACACATGGGAACGGGTTCCACAGCATTTTTTTTTTTTTTTACTGCAACATGTGTGTGAGGAGACAAGGAGATATCATTTATCTGAGACTGGCCAGGTACTTGCTATGTTGCAAAGGATGACCTTAAACTTGAACTTCCTGGTTTTAACTCAAAATAACTGGCATTACAGGTTTGCATCACTGGACAATTTAGCACAGAGCTCTGTGAGTCGTAGGTAAGCATGTTTTCCAATAAATCTATGTTACCTCCTTAAATTTGAAATACTATTAATTTTCACTACTGTTAGAATTCATACAACTATTTTTTAGGACCTTTCAAATAAGAACTCAGTAATTTAACTCAGATTTGATGTGATAAATATTTTCCAAAATATTATTGTTTTTGCCTAATACATGGTTTGTATAAATTAGTACTAATGTGTGGCTTAGGAAAATGTTAAATTCTTTAATGGTTTACTTTTACATATCTATTAAATAAATTTAAAAATAACTCATATATAGAGTTATTTTAAAGCTAAGCATAATGTTAATATGTTAAAACAAGTTCTGCCACACTAATAACTCTTTATAAAGTACTTACTATTATAAATTACCTATGTTTAAATTATCTTCATTTTAACTACTGCAGATTCTTGTTTAGTGCATAGCACTCTTATTAATAATTAATATTCTAAATATTTAATATTCTATCATATAATACAGACCTTGAGTGATATTTTATTTTCTTAAGTCTCCAATACTATAGTCTAATTAGGGTGGACTAAAACATTTCAGTCATAAATCTAGAGCCTAGAAGACTGAGTCAAGGTAAAATCAGATTCTTTCAAAGAATAGTTATTTTCTCTTGCCAGTGTCTTCATATGGTCTTCTCTCTATATTTGTCCAATTATCTCCTAGTCTACCAAAATCCATCATACTCATGCTGCTTGGTATTTACCCCAAGGCTTTCACCGTGGTAGGTAAATGGTCATTACTTATTTATATCCAGCTATATTCTCTTATGGAGATGTACTGGGTTAACATCTACATAACTGCAGCAAGGTGTTATGGTGTAGAGCTGTAATCCTATCATTCAGAAGGCAAAGGTGAACCCTTAGCCCCAGTTCTGGAGGGATTAGCAAGTGAGAGCTACGAGAGATGATTTGTTATCATCCTTGCGAGTTCCTTGGTAGCTGACCAGGCTTCAATGGGTAACCACACATCAAAGAGAAATTGGAATTGATGCATTAAAAAAACAAAGACAAAAACTTGGGTTTGTAGAAAAGTGGGTGTGATATTGAAGGAGTTGAGCAAATGAGTGAATACAAACAAAACACACTATCTAAATTCTCAAAGAATAAATATGCTATAAAATCAAAATCGTACATAATAATTTTATGTTAACTTACTTTCCATTGAAAAAATCTTATTCTCCAAATGCAATCAAATTCTGGGAAACCAAGTTTTGGAATTACTTTAACAATATAAAAATTCTAATTATGAAGTATCTAAATTAAGTGTGCACAATAGAATTTTATTTACATGTTAAAAATGTCAATTAGGGAATTTTCGGGAAAAAAAGATGAAATTACAAATAATAAAATAAGTCGGTAGCAAAGGCCCATGCTGCCTTCTTTCTCATATGTGATTTTTAAACATTTTGGTTGACGTTCGGAACTAGACAGTAAGATAATTGAAGAAACCAACCTAGTTGCAGAACACGTAGAAATCAAGCTGGAAGTGACATGAAAATGGCCTCTCTTCTGACTAGTTTCCACAGCTCCAGAAGCTGCTACACTGGATGCTGAGGGAGAAAAACCATCAGTGATTTTTACACACAGGTTAACCCTGTATATTATGATACATGCCTTTGAAGTAAGATGCTTCTGCTGATACAGTAATGGCAAGAAGATTATGTGTATAAAGCATCACTTTTGAATTCGCTTTAGATCTGCTCCCCAGGTGGAAATTCATCTCTGATACAGTACGTCTGGTTGGAAGCCCATAGTTCTGGAGGTTGTATGTCCTAGGGGAAAACAGACTGCTGTTTTCTTGTTATAGGCTCATGTGGTCAAGCTGCTTTCTAAATATGTATGTTTGTACACATAAGTCAATGCTACTAATAGCCTTGGGCAGAGATGTTTCTCTTTGCAGTGTCAAAAATTAATTCATAACTGGTCAAAGTCCTGAGAAAAAGTGACTCATGTACACTAATCCTTAACAAGACATATTGTATCATCATACCAGTGCCACACCCTCCCTACCAAAGTTCAGGGAAATTAATGAAATATAGGTTATCTACAAATGATGAAGCCAGCAAAGTCAGTCAGTATTCCAGCAGCGTCATTAATTGGACTTTTAGTTGATGACTAATAAGTAAAGGGAAAGTCGTGAATGACAGAGGATTACATGTTCTAGTGCCTCTGGGAAATGTCATGGAGGATTTGCGGGCATGTGATAAAAGTATATTGTTTAACTGCATAAGATTATCATAGTATTCATAAAATATTTTAAAATAATATAAAAAAAATTAATTGATACTGAACAGAAAAAATATTGATGGCCCAAGTTTAGATATTAAGATGTCATGTCTTGAATCTTTATTATCTCTTCTTATAAATGATATTCTTAACAATTTAAAATCAGGAGGAAATATCACTGTTCTCTTCTTGATTCTTCATATTTAAATATATATGCATATAAGTGTATATATACATATATATATATATATCTTAACACTGACACATTGTGAGATGTATGTTGTTATGAGACATTTTTCACTGTGAGGACATCCTAGGATGTATTATACTTACAGAATGTAAATAGCATATGCCAATCATTTGATTATATCACAAAGGGTGATGACTGCAAGTCATCTTGCTGTTGCCTGGGTCATAAAGAATGTTAGTAAATGTTTAGTCCAGATCTAGCCCACATGTCACTACTATACCATGCATAATTCTATGTCTATATAAAAAATGTGTCTAGAGGTGTCACAGCATTGTTCTAAGATAACAGGACCACCAGGTGACAGGAGTTGTTCAGCTGTTCTTCAGTCACTTGTAACAAAATGCATTTATACAGTCTGCTGTTGAAAGAAATAAGTTATGCATCATGACTCTGTTCTCAGAAATCTTCACTTGCTTTTCCACAACATAAGAAAGAAGGGTAATCAATGATGTTAACCTGAAATATGCAAGAGAAGGAGAAAGTTGAAGACTGGGCTTGAACAGCCTATTGGTAAACCAAACAACAAAACAACTGAACTTGGAATTGGTTAGACACAATTCAGTAGCTCCTATAGAATATCTTGCTATTTATATAATTACAGTATATAATACCACACTATATCTTTGCTTTTTTTCATATTATATCATGTATCATGGTTAGAATATATTTCCAATTCAGCAGAATTTTGCCTTTGTTTTTGTGTTGTTGCTGTTGTTCTTGTTGTTATTGTTTGTGACAGGTCAATCTTGATCTCAAAATGTATCTCAAACTGTCTTATAAGTCACTCTTCTTCTAACTATGCCTTAGTCTACCTAGTTTTCAGAAAATGAGCATGTATCAACAGTTGCCTTTTTTTTAACAATCTTATAAATTTACATGATAACCAAACAGATTACTAAAGAAATTATTATTTAACTTGCCATGATCCTAGCTTTATTATCTTTAAAAGTAATAATTTAAAATTTTACTATTTTTCTAAGGCATTTCCATGTTATACACCCAACAAAGACTTCTTAATTTCTTTTTCTGTTGTGAAGTTACAATTCTGTATTACACAGTAGAGTTAGACATCATTTTCAGAATAATTCTAATCAATTAGATGATATCCTCCAGATTTAATGAATAAGTGATCCGTTAGAAGTTTTATTCTTTTCAAGAGTCTTATGGAACTTGAAGACTGGCAGAGAGCAAACATTCTTATCTATACTTTGCAGGTAAGTCAAGGGCAGTATTTAGAGTTGCATAAAATCCTAAAGTAATAGAAAAAAAAATCTCAAATCCTTGATGCCTTTAGAATTGAAACAAGGTTTTTTTTGCCCCCTCTACTCCCTTATGCCAGCAAAAAATTTCTTTTCTTTGCCAAATTGCTTCCAGGTGCAGTGCACTGTGGAATGGTATCAAAGAAGCTTAATGCAACAGCCCCATTTCTAGGAGGAATTAAAAACTACCAGGGTTTATGTTTGAACATTACCAGCCCTGGGCTACGGGAACTGTTACTATCTCTACATGCACTGTGCCATCAGAATTTGCTGAGCCGTTTTATTTTAAAATGGCATTTTATAATTTTCAGAAGGCTTTGATAATTGCATAAGTATATTAGTAACATATCAAAATGCGTTAAGGTAATTGACATGCAATCATTAGAATTTGAAGAGATTAAGAAAGTATCAAAACCAAAGCTGTTCTAAGTCAACTTTAAGTGTGTGGAATAATTCAACGGGGAGGCATTTGCTTGAAAACATTTCCCAAGGATGTAGTGCAAAACAAGAGCAAAAAATATTTGAAGAGTGGTTTATGTGACCATGTCTTACATTTCCATCCCACTTGCTATGGACGTCAGTATTACCCTGGCTTTTGGTTTCACCAAGGTGAATAATAGCTTGCCAAGTAATGTGATTAAGAAACTACTAATATAATTGATTGAGGTATTTGGCAGTGAGTGGCAGAAATATATTATTAGTAATCAGAGGGGTATTTTGGTAGGTACATTGCAATGGGTGCTATAGGCCTTAATAGGTTATGTTGAAATATTTTACATCCCATTCAATAATTGCAGTAGCAGCCTTCATGTATGTACAAGATTATTCTCAAGGTCAATCAGTAGTAAAAGCTCAAGGAAGAAGAAATGCAAAGGAATTGGGAATATCAACACAGTAAAATAGTCCCTTCACTTTTGTATTTAACCTTGTTAGTTCACATTGTCCTTCAAAATTAGGTGACGATGTTATTATTATTATTATTATTATTATTATTATTATTATTTACTTTCAAAGTGGATGGATTTCTATTTATATTTAGTCAACCTTGGCACTCTTCACACTGACCTTTGGCCAAAATATGTCTTGAGAAAATAGGAACCGAACAGACAAATGCAGAATGGAACAAAAATAAATATGTAGTAATGTGCACAATAAAAACCAAACTGGAGGGGTTGGGGATTTAGCTCAGTGGTAGAGTGCTGGCCTAGCAAGCGCAAGGCCCTGGGTTCGGTTCCCAGCTCTGAAAAAAAGAAAAGGAAAAAAAAACTGGATGTGCCAAAGGACTGAAGAGTTCTAGAAAACTAAGCTTTGCAAACAAGAGCTGCCTATCACTAGAAGTTAGTAAGGTTTATTTAAATATCTCTGACCTGATGTCAAGGAGTTGTTAGAGGTACTACATATTAACTGCTAAATTTTAAAAGATCATAAATGTCATTCTTGTATCCCACCTACTAGTATAAGTTATTGAGTTTAAACCATTGTGGTTAAACTCATTGATTTTTTGACTTAAAAATGTATGCCTTTGACATATTGGCTACATCAATTAATACACGCATGAAACCAAGGACATTATCTGTATATTGTTTAAAACCATCTTTAATATTTCCATCTTTGACTTAAACAACCATCCATTGGATTGAGGTCAGGGATATCTATGAAATTATTAGAGGAAAAATTGAAGAAACAGAAGGCAATGGCAACCCCATAGAGAGACCAGCAGTATCAACTAATCCAGACCCATGGGAGCACCCAGCGACCGAGACACCAACCAAAGAGCATACATGGGCTGGTCTATAACCTCAAGCCCACATGTAGCAGTGGGCTGCCTTGTCTGGCAGAGGCGAGAGAGAGAGAGAGAGAGAGAGAGAGAGAGAGAGAGAGAGAGAGGATACCTGTCATCCTGTGGAGACTTTTTGCTCCAGGAAAGGTGGACACGGGGCAGGGGGTGTGAGGTGGGGGAGAGGAGAATTTCCATCTCAGGATCAAAGGGGGTGTTGGGATGAAGAACCCTGGGAGGGGCACTGGGAAGGGGAGCAACATTTGAAATATAAATAATAAAAGAATTTTTAAAAAGAACTAGAAACTCTAAGTGACAATGTTGAATAACCACAATGACTAGTCAAATAATTACAGTACTATAACTTTCTCACAAGATATCTGGGAATTATCAAAGGAAAGAAACTACTTGAACTCGAAAGAAACATGGCACCACCAAGAAGACTGGACACAGCAGATCCACTGATCTGGAGAACAAGAGTCATATGCTCTTGCCATGAATTTCAATGTGTGTATTAATGAAATTGCCGTTTCATCTTCAAATGTTCTTATCAGCCTGATCTTTGGTGTATTATATGTAGACCATTGCTATGGCTAAAGATATTACATGGTCTGTCCAGTTCTTTGACTTTCCACTGTTTTAAAATGGGGATTTTTTTGTACTGGCCCGTATTTATTTACCTGTTTTCTTCAATTGTGCTAAAGCTCTCATTAAGCTTGTCTCAGTAATTTCTCAACATTTGCCATTTTTATCTGTCATTTTAATGTCCTGGTTGGTGATGGTGTTCACATTTTCTTGCCATTCCTTACATGTTAAAGTGCACCACCCTCACTTTCTCATGAAGTATTTTCCATACGGTTCTGCACATAGTCAAACCTGGATGTTCAGCATGTAGCTTCCACTGGATACCAGTTTATCACATTGTTTTGAAAGATGAGCTCTTTATTTTTGTTGTTTTGTTTTCAACATCTCATATTTGTTTCCCATCTAGGCAAGTAGAATGAGATGAGCATTATTCATATAGAAACACAGTGTTGATAAACGAGGGTTCCTGTGGATGTTTCAATCAATACAAGTAAATCTCAACTTTTGCTTTCGTTTTATTTCATATTTAGTATGCAAGGGGCTTTCAACTCCTCTAGGGCACCTTCTAGTTAATGCAGGCCTCATACCTTCTAACATATGTGTCTTACATTTAAGATTCTGTATTGCGATTATACCTCAGACAAGGCCTTACTATTTGCCCTTCACCATTGGTATCAACTGGACTGTTTTCTTTCATCTTTATTCGATTGGGGATTTCTTATTTACATTTCAAATGTTATTCGGTTCCGGGTTTCTGGGCCAACATTTCCCCTAACTCCTCCTCCTCCCCTTCTATGTGGTTGATCCCCTCCCCATCCTTCCCCCATTACCACCAGCCCCCCAACAATCCCTTTCACTGGGGTCCAGTCTTGGCAAGGCGGAGGGCTTCCCTTTCCACTGGTGCTCTTACTAGGCTATTCATTGCTACCTATGCGGTTGGAGCCCAGGGTTAGTCCATGTATAGTCTTTGGGTAGTGGCTTAGTCCCTGGAAGCTCTGGTTGGTTGGCATTGTTGTTCATGTGGGGTCTCAAGCCCCTTCAGCTCTTCCAATCCATTCTCTGATTCCTTCAACAGGGGTCCCGTTCTCAGTTCAGTACTTTGTTGCTGGCATCAGTGTATGTATTTGCCATATTCTGGCTATGTCTCTCAGGAGAGATAAACCTCCGGTTCCTATCAGCCTGCACTTCTTTGCTTCATCCATCTTATCTAGTTTGGTGGCTGTATATATATGCGCCTCCTGTGGGCCAGGCTCTGTATGGACGTTCCTTCAATCTCTCTTCCAAACTTTGCCTCCCTATCCCCTCCTAAGGGTATTCTTGTTCCCCTTTTAAAGAAGGAGTGAAGCATCCGCATTTTTGTCATCCCTCTTGAGTTTCATCTTTTCTGTGAACCTTGGGTAATTAAAAAACTTGGGCTAATATCCACTTATCAATGAGTACATACCATGTGTTTTTCTGTAATTGGATTACCTCACTCAGGATGATATTTTCCAGTTCCATCCATTTGCCTATGAATTTCATAAAGTCATTGTTTTTGATAGCTGAGTAGTTTTCTGTTGTGTAGATGTACCACATTTTCTGTATCCATTCCTCTGTTGAAGGGCATCTGGGTTCTTTCCAACTTCTGGCTATTATAAATAAGGCTGTTATGAATTTAGTGGAGCAAGTGTCTTTGTTGTATGTTGGAGCATCTTTTGGGTATATGCCCAAGAGAGGTATAGTTTGGTCCTCAGTTAGTGCAATGTCCAATTTGCTGAGGAACTTCCAGACTGATTTCCAGAATGGTTGTACCAGTCTGCAATCCCACCAACAATGGAGGAGTGTTCCACTTTCTCCACATCCTCGCCAGCATTTGCTGTCATGTCAGTTTTTGATCCTAGCCATTCTGACTGGTATGAGGTGGAATCTCAGGGTTGTTTTGATTTGCTTTTCCCTTATAACTAAAGATGTTGAACATTTCTTTAGGTGCTTCTCAGCCATTTGGCATTCCTCAGCTGTGAATTCTTTGTTTAGCTTTGAACCCCATTTTAAATAGGGTTATTTGTCTTCCTGCAGGCTAACTTCTTGAGCTCTTTGTATACTTTGCATATAAGCCCTCTATCAGTTGTAGGAACAGTAAAGACATTTTCCTAATCTGTTGGTTGCCATTTTGTCCTAAGGACAGTGTCCTTTGCCTTACAGAAGCTTTGTAGCTTTATGAGATCCCATTTATCCATCCTTGGTCTTACGGCATAAGCATTGCTGTTTTGTTCAGGAAATTTTCTCCAGTGCCCATGTGTTTGAGATTCTTCCCCACTTTTTCTTCTATTACATTGAGTGTATCTAGTTTGATGTGGGGGTCCTTGTTCCACTTAGACTTAAGCTTTGTACATGGTGATAAGAATGGTTCAATCTGCGATCTTCTTGATGCTGAGCTCAAGTTGAACAAGCACCATTTCCTGAAAATGCTATCCTTTTTCCATTACTTCTATTTCTTTAGGAGTTATGGGGTTGTTTAAATTGTTTATCTATTCCTGACTTAACTTCGGTACCTGGAATCTGTCTAGGAAATTGTCCATTTCCTCCAGATTTTCAAATTTTGTTGAATATAGGCTTTTGTAGTAGGCTTGATGATATTTTGAATTTCCTCTGATTCCATTGTTATGTATCTCTTTTCATTTCTGATTTTCTTAATTTGGACACACCCTCTGTGTCCTCTCATTAGTCTAGCTAATGGTTTATCTATCTTGTTAATTTTCTCAAAGAACCAGCTTTTGATTCTGTCGATTCTTTGTATGGTCTGTTTTGCTTCTACTTGGTTGATTTCAGCTCTGTGTTTGATTATTTCCTGCCTTCTACTCCTCCTGGGTGTATTTGCTTCTTTTTGTTCTAGAGCTTTTAGGTGTCCTGTCAAGCTGCTGATATATGCTCTCTCCTGTTTCTTTCTGCAGGCACTCAGAGCTATGGGTTTTCCTCTAAGCACAGTTTTCGTTGTGTCCCATAAGTCTGGGTATGTTGTACCTTCATTTTCATTAAATTCTAAGAAGTCTCTAATTTCCTTCTTTATGTCTTCCTTGACCAGGTTATCATTGAGTAGAGCATTGTTCAACTTCTATGTATATGTAGCCGTTCTTTCCTTTTTGTTATTGATGACAAACTTTAGCCTGTGGTGGTCTGATAGGACACATGGGATTATTTCTATATTTCTGTATCTGCTGAGGCCTGTTTTGTGACCTATTGTATGGTCAATTTTGGAGAAATTACCATGAGGTGTTGAGAAGAATGTATATCCTCCTGTTTAAGGACAGAATGTTCTATAAATATCTGTTAAGTCCATTTGGTTCATGACTTCTCTTAGTCTGTCTATGTCTCTGTTTAAATTCTGTTTCCAAGATCTGTCCATTGATGAGAATGAGGTGTTGAAATCTCCTACTATTAATGTGTGAGGTGCAATGTGTGCTTTTAGCTTTAGTAAGGTTTCTTTTATGTATGCAAGTACCCTTGTATTTGGAGCATAGATATTTAGGATTGAGAGTTCATCTTGGTGGATTTTCCTTTGATGAATATGAAGTGTCCTTCCTTATCTTTGTTGATGACTTTTGGTTGAAAATGTATTTTATTCGATATTAGAATGACTACTCCAGCTTGCTTCTTCAGACCATTTGCTTGAAAAGTTGTTTTCCAGCCTTTCACTCTGAGGTAGTGTCTGTCTTTGTCTCTGAAGTATGTTTCCTGTAGGCAGCAAAATGCTGGGTCCTCTTTACGTATCCAGTCTGTGAGTCTGTGTCTTTTTATTGGGGAATTGAGTCCATTGATGTTGAGAGATATTAAGGAATAGTGATTGTTGCTTCCTGTTTTCTTACATTTGGAGGTGATATTATGTTTGTGTGCTTGTCTTCTCTTTCTTTTGTTGCAAAGCAATAGGTTTCTTGCTTTATTTAGGGTGTAGCTTACCTCCTTGTGTTGGACTTTACCATTTATTATCCTTTGGATGACTGGGTTTGTAGAAAGATATTGTGTAAATTTGGTTTTGTCATGGAATATCTTTGTTTCTCCATCTATGTTAATTGAGAGTTTTCCTGGATACAGTAAACGGCATTTGTGTTCTCTCAGGGTCTGTATGACATCTGTCCAGGATCTTCTGGCTTTCATAGTCTCTGGTGAGAAGTGTGGTATAATTCTGGTAGGTCTGCTTTTATATGTTACTTGACCTTTTTCCCTTACTGCTTTTAATATTCTTTCTTTGTTTTGTGCGTTTGGTGTTTTGACTATTATGTGACGGGAGGTGTTTCTTTTCTGGTCCAATCTATTTGGAGTTCTGTAGGCTTCTTGTATGCCTATGGGTATCTCTTTTTTTAGGTTAGGGAAGTTTTCTTCTATGATTTTGTTGAAGATATTTACTGGTCCTTTGAGTTGGGAGTCTTCAGTCTCTTGTATACCTATTATCCTTAGGTTTGATCTTCTTATTGAGTCCTGGATTTCCTTTATTCTTTGGGATAGTAGCTTTTTCCGTTTTACATTATCTTTGACAGTTGCGTCGATGATTTCTATGGAATCTTCTGCTCCTGAGATTCTCTCTTCTATCTCTTGTATTCTGTTGGTGATGCTTGTATCTATGACTCCTTGCCTCTTCCTTTGGTTTTCTATATCCAGGGTTGTCTGTCTTTGTGCTTTCTTTATTGTTTCTATTTCCATTTTCAATTCCTTGTTCTGTTTGATTGTGTTTCCCTATAATTCTTTCAGGAATTTTTGTGTTTCTTCTCTAAGGTGTTCTACTTGTGTACTTGTGTTTTGCTGCATTTCTCTAAAGGATTTCTTTGTGTCTTTCTTAGAGTCCTCCATAATCATGATCAAATGTGATTTTAAATCTAGATCTTGCTTTCTGGTGTATTTGGATATTAAGTGTTTGCTTTGGTAGGAGAATTGGGCTCTGATGATGCCATGTAATCTTGGTTTCTGTTGCTTGGGTTCCTGTGCTTGTCTCTCATCATCAGGTTGTCTCTGATGTTATTTATTTATTTATTTATTTATTTATTTATTTATTTATTTTTGCTATTTCTGACAGTGGCTTGACCTTCCTATTGGCCTGTTTGTCAGGAGTGCTGTAGACCTGTTTTCCTGTTTTCTTTCTGCCAGTTATGGGAACAGAGTTTTCTCTCAGGTGTGTAGTTGTTCCTGTCCAGTGGCTTTCAGCTGTCCCTGTGTGTGGGAATCAGAATGGCCTGCCCCTACTTCTCCTAGGTCCCTGTGTGAAGGGGGCCCAGATGGCACTAGGTGTTTTCCTCTAGAGTCAGAAATGTGGGCAGAGCGTTGTCTCCTCTGGTTTTCCAGGTGTGTCTGCCCCTCTGAGTATCTAGCTCTACCTCCCAGGGGATTTGGGTTCAGGTAACTCCTTGACCAGGTCGTTTCATATCTGGGCACAGTTTGGACCCCAGGGCTCTGGGAACTTGACTTCTGCAATCTTCCCATGCCCAGAGGCACTATACAGCTTCCTCTTGGGCCATGGATGTGGGCAAAGATGGGCAGAAGTGGAGGTCTCTCCTGCTCTGCAGTCTCAGAATTACTTCTGGGTGGTCTGCTCTCTCTGCCACTGGGTTTGGGAGCAGGGAGCTATGTGCCAGGATCAGCTAGGTCCGAGTGCCAGCTCCGACTGATGTTCTCTTAATCCAGTGTTCACTTATTTTGTTGAGGGTTCACTTTATTCTTATTTGTTTTCATTGTCAAGACAGTTTTTTTTAGTTCTGCATCTATAGATGTTTCCTTATTGTTTGCACCTTTTCCATTACATTGAATCACTTACAGTTTAAATCAGGATTTTTTTTCCAATTTTTAATGTTCTATAAAGACAATTTTAATCTTTTCCTCTTTCATTGATCAGCAGTGTGTCTTTATGGGCATCTTCAGGATACCATTGTTTTAAGCCTGTCCTGTGGCTGAATGGGTGTGGATGTGAGTGAATATGGGTCCTGCACTCTTGGCAGCTTCCTGTAATAAGAATGCAAAGAAGAGGAACAGTCGTTCACTAGTAGTAGAAGTATACTATTGTGACCATTTTGAAAATCGTTAGGTAACTTTTTCAAAAACCTAAAAGAATTCTGTCTCTAGGTGCAGTGTGATTCGAGCTGCTGTGTCTCTTGTGCATCAGTAGGTGGCAGACAGGAAAGAGGATACATCTATGCCCAGTATTCTGACCTATGAATTTCTAAATTGATCAGTTCCCTCATTGTCTGATAAAAAGTGAGCCTTGGAATACTACCAGTTTGGGCTCTAATGGCCCCAGAAAGGAGACGAGTCTAAGACAATCACCAAGCAGACCTGGATTGGCTCCCATGACCAGGAACAAGCCAGAGACTGGAGGATGCCTTCTGGGACCATGGACGCTGGGAGAGAGTGAGCACAAGGGGCTAATCAAGTGGGCCTGACAAAAAGTCAGCCTGAGACAACCACCCGACCCTGACAGGAAACTATACTGGGATGACCATCAGTTTAATCTGGCAACATGCAGGCCTCAGTTGGGGGCAGACCATGCAGAAGATGACCCCTTCCTGATGCCATAATGCAGGAGCAGAGCAGAACACTCTGAGGATCATTCCTGAGGTTGCCCAGAGACTCAGAGACCCCAGGCACTACTAAGAGGATTAAATATGTTGTGGAAAAATGAAAGAGAAAGAGAAATGGAAAGATGTGGGTACAATGGAGAGAGGTAGAACTAGAGACTTGTGGGTAGTGTGGAACAGGCTGAAGTGAGCAGCTGTTGATGCCACCTGTGACCATGGCAGGGTGGTGTTTTGGCCTATAGTGCCACTAGGGTCCATATCTGGGCCTGTGACCTTGTAGCAGCATGGGTCTGTTACCACCAAAAGGCCAGGCAAATGATCCTGCTCTGGGCTGTCACTCAGTACATGTTGATGTCTAACAGTATGCAGAATTGACCGAACCTCTCACCTAGGCATTGTGAGAGAGATGGCCCTAGAGTCACGAGAGCAGGAGAGTGGTCCTACTCCTACCCAGCTATAATACTTGGGAGTGACAGTCTCGCATATTGCAGAGGTTGCAGGTGAGCTGTGCAGAGGATATGTGCATGGGAGAGCTGGTTCTACCACTAGTCTGCTGTGAAGTAGCATGGGCAAGGAAGAGACCCCCTTCCACCATTACCACCTGCAGCAGGAGAGAGATGTAGCCTTGGGGCCATGAGCGCAGCTGCAGCATTTGGGAGAGATGGGCTCACTGGAGAGCTGGCTCTTTCGCTTCTCTGCTATGTGCTGAAATGGGCAAGGTTGCGAGAGTTGCAAGTGAGAGAGTCCTCCAGGAGTGAGAGAGGGAGTGCCAGTAAACTGAGATACCTATCAGACCCAGCTTTGAATTAGCTCATCTTAACAGCTATCCCATTGATGAACAGGAATCTACAAAGAGGCAAGTGCCCCAAGCTGCATCATCTCTGTGACACAGGGCAGCAGCAGGATATCTGAGAGTGAGGTTCCAAAATTGATAGAGTAGCAGAAGATGGAGGCCTCCTACCAGACCAATGAGTCATTTCAATGAGAAATCACTGGAAGCAAATAAATATGGACAAAAGCGTACACTGTGGGACACTGTGTAGCATACTACAGCTTCGACGATGGATATTATTTTTTTCCTCTGGGTTTTTCAAAAGTGAAGAAGTGGAGATGAGTGGAATTGGGTTGCCAGGTTTGAAATTTAGAAAGAACTAATTAAACTTTTTTTTTATCTTTATTAACTTGAGAATTTCTTATTTACATTTTGATTGTTATTCCCTTTCCCAGTTTCCCTGCCAACATCCCCCTAACCTCTCCCCCTCCCTTTTCATAAGGGTGTTCCCCTCCCCAGTCTCCCCCCGTTATCCCCCCAACAATCACATTCACTGGGGGTTCAGTCTTGGGAGGACGAAGGGCTTCCCCTTCCACTGGTGCTCTTACCAGGCTATTCATTGCTACCTATGAGGTTGGAGCCCAGGGTCAGTGTACGTATAGACTTTGGGTCATGGCTTAGTCCCTGGATGCTCTGGTTGGTTGGCATTGTTGTTCATATGGAGCCCCTTCAAGCTCTTCCAGTCCTTTCTCTGATTCCTTTAATGGGAGTCCCATTCTCAGTTCTGTGGTTTGTTGCTGGCATTCGCCTCTGTATTTGCTGTATTCTGGCTGTGTCTCTCAGGAGAGATCTACATTCGGTTCCTGTCAGACTGCACTTCTTTGCTTCATCCATCTTCTCTAATTGGGTAGCTGTATACGTATGGGCCACATGTGGGGCAGGCTCTGAATGGGTGTTCCTTCTGCCTCTGTTTTAAATTTTGCCTCCTTATCCCCTCCCAAGGGTATTCTTGTTCCCCTTTTAAAGAAGGAGTGAAGCATTCACTTTGGTCATCCTTCTTGAGTTTCATGTGTTCTGTGCATCTAGGGTAATTCAAGCATTTGGGCTAATAGCCATTTAGCAATGATTGCATACCATGTGTGTTTTCTGTGATTGGGTTACCTCACTCAGGATGATATTTCCAGTTCATTCCATTTGCCTATGAATTTCATAAAGTCATTGTTTTTGATAGCTGAGTAATATTCCATTGTGTAGATGTACCACATTTTCTGTATCCATTCCTCTGTTGAAGGGCATCTGGGTTCTTTCCAGCTTCTGGCTATTATAAATAAGACTGCTATGAACATAGTGGAGCATGTGTCTTTTTTATATGTTAGGGCATCTTTTGGGTATATGCCCAGGAGTGGTATAATTGGGTCTTCAGGTAGTACAATGTCCAATTTTCTGAGGAACCTCCAGACTGATTTCCAGAATGGTTGTACCAGTCTGCAATCCCACCAACAATGGAGGAGTGTTCCTCTTTTTCCACATCCTCACCAGCATTTGCTGTCACCTGAGTTTTTGATCTTAGCCATTCTGACTTGTGTGATGTGGAATCTCAGGGTTGTTTTGATTTTCATTTCCCTTATGACAAAGGTGTTGAACAATTTTTTAGGTGTTTCTCAGCCATTGGGCATTTCTCAGCTGCGAATTCTTTGTTTAGCTCTGAACCTCATTTTTTAATAGGGTTATTTGTCTCCCTGCGGTCTAACTTCTTGAGTTCTTTGTATATTTTGGATATAAGCCCTCTATCTGTTGTAGGATTGGTAAAGATATTTTCCCAATCTGTTGGTTGCAGTTTTGTCCTAACAACAGTGTCCTTTGCCTTACAGAAACTTAGCAGTTTTATGAGATCCCATTTGTCGATTCTTGATCTTAGAGCATAAGCCATTGGTGTTTTGTTCAGGAAATTTTCTCCTGTGCCCACATGTTAAAGATGCTTCCCCAATTTTTCTTCTATTACTTTGAGTGTATCTGGTTTGATGTGGAGGTCCTTGATCCACTTGGACTTAAGCTTTGTACAGGGTGATAAGCATGGATCGATCTGCATTCTTCTACATGTTGACCTCCAGTTGAACCAGCACCATTTGCTGAAAATGCTATCTTTTTTCCATTGGATGATTTTGGCTCCTTTGTCAAAAATCAAGTGACCATAGGTATGTGGGTTCATTTCTGGGTCTTCAATTCTATTCCATTGGTCTATCTGTCTGTCTCTGTACCAATACCATGCAGTTTTTATCACTATTGCTCTGTAATACTGCTTGAGTTCAGGGATAGTGATTCCCACTGAAGTTCTTTTATTGTTGAGGATAGGTTTAGCTATCCAGGGTTTTTTGTTATTCCAGATGAATTTGCAAATTGTTCTGTGAGCTCTCTGAAGCATTGGATTGGTATTTTAATGGGTATTTTGGGCATTTTGCATTGAATCTGTAGATCGCTTTTGGTAAAATGGCCATTTTTACTATATTAATCCTGCCAATCCATGAGCATGGGAGATCTCTCCATCTTCTGAGTTCTTCTTCAAATTTTTTCTTCAGTGGCTTGAAGTTCTTATTGTACAGATCTTTTACTTGCTTGGTTAAAGTCACACCGAGGTACTTTATATTATTTGGGACTATTAAGAAGGGTGCCGTTTTGCCTAATTTCTTTCTCGACTAGTTTCTCTTTGTGTAGAGGAAGGCTACTGATTTATTTGAGTTAATTTTATGCCCAGCCACTTTGCTGAAGTTGTTTATCAGCTTTAGTAGTTCTCTGGTGGAAGTTTTGGGATCACTTAAATATACTATCATATCATCTGCAAATAGTGATATTTTGACTTCTTCTTTTCCAATCTGTATCCTTTTTATCTCCTTTGGTTGTCTGATTGCTCTGGATAGAACTTCAAGAACTATATTGAATAAGCAGGGAGAGAGTGGGCAGCCTTGTCTAGTCCCTGATTTTAGTGGGATTGCTTCAAGTTTCTCTCCATTTAGTTTAATGTTTGCAACTGGTTTGCTGTATATGGCTTTTACTATGTTTAGGTATGGGCCTTGAATTCCTATTCTTTCCCATGAAGGGGTGTTAAATTTTGTCAAATGCTTTCTCAGCATCTAATGAAATGATCATGTGGTTTTGTTCTTTAAGTTTCTTTATATAATGGATTACCTTGATGTTTTTCTCTATATTAAACCATCCCTGCATGCCTGGGATGAAGCCTACTTGATCATGGTGGATGATTGTTTTGATGTGCCCTTGGATTTGGTTTGCCAGAATTTTATTGAGTATTTTTGCATCGATATTCATAAGGGAAATTGGTCTGAAGTTCTCTTTCCTTCTTGGGTCTTTGTGTGGTTTAGGTATAAGAGTAATTGTGGATTCACACAAGAAATTTGGTAGTGCTCCATCTGTTTCTATTTTGTGGAATAGTTTGGATAGTGTTGGTATGAGGTCTTCTGTGAAAGTCTGATAGAATTTTGCACTAAACCCGTCTGAACCTGGGCTCTTTTTGGTTGGGAGAACTTTAATGACTGCTTCTATGTCATTAGGAGTTATGGGGTTGTTTACATTGTTTATCTCTTCCTGATTTAACTTCGGTACCTGGTATCTGTCTCAGAAATTGTCCATTTCCTGCAGATTTTCAACTTTTGCTGAATATAGCCTTTTGTATTAGGATCTGATGATTTTTTGATTTTCCTCTGATTCTGTAGTTATGTCTCCCATTTCCTTTCTGATTTTGTTAATTTGGACACCCCCTCTGTGTCCTCTCGTTAGTCTGGCTAAGGGTTTATCTATCTTGTTGATTTTCTCAAAGAACCAACTTTTCTTTTTGTTGATTCTTTGTACGGTTCTTTTTGTTTCTACTTGGTTGATTTCAGCTCTGAGTTTGATTATTTCCTGCCTTCTACTCCTCCTGGGTGTATTTGCTTCTTTTTGTTCTAGAGCTTTTAGGTGTGCTGTCAAGCTGTTGACATATGCTCTTTCCTGTTTCTTTCTGCAGGCACTAAGCACTATTAGTTTTCCTCTTAGCACAGCTTTCATTGTGTCCCATAAGTTTGGGTATGTTGTACCTTCATTTTCATTAAATTCTAAGAAGTCTTTAATTTCTTTCTTTATTTCTTCCTTTACCAGGTTATCATTGAGTAGAGCATTGTTCAACTTCTATATACATGTAGGCGTTCTTCCCTTATTTTTATTGAAGACCAGCTTTAGCCCGTGGTGGTCTGATAGGTCGCCTGGGATTATTTCAATCTTTCTGTATCTGTTGAGGCCTGTTTTATGAGCAATTATATGGTCAATTTTGGAGAAATTACCATGAGGTGTTGGGAAGAATGTATATCCTTTTGATTTAGGATAGAATGTTCTATAAATATATGTTAAGTCCATTTGGTTCATGACTTTTCTTAGTCTGTCTATGTCTCTGTTTAATTTTTGTTTCCATGATCTATCCATTGATGAGACTGGAGTGTTGAAATCTCCTACTATTATTGTTTGAGGTGCCACATGTGCTTTTAGCCTTAGTAATGTTTCTTTTATATATGTAGGTACCCTTGTATTTGGAGCATAGTTATTTAGGATTGAGAATTCATCTTGGTGTATTTTTCCTTTGATGAATATGAAGTGTCCTTCCTCATCTTTTTTGATGACTTTTAGTTGAAAATCAATTTTATTTGATATTAGAATGGCTATTCCAGCTTACTTCTTCAGACCATTTGCTTGGAAATTTGTTTTCCAGCCTTTCACTCTGAGGTAGTGTCTGTCTTTGTCTGAAAGGTGTGTTTCCTGTAGGCAGCAGAATGCAGGGTCCTCATGGCGTTTCCAGTTTGTTAATCTATGTCTTTTTATTGGGGAGTTGAGACCATTGATGTTGATAGATATAAAGGAATAGTGATTATTGCTTCCTGATATATTCATATTTGAAAGTGTGATTATGTTTGTGTGCTTTTCTTTCTTTGTTTTGTTGCTATGACGATTAGATTCTTGCTTTTTCTAGGGTGTAGCTTGCCTCCTTATGTTGGGCTTTACCATTTATTATCCTTTGTAGCACTGGATTTGTAGAAAGATATTGTGTAAATTTGATTTTGTCAAGGAATATCTTGGTTTCTCCATCTATGTTTATTGAGAGTTTTGCAGGATACAGTATGCTGGAATGGCATTTGTGTTCTGTTATGGTCTGTATGACATCTGTGCAAGATATTCTAGCTTTCATATTCTCTGGCGAAAAGTCTGATGTGATTCTGATAGGTCTGCCTTTATATGTTACTTGATATTTTTCCCTTACTGCTTTTAATATTCTTTCTCTATTTTGTGTATTTGCTGTTTTGACTACTATCTGACAAGAGGAGTTTCTTTTCTGATCCAATCAATCTGGAGTTCTATAGGCTTCTTGTACGTTTATGAGCATCTCTTTCTTTAGGTTAGGGAAGTTTTCTTCTATGATTTTGTTGAAGATATTTACTGGTCCTTTGAGCTGGGAGTCTTCACTCTCTTCTATACCTATTATCCTTAGGTTTGATCTTCTCATTGAGTCCTGGATTCCTGTACGTTTTGGACCAGTAGCTTTTTCCACTTTACATTATCTTTGACAGTTGTGTCCATGATTTCTATGGAATCTTTGGCTCCTGAGATTTTCTCTTCTATCTCTTGTATTCTGTTGGTGAGGCTTGTATCTATGGCTCCTTGTTTCTTCCCAGTGTGTTTCTTTATTGCTTCTATTTCCATTTTTAATTCCTTCATCTGTTTGATTGTGTTTTCCTGGAATTCTTTCAGGGATTTTTGTGATTCCTTGCTATAGGCTTCTACTTGTTTATTTATGTTTTCTTGCGTTTTTCTAAGGGAGTTCTTCATGTCTATCTTTAAGTCCTCCAGCATCATGATTAAATATGATTTTAAATCTAGATCTTGCTTTTCTGGTGTGTTTGGATATTCAGTGTTTGCTTTGGTGGGAGAATTGGGCTCCAATGATGCCATGTAGTCTTGGTTTCTGTTGCTTGGGTTCCTGCGCTTGCCTCTCGCCATCAGATTATCTCTAGTGTTACTTTGTTCTGCTATTTCTGACAATGGCTAGACCATCCTATAGGCCTGTGTGTCAGGAGTGCTGTAGACCTGTGTTCCTGTTTTCTTTCAGCCAGTTATGGGAACAGAGTGTTCTGTTTTGGGGCGTGTAGTCTTTCCTGTCTACTGGTCTTCAGCTGTTCCTGTGGGCCTGTGTCCTTGGTCCACCAGCAGGTCGCTTGGAGCTGAAAAGCTGGTCTTACCTGTTGTCCCGTGGCTCAAGTTCCTCCTGGGGGGACTGCTTTTGAGCTCTCCATGAGGGCGACAAGCAGGAGGGCCTGCGCTATCTTTTCCAGGAGCCCCCGTGCACTGGGGTCCCAGATGGTGTTATGTGTTTTCCTCTGGAGTCAGAAATGTGGATAGAGTGCAGTCTCTTCTGGCTTCCCACGCGTGTGTGCCCCTCTGAAGGTTTAGCTCTCCCTCCCATGGGATTTGGGTGCAGAGAACTGTTGATCTGGTCCCTTTAGGTCCTGGTAGTGTATGGAGCCCAGTGGACCTGCTGCTTAAGTGTCCCTATCTTCCGGTTCCCAGAGGCTGTATACAGTTTCCTCTTGGGCCAGGGATGTGGGCAGGGGTGGGCAGTGTTGGTGGTCTCCTCCGCTCTGCAGCCTCAGGAGTGCCCACCTGTCCAGGCGGTGAGGTCTCTCTCCCAAGGCGTTTGGGAGCAGTGAGCTGCGGACTGGGATCAGCGATGTTGGGGCTCCAGCTAAAAACCAGAATTGTCAGGTCCCAGAGGAAATTTGCCTCTGTGTGTCCTGAGAAGACCAGGCAGGTCGCTTGGAGCAGAAAAGTTTGTCTTACCTGTGGTCTCGTGGCTCAAGTTGCTCATGGGGGGCTGCTTTTGAGCTCTCTGTGAGGGCGGTAACCAAGAGGGCCTCAAAACTTTTTTTATTTTTTAAGTAAGGAAATAGTATCTTTTATAGGACAAATCTGTACCACTACTTCGTTTATTTTAAACATTGCAAGTCACCATATCATAAAAGTGAGTACACATCAGTTTTTGTTGCAGTACTCTCCATACCTAAGTTATGGAACCAATTATCAGCAGTGCTATAGAAAAAGAAAATGTGACTCATAAGCACAGAATGCACTAGTCAAATTTTCTAGAAGCCAGTTATGTGCTAGAATGTGATAAAGGATTAACTAAGCTGACATGTACAGAAAATGCATTTTCCATTACTTGTGATATAGATACACAAATCTGACTGGTTTTTCTTTTTTTTTTTTTTTTTTTTTTTGAGTTCGTTCATGTGAAGATTCAGTGCCAGCATCTACAGCTGCTGTGAATTGAGAACTACAACAGCAGCATTGTGCACCGGAAGACAGCATTCCAAAGCCTGTATCATTTGCCTCTTACGTTATGTCCTCCTTTTGCAGTAACACCTGAGCCTTAGGGCCCTACCCTCAGCTGCTGTACCCTTTGCTCCTGATTGATTCAGGTAGAGGGGAAATCTATGAGCTTCAGTTGTATACCCACAGATGACCCCACTTGGTTTGATTGGATAGTCAGTGATCCTAAAGTCTCCCTGGTTAAACTAATTGGATCACAAAACAAATTCAAAAGCTATGAATCTGAAAGAGGACCAAGGAATGGTTAGTAGCTATGGGGTGTAGTTAGAATACTATGGAGAGAAGAGAGTAGTACTAATATATCAATACATTGTACATATGTGTAAAATAATTATAATTACTATGTAATAATATAATAATGATTAATAATAGAGTGAGGTTTAAAATTCTCTGTACAACATACTGAAATTGGTATGTTTGAGTAGTGAATGTTGAGGATAGTAGCCAAAGGTGGCTTTAGAAAGCCAATCACATGGCTCTATAAACGTAATTAAATAGTCATAGTGAAACTATTTTTCTCATGTTTTAGAATAAAACAGCAAATCCATAAAAGATATCAGAAATGGTAATTTAAGCAATGAAGTGTCTTAGGGTTTTATTGCTGTGAAGAAACACCCTGACTCAAGGCAACTCTTACAAAGTAAAACATTTAATTGAAACTGACTTACAATCTCAGAGGTTCAGTCCATTATCATCATGTCAGGAAGGATGGCAGCATGCAGGGAGACATAGTGCTAGAGGAGCTGCGAGATCTACAATTTGATCTGTAGGCGGCAGAGGGACACTGTTGTCGCACTATGCATAGCTCGGGCATAGAAGACTTCAAAAGTCATGCCCACAGTGACACACTTTCTCCAGCAAGGCTACAGCTACTCCAACGAGGCCACACATCCTAATTATGCTACTCCTTATAGGCCTATGGGGGTCAATTACATTTAAACTACCACATAAAAAGTAATCTGAAATATAAAATGTTTAAAATGTATTTTATGTGAGACAAATGTTTTGGGTATATATGAGTGACATAATGGAGACATAATATCTTTAGCATTATAGACTTCAACGATGACAAATTAGATTGTATTCATCCTCACTATCTTCAGAAACATATTCTGGCACATCTAGGTAAATGTCAACCTACCCATATGGGACAGGTTGACCAATTCTATCATCAACATAGGAGCCAACAGTATTGATGGGTTACTCTATCTACAGTACAATGCTAAACCTTTATAATTACTCTGTAACATTTTAAGGGGTAGGACTTAAAATAAAATTTCACTGTATTTCTGTTATTTTTGTTACTAATATTACTTATCTACTGATAAACAATTTAGTGCATTTTGGTAAATTTTTATTTCTTAGACCTCTATAAAATTCCCGAATGATTCATGTGGTACTTTATGTGTATGTACCACTAGGCTTTAGTTTACCCTCATTATCTTTTAACCTCAGACTTCTTCTATAATTGACAAAAATGTGAGCAACCTAGCCATATGCCCCCTCTCCAGGACACTCACAAATGGCTCCTCTCCTTCATCTTCCACCAGACTCCTCCGTTCTCCATAACCTTGTCACACTGACTTGCTAGCACTTGGCTTAGCACTTTGAGTTCCAAGAATGCTTGTTCTAAATGTTTCTTCCCAGGAGACAATAAACATTTGCAGATATTTGTTTGGCTTCGATACCCTTTTCTTACTAAATTACATTAACCATGGCTTCCCATTTAAAAGGCTTTCTTGGCCTCAGCACCTCTGATTTCCTTAATTTTACTTTTACTTTACATTTTAGATTGCACTTTTCACCAACCAATTTCCATACGTTTTGCATAATATATATTGTAAATCATTTAGCTTTCCTCCATATATATATACATATATATATATATTAAAATATATTCTTCAAGGGCAACTATCTTTGCTTATTGTTTACCTCATAGACAGATTTTCATTAAATCATTTTGTATGTGAATAGATGATAATGTGTGTGTGTGTGTGTGTGTGTGTGTGTAAGAATGTGTATGTGACTATATATACACATGTGTGTGACTATGAAGGTCACAGATCATAAATAGTATATTCCCCCATTGTTTTAGTTACTTCAAATGGAATCTCCAATGGATCCTGGAGCCAATCCAAGGGTGAGACTAGCAAACTAGTGAACTCCGGTCTCCATGTCCCAGCAGTAGGATAATAGGTGCACCCTGCCATGCCCAACTTTCTGAATACAACTTACTCATGCTTAAACAACAAGCATTGACCCCATAGTCTTTTCTACAACCTGAACACTTTACTAAAATAAAAAATAGCATAAAATTAAAATTAAGATCCTTGTCTATGAAATGGTAATCATAATTCTTAAAATGTGTTGACTTTAAGACTTTAACTCTTTATAAACACTTAATTGTAAGTATAGTATGAACAGATATCATCATATATCATATAAAATTATTAGTGAGTAAATTCATTCTTTATCAAAAAGAAACAAATGAATGCATGCTACTTAGATTGGGTTCCCTAACATGAATAGATATATTTAAATTATAAATTTATAATTTCAGAAAGCTCATGTTAGATCAATTTGTATCCAGGCTGTTTGTATGACTGCAATGTATCAGGTCTTTTTGCTCTGTTAAATTGGTAGAAATTCAACGCCATATTTGCACATTTAGAGTCAAACCAACATGCAAACAGAATAATCTTTTTCTTACATTAGAGTTAAATGATATGAAAAACACTCTTCTATGGATACTAGGCATGGTACATTGATTTATGCTAATGATAGTACTGCAAAGTATTATATTAAAATGAAAGATAGAGCTCAGTTATGTCTTCCATGGATAGAGACCATCATAAATTCTGAACATTTTTGTTCATAGAAAATATGCAAGTTCATTTTAAACCATCCACTTTCAGTAATATTTTATCCTCTCTCTGACAATAAATTTATTTTGTGATGAAATAATTTATTGATATAAGTTCTATGTTTTGTATTATACAGGCTTGCTGTGTTTCATAGCCTAGGAAACCTCACATGGACAGTCATAGTGTCTTCTCTGTTACTCTTTGAATCACCCGGTTCAAGCATGAGGGATTCCATTTCATATCATGGGTTTTACTTTTGTTGTTTTGTTGTTGTTGTTGTTGTTGTTGCTATTTTGTCTTAATCTTATTAATTCTAGCTTCACTTGTAATCACTTAGCCTTGGGACTCTCATTTTACATAGAGTAGTGCCTTTCTAGTTTACAAATCACAAGATTACACACACACACACACACACACACACACACATATATGTAACACTGGTGTAAAATTGATTCTGAATATAATTTGTGATATTAGGGAGTGAATATGGAAAGGCGATACTTATCACTTTATGCATAAATTTAATTTGGGTGATTATGAATTTTGAGATAATCTTTTGATTTGCAATGTGTACCAGAGCAGTAAAATCTACAGGTTACAATCCAAAACAACAAGAAGTCTTGAGTGAACAGAGCTTAATCCTGAGTCAGAAAGAAAGGAGAATCATGAGTGCTCATGAACATTTCAAGGTTGGCTTTCATTGTAAAGAATGGATACAACTGAATGATTAGATGGATCAACTAAGAAGAACAGTTTCACTCATCTCAGAAGGACTCTGGCTAGCTGTTAGTATATGATTCTTGGATACTGCAAACAGTTACAGATCAGCACAAAATGTTAAAAAAGTAATGGAAGTGGAAAGGAAGGGGAACCTAATGGACTACTGAAACTGGAAGAGGAACTGGAATGAAGTAGACAATGTATAAATTTAAAGTTGTGGATACATCATCAAATGATACTTGACAAAAGAATGGTAAAAATATCATTGAATAAAGACAGACAAAGTTAACTTAAACTAATATTTGGAATGGTCTGTGCCCAGTGTGTGTGTGTGTGTGTGTGTGTGTGTGTGTGTGTGTGTGTGTGTATCTACCTGTCTCTATATTAAATATGCAGATGCTCACATATGTGCATATAATGTAGATTTCAAAATTTTCACGAGTTGGTTACATAATACTGACATCAATAATCTAAGGCAGCTAAACTATACTAAAACTCTTTTTAAAATGTCCCATTACTTATAAATATACTGACTTAGGATATCAAACTCTTTTAAATTTGTTGACATAAACAGCAAATTGTTTGGAATAAATATGATGTTTTCTCTACTGAATAACATGTGATTACTTTAAAAAACAACCAAATAGGGCAAAAAGTAAAGGGATTATAATAGGAGATTAATGTATTAGATGTTCTGAAAGAGTATCTTTGATTTTAATTTTTTGAAAATAGAGAAAGGATTCAGTGTTCACTGAAAATAGCTACAATAAAAGGTGTCAGACAAATAGGATATTTTCTAGAAAGGATGACCAAATATGTCATGAAAAATATAATTTCTGAAGAAAGTCATTATTTGATTCCATAATGACTAAGTGAGAGAACTTTTACAAATCAAAACACAAAATTGCAAGAAGAAAGAATAATTGTTAAGCAAATTTTGGAATACTATAATTTTAGTTTGTGGAATAGCCTGCATGTCAGTTTGCATTTGTTTGAAGCACCAAATTTAAATCACCTTTGTTCATATAACTGCTTCCGAATTCACCCAGGCTCTCAAATGAGATGAAATATTAAAAATGAGAACAGATGCAGGTAGTACTTATTTCTTTGTATTCATGTTCATTTTTTTGAAAGTGACAAATTAATATTCTAATTCACCTTGCCTTCAGTGGAAACAAAAAACTGTAGGAGAAAATTAAGAAGCCTTTTGCCATTTGGCAGGGGAACCATTGACTGCTCATTATTTTAACCTTCCTTTTTATTGGAAAATAAAGTTGGGAGGATATGCCAAGGAGTGGTATGTATGGGTGCATCATAGCGAAAGTTTATTATGATGGAGAAAGCTTTCGATGGCTCTTGACAGGGCTATCCTTGTCTCATACTATTATTAACAATGTGTAACAATTTCCTCTTTCCCCACATCCATGACAGCATTCTTTTTTGTCCTTTATATTCTTGTTTACGTTCACTCTGGCTGGAATATAAAGCAGCTTTAAAATACTTTGAGTTCCTCTTCCTCTTTTAGCTAAAGATGCTGTACATATGTTTAGGTATTTGCTATACATTGTATTTCTTCTTTGCAAAACTTCTATTCCATAAATCATTTTAATTTTATTGTTCATTCTTAATATATTTAGTTTTTTGAGTTATATATAAATAGACATCCACAATAATGTGCATAGCCAGATTCTGTACCTGAAACTCTACACCTATCTCTGATATATTGAGAATAATTAGAACATGGAATTAACCTAGATATACATCTCTTGAAAATGTTGTGTATATACACAAGAGAATTTCATTCAGTTTTATAAAAAAATGAAATTTGAGTAAATGGATAGAATTGAAAAACATTACTGAGTGCAGTAACATAAGCTGAGAAAGCCAAATACCACAAGTAATGGCTCATACATTTATCTCAAGTTTGAAGCTTTAGATTTGTGTGTTCAACATGAATTGCCTTAGAACTCAAGAAACTATGAAGGAGCTATTCAGGAAGTTTGCAGGGAATAATAAACAGCAGGTAAAAAGAAAGTAGGGAAGGACACTGGAAGTTGGGTGTTTTGAAGGGGGATGGGAGGAAGGATTGAGGGAGATGAGATGTCAGGGAAGAGAGTTGCACAAAATAAAGTATATATGAAAAGCCTTACAGAAACCTACTATTTTATAAACCAATTAAAAATGTAATTTAAAGTAATGTTAGAAGGAAGCTATCCTGTACAGTTGGAGGATGTTCCTTCTAGAAGTGATGAGCTCAGGAAAATAACTGAAGTACTTAATATCCTGTTTCATTGTGACATATAGCTTTGGCCATTCCTGTGGTTCCCTTTAAAATTCGATGGCAAGATGGTATGTCTTAAGATACCTCAAATATTGATCAAAATATAGATACAACTCAGACTGATGTTATCTGGAAAGTTTATTTCTGTTGGCAAGCTTCCATAATGCTGGAAGGTTCTATGCAAGCTACTAAGGGAAAACAAGGCAGTAACAGTCTTGTACTTAATTAGGTATGAACCATATGAAATTCGATATCAAGATTTTTCCACCAATGAAATGGTCATGGTGTATAAGAAATTGCTCTCTCATTTTACTGAAGTCATTGCCACAAACAGGAACCAATGCCTAGTGTGTTAAGCGCAATCAAAAATATTAGGCTCTAGGGGACAGTTTTCTACTGTTGTACAGTCAAATTGGTGAGACTCATTCTACCTTCTAAAAATAACCACAGAAAATTTACTCCCAGTCTTTAACAAGGAAAATCTTACTTATTGGTGAATAGTGGAGAATACGGCTATTGAAGGTGCAGAGGATAATGCTTCACTAATGCTTTCTTACCCTCCTGTGGGTCCTCTGTACCCTTCTTAGCGTTATGTGGCTACTTTACATTCCAAGCTACAATTGTGCCAATTGTTTGTATACAACTTTACAGAGGGAATGAAACAGGATATGCTGCAGTAATGTTTGCTACAAAATAAAGTCCACTTAACCATTGACCTGGGTACTATTACATGCAATCTATGTCTGTGTCATTCCAGATTAATTCTTTCTGTACATATGTTGAAAGGAGGAAAACTGATACTTATATCCTTCTGTTTCCTCAAGATTTCTTTAGCTATTTTGATTCTTTGTGTTCCCACATGCATTTTAGTCTTTTCTTTGTTATCACAAACATTTTGTTATTTCTAACATTGTCATTGGGGCTGTTGCTTTTGTTAGAAACATTAAGTACAGAACTTCTTGCTGGTATCCAAGAGCAGTTGGATTTGTGCCTCTGGCTTTGTATGCTGCTAGGATTTCATCTCTTTTGTTTGGTACTAGCAATAAACCAAGTAAAACAATTGTAAATGCAAGTTTGGTGCAGCAATTGTCATAAGAAAAAACAAAACGACAAATATAGACTGGTAGGAAGAGAATTTGAAGAGGATCAGAAGTGATTCTTTTTTCTCAAACCAGCAAATTACAAACCAAAAGAAGAAAATAAGAAATTACATTTCTTTTCTTTTAATTCTAAAAATAAATAAATACATAACCCAAAACAGCCCCAAAGAAATATTTACACTGTTCAAATTCTAGTGCTAAGCTCTATGACAGGAGTTGTACAGTTATCAAGCTTTGTTCACTGTTGTGTATATTTTTTCAGTGGATGTAATCATTACCTGAGTAAATCTTGTGAGTTATAATACAGTACTACTTCATTTGTTACCAGAATAGCACTTTCTTAGGTCTTTGGTGTTTCTTCTAAATGATTTCTTTAATTCTTGTGCATTATTTTCATTGTGAGTTACTTTACCTACTTTTCCCTGTTGTTATTATTGCTGTTTTAATTGCATTTATCATGCTTTGCTTCTGGCAGTAGTAAGGATTTGACCCAACACGTTATGCCATCTAGGATCTATATACGCACATATCTTATTTTTTTCCGAAAGTATATTCTATAATTACTCAAGCTGACCACAAACATACCTTGTATCGAATACTGACCTTGAACTTGAAAGCACTCTGTCTTACCTTCCCAAGTGTCTCATATTACCCAACCCAGAGAGATCCAGAAGAGTTTTTCTTCTATAGGTTGTTACTTAGTTATTAATTAAAAGCAAACATTGACAGAGAAGCTAAAGAAACTCCTCAAAAATTTCTTTATGGTAGTCAAACCTATTAATAACCAACAAAGCATAACTATAATTTTTATATTTATTGATGTCAGTTTGAAATGCATACCACTAGCTAAAATAATTAATAAGAATGGAAAGTTTAACTACATGTTTAAATAATGAGACTACACTGCAGAATACACATTATATCTAAAAATAAATCTTGCAATGTTATCAGTAATGGCTATCTTGTTTCCTTCTGATCTCTATATATTTCTCTGCCCTCATGCACATATGGAATTGACCACATACAAGAAAACACACACAATCCCCCACACACACACTCATACTTTATTAAGCCTTTATCTTTTTCACAGGGGCATGCTCAATTTGTTTCAAAAAGAAAAAAATTAGATTATTTGAGAAGGCAATCTCATTGAAAAGATCCTATCCACAAAAGAATTACTGCATTTCTTCTTTAATTGAGAGGTACTTGTACTATTGACACTTAAATACTCTACCTACGATAATCAGTGAAAGATCAAAAAAGTTCAGATTCTACTGCCAAGCCCTATGATAGAAATTGTACAATTATCAAAAAACGACTCTAAAATGTTATCTTTATTCACATTGGCTATTCGGAACTCAGCTGTGATCTTGTTAATTCCCCTAGAGCATTGCCCCAGGCATCCAACATCTCTGAATCATCTTTACAACCACACTTAGATCTACTGCATCTTGAAAGTACCAATGGTATCCTTTGAAAGATTCTAATGATTTCAAAATTGCCTCTATTAGAAGTGGAATAATTGGTAAAATTCCTCCATGGACATGGCTGAGAAAAAGTGTCACCAGTAATACTAGGTATTTTCACTTAAAATGTTGGTAAACTTCCTACTGATAGAAGTAAGATGTAACTGGGGGACAATCTCAGTGACTGTTGATATGAACATGATAGAGAAGCCAAATGCACAGGAAGCTTTCCAATAACATAAAAGAGTCCCATGTTTCCAGAATGTGACTTTAGAACAAATGATCAGCACTTCATACCTTTTAGGGAAGGGTTATATAAAAGAAGTGGCTGGTTCTGTCTGAATCTCCATGAAGCCTCTTCCCAGTGAAACAACTTTAACCAGAGAAATTCATTAAGATGCCAGAATATTAGGAGTTCTGAAAAATGTAGTAGTAGAATAAATTAACTAGGGATGTTTTAAAGAAACTCCTAAGTCATGTTAAGAACACTAAAGGGATATAAAATTTCAGCTATGACATATCCAACTTTCCACATCTCCATAACGATAGAAATTCTAGAACATCTAATTTGCTTCACTCAAGAACATGTCAACTTCTAATAGCCTACTTTATGGAGATAAAAAATGAACATCCTAACGTAATTCTCAGGCTCAGAAGTATGCAAAACATCATTTCCAGGCTAGAACACTTGTAAGCTGTGAGGGCCTTTCTACCCAGCTCATAGAAGCAATGTAGATAAAAGTTGTATCACAAAAGTTAAAGAGTAGCACAATGAGGCTGCTACTAGTCTCAGGTGGAAGGGTTTCAATTTCTAAAAGGAGGACTGAGATTAATGAACTTGCAAGACAGAGAACATGGGCTTTGGATTTCTGATGGAGAGGGACTACCAAACTAAACCACCACAAACACTCTCTCTCTCTCTCTCTCTCTCTCTCTCTCTCTCTCTCTCTCTCTCTCTCTCTCTCTCTCCCCCCCCCCCCATACATACAAAGTAAAATTCTAATCCTGGTAATACATTTTCAAACAAAGAAAAATGCTTCCACACCCCAAATTTACAGCATAATTTAAGCAGAAGTGTGTTCCACAAGAGAAGACCTTGGAATGTTTTCAGATAGAAGGAAATTAACTGCTGGTTTCAGATAAATTTTGGATTTGTGAATGTGAATGAAGTTGACAGAAAAAAAATTTAATGTGAGTGTACGTGGTGTAAATCATCTCTCAAGAGAGAATAATGAGATTTTGAGCCCTTGCAATTATGATTTTTGACAGTAAGTATGATTGTGAATCATGTGGAAATTAAAGAAAACAGAATTTGTCTAAAGAATACATTTCTGAGGTCAGAATAACACTAAAATATGGGTCTCAAGGATACCCAGCAAAAGGTCCTATGTTTATGCCCCAGAGACTACATGAAAACAATTGTATGAAAAAAAGTTGATAAATGTAAAATAGAAGGGGATGCTAAAAAAAAGAATTAACCAAATATAACTCAGATCAATCAGTCTCTGGGATGATGAGGAGGAGTGCTCTGTGTGTTCAAGACTTAATCTTCTGCACGGCTCAATGTTGCTGAAACAGTCATGTCAGCACACAAATGCACCAGACAACAGAAATATGGAGGTGAAGTGAAAGCAAACATCCAAAGTTTCTGCACTATGGTAACTAGAGTTTTCGTATTGCAGTACAATTTTATGAGGAATGCCCAGAAATATGGAAATGTCTCACAAACATGGATTTAAAAATCAAGAAATTCTCTTCAAGGGAAAAATTCCAAGAGATGTAGCAGATACTGTGAAATATGGAGAAAGAGTATTGGGAGGTGAGAAGATAATGTGAAGGGCTATGAAATACCATTCTCTATACTAAATAGACAAGAGCTATTATAATCACTAGCTCCCAGTTCTATTGCTGACTAAACTGGGCCTACATAACATTGGCCCATGGGAATCTTCCCTTACTTCTGAACCATTGTCTGCTGTTAAAGCTAGGAAGAAGGGTAAACCAGAGTCCTTAATTGTGGATCCACTATTAGGTCTTCCAGGCTCCAAATATACCAACAAATTTATGTTTATACAGACACCCCTAGTTAAATAAACCTCCTGCTTCACAAGAGAAAACTAACAGTTATGAATGTGAGCAAGAGCTTTGGAGGGAGAAGGATATGTTGATGGAGGTATTAGGGACATGTGGCCTGAAAGTAGTTCATATACATACATTGTGAAATTCTCTAAAACAATTATACTTTTAAAAAAACATAAGTAAAACTGTAAATATATTAAAATAAAGAAAAATATGCTTAAGATAAAAGAAAGTATGGATTTGGTAGCTTATTTATATCCAACATCAATATGGAAATAGAAATTAATGAATGGAACTGATTTAAATCCTGAGGTTGACAAGAACAATCACCAAAAGAAAAGTTTTTTTGAGGACCTGCAAGAGTGAACTGTGAAAGCAGATCAATGGAGATGGTTTGATCTGGACAACAGGAAGGAACATAAGGAAAAAGGCATAGATCCCGAAAATCATGAAGTTATAAATTCCTAGAGAAAAACTGATATTGCCAAAGAAATGCAGGGGAATAAAATATTTTAAAATATATAACTTGAAAGATTGCCTAAGAAGTCCAATTATTTGTGCACCAAAGATATTTAGTTTACTCATGGAATCAAACTCAGACACAAAAAGGGCAAATGTAAAAAGACGATGAGAAAAAAATATCATAGCATCATAGAATGAAAACTAATTTAACCAATGAAACATCAACAAAAACAACTATAAGAAATTTGAAATTCACTTCAAATAAGAAATTAGAAAACCTGTAAGGCCATGGTAGACACATTGAAAATAATGAATGTCCATGACTCCCAAATTAGCTCAATCCAACTAATATTGTCAAGTGTACTGTGTGACCAAGTTCCTAAAAATGTCGTCATCATATTTGGTTCCAGATTAAACAATATCTGATCTAGTTTGGGGTGAGAGGTCTGTTTTTTTATTTCATTTTTCTTGAATATTTTACATTTACATTTCAAATGTTATCCCTCAATGCCCAGGCATTCCCCTACACTGGAGAAACAAATCTCCACAGGACCAAGGCCTTTTCCTCCTACTCATGCTGGACAATGCCATCCTCTCCTACATATGTGGCTGGAGTCACGAGTCCTTCATGTGTACTCATTGGTTGGTGCTTTAGGCCCTGGGAGCTCTGGTGGGGACTGGTTGGTTGATATGGTTGGTTCTTCCTATGGCGTTGCAAGCCCCTTCAGCTCCTTCAGTCTTTTCTCTACCTCCTCCATTGAGGTACCCTTGTTCAGTCCAATGGTTAGCTCAACCATTTCGAGAGGTATGTTTTACATTTCCCATTATGACGAAAATAATACATATTCTCAAGTAGAAAGCATATGAAAGCCAGGTACAAGATGAACACATATGTGACCCTAGGAAAATATTAATTAGATTCCCTTTAATGCTATAACAAAACCCAGAAACATAGCTTAAGTCACAACAAATATACCAATGCCTAATAATTAGCATTATAAAGTCTAGAATGTCATGATTTAGAGAGTAGCCTTTGATACACAGAGAGTTTCATTCTATGGATTTAATGAATGTTCGCTTACAAAAACAAAAGCAGATTCTATGATAACCATTTTTTACAACTTATTATCCTTTATATATTAGCATTTTATATCTGACTTTTAAGTGGGAGATTCCATTTAGAAATTCAAAGTCATATTGTTCTATGGGAAATCATAATATATTTATTAAGTTATAATATGTTAATGATAGATGTGAATTTATGAAGTCCTAGTTGGGTGTTGGTGCCAGTTGGGAGACTAAAACAGGAAGAACGTTGGAGGTGAGCAATTATGAAGATGCTCTCTGAAAATGCACAGGAATGCAAAGATACCAAATTCAGCATTTTCAATGTAAGTGATGGTAGATTCTAGAGTAGAAAAATGATGCTCTTTTGCAGCAATCATTTAAAAGTAACCATCCCATGGTACCCATACAGATCATTTGTCTCAGACAGCCATTTTCTTAATGCTCCTTGTTTTTCGTATCTTTCATACCATTCTGTGTTCTTTTTCTTTCATTCTTTCATTCAATCTGTTGACAGCATTCCAGTGTGATGCATGAAACAAACAATATGTCTTATTTGTCAATAGATTCAAAACAAAAGATAAAAACTCATCTAATTATAAGTATATAGGTGTGCTTTCTAATCAGTCTATAGTACACATAATTAATGTTTAAAACTTATTAATGGGGTGGGGTAAGTGGTATAGCTGTGAATATGTGGAAACAAGAGAATATCTATGAGAAGAAAGTGGTCTTTGTCTGCCTTTGTGTGGATTGCAGGATTGTACTCAGTTCCTAAGACATGAACAAAGCCACCTATACAAATTGTTTTTAAAATACAAAGAATTCTGCATAAATACAGAATACTCTAGGGACTTAACACTATTCGTAAAAATTAACTATAAGTGGACTCACCCACCTCAAAGGTATTTTGTTACTACAGAGAGCATGCTTTAATATGAGGTTTGAGCCTTAAAATATCCCGATTAATGTTAATAAAGGCTTGGTATTTTATGCCTAACAAAATGCTTCTGTAAGAACAAACCTGCTGAGACAGGTTTAAAACGAATAAACTTTTAAACTATTAAAATAAAATGGGGTAAAATTTCAATAGGAACCTTGCTAAACAGAACAAACCGGTGTAAATTTTCTTAATGTGTGTTCAATGAACAAATAAATAGAATTCCACAATATTTTTACCTGTAAACTTATTCCAGCTGTAATCCTGGGGTTCTTCTTTCAGAGTTCCTCTAAGCAATTTTATTGCAACATTACTGATAAAGACTTTTAATAATCTTTTCAATTTTAACACTAAAAATTAGCTTTGTTTTCAATACTTTAAAAATGTATGAGATTAATGTGTCTTCCTCTACTCGTAAAGGTTTGTGAGAAAATCCTATTCATTGCCTATTTATTGACTAAATAATCCATAACTTCAAAATGAAAAATAAGAACTATAATTGTAAGATCATAGGCGATATACCTAAATAGATTCTGAATGTATATCATTTTAGGGAAGACCAAGCAAAAGTTGGAAATCAGTGAATTAAAATGAAATGTGGTATATGCCCGGATTAGTGAATTTAGCTATAGCCAGTCTATTTCCCTTATTCTTCTTAATCACCATTTTACTGTGCAGATGGGCATTAAATTTCCCATTTCATAGACTCTTATCTACAGTGTTAAAACCTATTTCGTTCCTACTGATTTTTTTTGTTTACCACTATAGCAGTCATGCAATAACAAGCAAAGTCAATTTCTATTTAATCTGCCCTGCTGTAAATGCAAATCCTGGCTTGACAAGTATCCTAGACTTTGTTATCTTTCAGACACTATAAAATCCCCATGTGTAACAGCTTGCAGGAATCAAAACAGAAATAGCATATAAAAAATTGCATATGTACACGAAGTGAAACAATTACAATAAATGTAACATCTACTACCTGAAAGAGAGAATATAAACATAAAACTGCCACTCAAGGGAATAGTGTCTAGGAGCCAGTGTATAACAAGTACTGAAAAAACAGTAAGAATTACTATGAAAAGGAGCAAAGGGACATCTTTTGAATTAAGTTTCATGCTACATTATCATACAGAAATAATCAGTTCTGGCTTCAATTTTATAGAAAGAGACTCCCTTAGCATAACCTATGTAGATATTGCATGGAGGTATTTAACAATAACTGTCAAACAATCTTGCATACATAAGCTTATAGAAACTTCACTTTTGATTAACATATTAGAACCGCAAATTTAAATAATTAATAATGTATAATTTCTATTGAGAGTAATGGCCATGCCACAATTGATCATTTTTGAAAAATCTGGCTCTCTTTTTATTTTCTATTTTAATGAGTAAGCTTAATACATTTGAACAAGGTTTTATACCTCTCCATAGATCATTTGTTTATATAGAACACATTAGCACCTTATAACGGAAGTTATTAAATAAAACCTTTGACCTACGAACAAAGTTTGAATTATGTCTCAAAGTATTCAGCTGTTATTTCTGAAATGTCCTTTCGTTTTTTCTTTTCTCCATCTTTATTAAATTGGGTATTTATTTACATTTCAAATGTTACTCGTTTTAAAGGTTTCCAGGCCAACATCCCCCTAACCCCTCCCCCTCCTCTTCATGTGGGTGTTTCCCTCCCCATCCTCCCCCCATTACCTCCCTCCCCCCAACGAACTGTTCACTGGGGATCCAGCCTTGGCAGGGCCAAGGGCTTCCCCTTGCACTGGTGCTCTTACTAGGCTATTCAATGATACCTATGAATTTGGAGCCCAGGGTCGGTCCATGGGTAGTGGGTTAGTCCCTGGAAGCTCTGGTTGGTTGGAATTGTTCAGATGGTGTCTCAAGCCCCTTCAGCTCTTTCAGTCCTTTCTCTGATTCCCTCAACGGGGGTCCCATCCTCAGTTCAGTGGTTTGCTGCTGGCATTTGCCTACGTATTTGCCATATTCTGGCTGTGTCTCTGGAGAGATATACATCCGGTACCTATCGGCCTGCACTTCTTTGCTTCATCCATCTTATCTAGTTTGGTGGCTGTATATATATGTGCCACATGTGAGGCAGGCTCTGAATGGGTGTTCCTTCAGTCTCTGCTCTAAACTTTGCCTCCCTATCTCCTGCTAAGGATATTCTTGTTCCACTTTTAAAGAAGGAGTGAAGCATTCACATTTTGATCATCCATCTTCAGTTTCATGTGATCTGTGCCTCTAGGGTAATTCAAGCATTTGGGCTAATAGCCACTTATCAATGAGTGCATACCATGTGTGTTTTTCTATGATTGAGTAACCTCACTCAGGATGATATTTTCCAGTTTCATCCATTTGCCTACGAATTTCATAAAGTCATTGTTTTTAACAGCTGAGTAGTATTGTTGTGTAGATGTACCACATTTTCTATATCCATTCCTCTGTTAACAGGCATCTGGGTTCTTTCCAGCTTCTGGCTATTATAAATAAGGCTGCTATGAACATAGTGGAGAATGTGTCTTTGTTATATGTAGGGGCATCTTTTGGGTATATGCCCAAGAGAGGTATAGCTGGGTCCTCAGGTAGTTCAATGTCCAATTTTCGGAGGAACCTCCAGACTGATTTTCAGAATGGTCGTACCAGTTTGCAATCCCACCAACAATGGAGGAGTCTTCCTCTTTCTCCACATCCTCACCAGCATTTGCTGTCGCAGAAGTTTTTGATCTTAGCCATTCTGACTTGTGTGAGGTGAAGTCTCAGGGTTGTTTTGATTTGCATTTCCCTTATGACTAAAGATGTTGAACATTTCTTTAAGTCCTTCTCAGCCATTCGACATTCCTTAGCTGTGAATTCTTCATTTAGCTCTGAACCTCATTTTTAATAGGGTTATTTGTCTCCCTGCAGTCTAACTTCATTAGTTCTTTGTAAATTTTGGATATAAGTCCTATATCAGTTGTAGGAATGATGAAGGTCTTTTCCCAATCTCTTGATTGCCAATTTGTCCTAATGACAGTGTCCTTTGCCTTTCTGAAGTTTTGTAGCTTTATGAGATCCTATTTGTTGATTCTTGATCTCAGCGCATAAGCCATTGGTGCTTTGTTCAGGAAATTTTCTCCAGTGCTCATGTGTTCGAGATTCTTCCCCACTTTTTCTTCTGTTAGTTTGAGTGTATCTGGTTTGATGTGGAGGACCTTGATCCACTTGGACTTAAGCTTTGTACAGGGTGATAAGAATGGACCGATCTGCAATCTTCTACATGCTGACCTCCAGTTGAACCAGCACCATTTGCAGAAAATGCTATCTTTTTTTCCATTGGATGGTTTTGGCTCCTTTGTTAAAAATCAAGTGCCCATAGGTGTGTGGGTTCTTTCTGGGTCTTCAATTCTATTCCACTGGTCTATCTGCCTGTCTCCGTACCAATACCATACAGTTTTTATCACTATTGCTCTGTAATACAGCTTGAGTTCAGGGATAGTGATTCCCCCGGAAGTCCTTTTATTGTTGAGGATAGTTTTAGCTATCCTGGGTTTTTTGTTGTTCCAGATGAATTTGTAAATTGCTCTGTCTAACTCTATGAAGAATTGGATTGGCATTTAGATGGGGATTGCATTGAATCTGTAGATCGCTTTTGGTAAAATGGCCATGTTTACTATATTAATCCTGACAATCCATGAGCATGGGAGATCTTTCCATCTTCTGAGGTCTTCTTCAATTTCCTTCTTCAGTGTCTTGTAGTTCTTATTGTACAGATCTTTCACTTGCTTGGTTAAAGTCACACCGAGGTATTTTATATTATTTGGAACTATTATGAAGGGTGTCATTTTCCTAATT
This sequence comes from Rattus norvegicus, assembly GCF_021556685.1. NCBI lineage: Eukaryota > Metazoa > Chordata > Mammalia > Rodentia > Muridae > Rattus > Rattus norvegicus. The sequence goes on along the minus strand of NC_141537.1, from coordinate 55,683,460 downwards.
TCTTTCTCAGCTTGTTTCTCTTTGTGTAGAAGAAGGCTACTAATTTATTTGAGTTAATTTTATACCCAGCTACTGTGCCGAAGACATTGATATCAATTCTCTAGCTAAATTGTTTATCTCTCAGGAATTCCAAGCCTGACCTCTGAGCTGGTATTTTTTGTTGTTGTTTTTGTTTTGTTTTGTTTTAAACAAAAAACAGTCATTCAGTATAATGTCTCCTAGGAAGAGAGTAAAAAATTATTTGCAGTAAATCAAATTTTCAAATTAATTTAAAATATTTCAAGATGTATTGAGGTTAAATTATTCATAATATACTCATTGTCAACATATTTAAACATATTTTCCTTTTCTACAATATAATTAAGTGATTTTTATACTTATAGGAGACATCTTTTGACTAACTTCCTGAGGTTAATGACGTTCATGTAACCTATAGAGAGATAACATAATATGACAAATAGAAGTTCTGTTTTGTGATATTTTTATTAATTAAACAAAATAGCTTAGAGAAAAAATAATAGCCCTTGGATAGACTGACTCACTGGGTACAATTTTTTTTTGTGGTAAAATGATCTCTTTTCATGAAATTAGCAATTTGAATACTTTAATGATTTACGGAGCATCAATTTATCTATACATAATCTTTACAGGTACCATTTCTTTTTAAAGTAAACCCTATTTTCACCACCTAATTCACTATTTTTATTTTTTATTCACTTTATTTTCTTATCCTCCTATCCTCCATCCACTTCTTCTATGAGGAGGGTCGGGGTGGGGTGAGGCTGGACATCACCTGACCCTGGCTCATCAAGGCACTTCAGGACTAGGTACAGCTTCTCCCACCTAGGCCAGTCAAGGCAGCTTAGCTAGAGGAATGGGATCCACAGGCCACCAACTGATTAAGGGCCAGACCCCACTTCAGTTGTTGCCGGACCCACGTGAAGGCCAAGCTGTACATCTGCTACACATGTGAGGGGGCCTAGGTACACTTATGCTTATTCTCTGCTTGATGGTTCTGTCTCTGGGAGTCCCCAAAAGTACAGGCTAGTGGACACTTTTGGTCTTCTTGTGGCATCCCTATACCTTTCAGGTCCCTCAGTCCTTCCCCTGACTCTTTTACAAGTCTCCCTGTGTACCATCTAATGTTTGACTGTGGGTCCCTGAATTTGTTTTTATTGGCTGCTGGGTGGAGGACAGTTATGCTAGGCTACTGTCTGCAAGCAAAACAGAGTATCATTAATCGTTTTAGGGATTTGTTCTTGCTTATGGATTGGGTCTCAGGTTGGGCCAGTCATTGGTCAGCCGTCCCCTTAGAGTCTGCTCCAACCCCACTGCCCCAGGTCTCTGACAAAGGTGTCCTTCTTCACCCACCGCTGACTTTTCTTCTCTCTCCCTTGCTGTCCCTATACCTGATCCCTCCACCATTTATGTAAATATCGGTTATTATGTAATTTATCGGTTACATAAATTTACCTGAGTGAACTAAAATGACAGTAGCCTACAAATCTGTGCTAGCACCTGTAATACTCAGTTGATGAATAGCTGCTATGTGTTATGCATGACTTCACCAGTTAAAACACGAATAAACAACATGCACATAAAACACACATGTCATTCACTTCAGCTATCAGGGTTTACTGAAAGTGGTACTGCCTACACCTACGTGCAGTAGATATGTGTCTTCAGAGCTCTTGTGCTTGCTGGGCTGTTCCTCACCATGCTCTTCACCATTATGCTACATTTTACTTTGTTTTTGTCAGTGGCTGTCATTTCGGCTGGAAAGTCACTAACCCGTCAGAATGTCCTTGACAATATTAATCAGTCTGCTTACATTCACTATCTTCTCATTCACCATTTATGTGTTGTGTGTTTTCTTATAGGACACTCTTCATAGAGTTAAAGGGAAGCTCCATCTGCTGTACTATAGGGAAATTTCATGAGGCAATATATGTTGGACTCTAGCTATGGCTAAGCACAGTGGTTTAAGGCCCTCCAAATCCTGTGACCCATTAATACAGTTCCTCAGGTTTCAGTGACCCCAAATATAAAATTGTTATTCATTGCTGCTTCATAGCTATAATTTTTATTACTGTTGTGCATTATAATGTAAATATCTGTCCTTTCTGAGGCTCTTAGGCGACTCTTGTGAAAGGGTGTAACCTACAGTTTGAGAATAACCATTTTAGCATATTCCATTATTCTGTTTCAATAAATTACTTTCTTTATTATCTAATTTTATAATTAAGGGTCTACTATCACACTCCCAGCAATCACTGTATTATCCATCTTTCCATAAACTTCAGCATCCGTACGTCAGTTGTGCCTTATGTGAGCTACAGACACATCTTTATTGCCTCACGTAAGGAGCATTGAGCCTTTTTCCTCACTGGTGCAGTAGCACTGTATTCACAATCTTCAGCAACATCTTGTGCCATGTTTTCCATGAAATGGCAATTTTTTCAGATCAATAAATCTACACTCTTTTGTTGCCACTAATCATTTGCTCTTTGTTAGCCTGATATTTCAATTGTATATTCTTTTTTATTAGATATTTTATATATTTACACTTCAAATGCTACCTCTTTTCTGGTTCCCCCCTCTTCCATCCCCCCACCTGCTTCTATGATGATGCTTCCCCTCCCACCCACCTACTCCCAACTTATAACCCTGGTATTCCCCTACACTTGGAAATCCAGCCTTCACAGGACCAAGGGTTTCTCCTCCTTTTGATGCCAGACAATGCCATCCTCTGCTACATATGCAGCTGGAGACATGGGACCCTCCAATGTGTACTTTTTGGTTGGTGGTTTAGTCCCTGGGAGCTCTGCAGGTCTGTTTGGTTGACACTGTTGTTCTTTTTGGGGGTTGCAAACCCCTTCAGCCTTCAGTTCTTTCTCTTACTCCTCCACAAATTGTTTGATTATTTCATTATGTACCACTTCTGGTGATTAGAGAGAATACATGGCTCATCTGAAATCCTAGAAAAGCAGAAATTTGAATTACCTACTGTTTGACCACATATCTCCTGTGCGAGAGATCATTAGTCCCTATAATTTTCTTTCAATGATACAGACAATTTCATCTTTAAAAGGCCAGCGTTACAACATCAAATGTGTTTTTAAGCATTTAGATATATTGTGTACATGGTCAGACTGAGAAAAAGTCAATAAATTCATTGATCCTTTCCCATTCATTTCTCTACTATTACACCCTAATCAATAAACCTTTTTCTCCATGTTAACTTGGAAATCTTTACTGAAGACAGTCTTTGCCTTTCGGACTACTTTCAGTAAGTGAATATGGATAATTTTAGAATTCTTTCATTTTGTTTTTTCCATTGCTTTTAGAGTCTATAAGTTTGAATAGCATTTAGGATGTTATCAATCTAGACCACATTCCGCTGAATTGCAGAACATGGTTACAGAAAGACAGCCATTATGATGTTATTATCTACAAATTACAGTTTATGTACTCGTTTGTGAAATTCTTCATTACATACTAAGTGTAGGTCCTGAGTCTATATATTATGATAAAGCAATAAACCAGCATTCCTTATTCATATACTGCCAATCTAGACTTTAACTTCTTCACTGCTAGCTCCAAATGTTACCATATTCCTAAGATTGTTCTAAGCTACTTATTATCTTACAAACAAACCAGGACTCAATTTGTGGCTGATTTTTAAAATCTGTCTTTTGTGGATTTCTTAATTGCTAAATATCCTTCAATGTTTAAATGACAATCACTCTGACTCTTTGTTATCTATTTTATTACCAAGTGTGTCAAGAGAATACTTACAAATATTTCATTTGTTCTATTAGGATAAAATGATATTCTTTAAGCTTTATAAATTACCATAACTATAATACAGTGTTCATGCTCTCAAACAGTTTATGCAAATATTTGACTAACAAGAAGCAAAGACTTGCAATGAAAGAAAAAGCAGTGTTTAAATATCCAATAGTGCTATTGTTATAGACTACTTTTGTTGCTCATAGGAATGAGTAGTAAGTGACCTAAGCATTTAGAATAAGCTTTGAGGTGAAAAACAGGGTAAACTGCCCATAAGAAATGTTAAAGAAAAAGTAGATGAGTTCACTAAAAGCAATTTGCAATAAGCAGGAAGGAGGGAGATGAACATTACAGAAATGGGAGGGAGAGTGTAACAAGGGGCACTTCATGTGGCAGGTAATGCCCAGATCAGTCTATTAAGTGTAGAAGGTTTCTATTACAATAGCCTTAGAAAAAATTAGAAAGATGGATTCATCTGCCACATTATAGACCTTTATTGATTTTTGTCTTATACCATCTGTAGAATTCATAAAGCATAAATTACACCATTCATGATTACTTTTAATTCTATTGCAAGTGTTAACCTTTCTAAACAGCCCCAAAGAACACATTCTACTTTCTGCTTCTGTGGGATTGCCTTTTCTGTCCTTTTCTTGCCTTTATAAAAGAATATGTTCATATACTCTTCATATACTCAATTATGATCTCCACTTTCTACATATGTCTTAGATACTCACATATCATCCTATCTAGATCCACACCCCTTTTCTCTCTCTTTAAAAACAAATAGCCATCTAGAGAATACTAATAATACAATAAAAACAAAACCAAGCAAACTAAAACACGACAAAACCAATCAACAAACAAAAATTAGAGCCAACAAAACCACACAAGATACAAATTTAGAGGTAAACGCCCACACATTACTACACACAGAATTCATAAGAACAGAAAACCAGAAGCCATATTTACATGAATCTTGAAAGGTTAAAATAAATACCTTGACAAAACATTATAAGAAAAAGAACCCCCAGAAGCTACCATAGATTTAGTTTTGTGTTGACTCCTGAGTTTGGGGCCTGTTCTAAAGTGGTCTGTATAACCAGTGAGATTCTGTTTGAGGAAGCAGATTTTTCATTTGCCAATGGTTATCAACTAGTGATGGTTTTTGGGTTAGAATTGGGCTTTGTGCCCATTTCTTCTCTTGCTGCTTGGCTCTTATCTAGCATAGACCCCTGTAAACCCTGTTTGTACTGCCTTAGTATCAGTGAGTTCATGTGTACTTTAGTCATGTTGTGTTATAAAGGTTTGTGTCCTTGGTGTCCACCATCTCTCTGCTTTTCTGAAGGGTTCCCTGAACTCTGAGGAAAAGAATTTTACAGTGATCCCCACCCTCTCCTTAGAATTGAGTGTTTCAATATCATTGACTCTCTGCACATTAGCCAGCTTTGGGTCTCTCTATTTGTTTGAACATCCTTCAGGAGAACGCCTCTATGACGATGATTGAGCAAACACTGATTAATGATCATAGCGTAATTATGTTTGGAGGGCTTGGGTTTACAATTGCATATATGAGTAAGATATAGGTCCCTTAGTGTTCATTCCAGGTTGATCCTAGGACTTTGGACAAGCAATGAAATTCAAAAATGTTCAAATCTTTTATAAAAATTGTGTATATTGCTGATCAAAATCATTGTGTGGTTATTAAATCACTTTAATTCCTTATAACACGTAGGCCAAAGTAAATAGTTATTATGCATGTGTTTCTGGAATAATGACATGAAAAATTCTGTCTGCTAAGTTCATATCTCAGTTGCAGAATGCTTGTTAAAAGCCTGGATTGTATAAACAGTCTCACTAAAACGATATATAACATTGAGAGTAAAATATGTTTTCTTATGTGACTAACACAGAAACGTTTTACTAAATACTTTGGATCTGTGGTGGTTTGCATGTTTGTGTAGTCATAAAAGTCATAGATGTAGAAGGAATAATGTATTTACATTTCCACCATCATATTATTAATCATTATCTTATACAATCTTACCTTCCAATTATATATGACTAAACTCCAAATATATTTCTGTAAGAAAGGGAAGATGCCCACACTGAAGGGCAATTTTGTGTGTGATTAACATTTCCATGTGTAATACACACAAGGGTTATATGCTATAAATGTAGGAAGTCACAATTGTGTTTCAGTGTGTGTGTGTGTGTGTGTGTGTGTGTGTGTATTTACATGAGTTCTAGGAGTGAAAAAAGAGAAGATTGTAGTAAATCTTATAGTCTTAGATAAGGCACATTTTCTGAAAACCAAGAACGTGAAGTATTAGTACAAACTTGTGGTTTGTTTCCTTTTCTGAACATATATATATATATATATATATATATATATGGAAATTGAATTGAAGATAAATGGTAATGAAATTACAGATAAATGCATATGAATGACATAGCTCATATTTTGTTTTATTAGAATAGATGATCAGCAAAACAGCATATAGAAAATTACATTCAAGTAAGTGTTAGAAGATTTGGTATGCAAACCCCCAAAATAGGGAAGTTTAAGTTTATTTGAAAAACTCTGTGGTCAACATGCAAAGAATAAATAAAAGTAGTGATATGCCCATTTCCAAATGTGATGTGTATAACACAACCCACATAACAAAAGCTTTGGAACACCCTAGAAGAGGGGAAAAAAGGAATGTAAGGGCCAGACTGAGGTGAATGGTGGAAATAGTGTCCTCAAGACAAAACAAAGATGTTGCACACAGTAATTCTCAGTAGCTCTGGATGTCTGCACAAGACCCAAGAAGACTCTGCCATCATCATTTCAGCATTGTTAGGAGAGTGCTGAGGGAGGGTAACAACAAGCTCAATGACAAGTTCACTACAACCCTGTGGTCAACTGCAAACCTTGATGCATATGGATAATGGTAATTGCATTCAGTAGTCTTCACAAACACAGACAAATACACACACACACACACACACACACACACACACACACACACAAAGACACCACACATATATACACCCAAACACACATGAATAAAATGAGGTGAATTGGCAGGACACCTGAGGAGTTGGAGAAGGATGGGAAGGGTGGGTCTGAAGAAAGTCCATTGTGCTAAAGTATGAAATCCTAAAGGCAAATAAACAAATGTGAATGTTTTGGTTCTATACTAGAAATATCCATTGGGGTACCTAATGTGCTAGTGAGAGGTACAGTGATATTTGTGAACATAGCTTGGATGCTTTCATAATACTGTAAATGGGGTATACAGTTAAGTAAAGGAATTAGCATTGTAGAATGAGTTCATGTAGAATGAGGGCAAAACATATTAGATAGACTTGGCAGTTGCAATGAGATGAAAAAAGCAAAACAAAAACAAAAACAAAACAAAACAAAAAACAAAAATGAGTAATAACAACAGAATCTCCACGACTTCTCAGTTTAAAAGACTAGATGATACTGGAGCTGAATTAGTAGAGTTTTTAAATTGTGAATTAAACCTTTAATAGCCTTGCTTATTGAATAGTCCTGTAAGCATGGTGTTCTGAATGTGCTTTTTCTACAGTAATCTTTCACACCTGTCATCTCTTTAACCCCCAATTCTGGGATGAAATAGATTACAAGCTTGTTTCCCATAGGAAGTAATGAATTTATTTAAACAGATGAACCTTCTCATTAATAGATCTCATGGTGGTCAAAGTAAAAAGTTAGCTCTGTTTCACATATTTTAAAGTAACTGCAGAAAGCCACTAAACTCTAGATACACTAGCATTTTTATTCATGGTACTTCAATGGCATTCTATTTTTTATATTAGCATTGCTATCATTACTACAGTTAAATTATTTGACAGCTCATCAGCAGTATAATTATTGCACTGTATTGTAATAACCAGCATCATTGCAGCAAAATTTTTATGCTGAGTGACTATTAATAATATAAATATTAGTGTTGGTTTTGCAGTAGGACTACAGTTATAGTCACATCTTTAACAGAAAATATGGAAATAATTATTAGTAGTTTATCTTAACACATTCTGTTAGTTCAGTGGATGAAAATTTAATAGTTAAAATTTAAAGCATATATTTTCATAAATATTTTTTGTTTGACATTATTTGTGGGTATAGATAGATTTTCTCACTATTATAAAGTAAATAACATGCATTTTTATAAAAACTGCCTGAAGTATTTCAAGCTATTTCACAAATCCAAATGCTTCCTTGAAAGCCACCTTAGAAAATATGAAAATAAAAGAAAAAAATTTCAAAAATTTCAGTTTAGAAAGATTCATTTTATAGCTAACTGAAAATGCGTTTCTATCTATCTATCTATCTATCTATCTATCTATCTATCTATCTATCTATCATCTATGTACATACCTACCTATATACCCATCCACTTAAACACTTGTCAGATGTGTGTGTACCTATCAATATATAGAACATGAAGATGAGTTTATCAGATATGAAACTAATGATTTGGGTTTCACTTACTGAGAGAGTGGGATGGCGAAGCTATGTTAGGACTGTTATTCAAACTTCTTTATTTGTGTTTCTAATTTAAAACTAATGATAGTAATAGTAAGTTTTTTATGAAATTATAACAATTATTTTAGAACATCTAGCATATACTGGTACATTGATTAATTAATTTCAATACTATTATGTATGTTTAATATTAGTTATCTATGTTTATTAACTATTTACTACGTACATTGATACATGGTGACTAATATCAATTTATTTTCAATATCTAATATTGTCTCATTCTGAGTGCTTTATTTCTACATGTCTTCAAAGTCTTAACCATTATATTTTTAAATCAAAATTTACCACACTGTTAAATATTGTAACTAAATTTTAAATAATTCTAAGGTACCCATCTCCTGACTGGTGCTTCTCTGTGGTCTGTGATCCCCTACAGATAGGAAATTATCCTCCTAGCTGGCAATTTCCTTCACCTGAATCTCTGTTATATACATTTGTTTCTTTTTTCCAAAATATATATGAAAGCACCATCATTTCCATTTGTTTTGTGACCTGAATCTGCACCATTCAGAGAAGTAAACATGAAAAAGTGATTGACATATTTCGATTTTCTTAACATATATTTGATTCTTTTTTCACAGAGAAAATACCCCTTTGTGCTAGAAAAAAGTATATCATACTGAAATTCTAACATTAAAATTTTTATTTAAAAACAAAGCAAAAGATACTTTTGAAATAAAGATGGCAAAAAAATTATAAAATGGCAGTGTTAGAACAAGTTAGGCAAATCTTTTATATGCAAGTTGTTTGTATCATATCACTCTCCAGTGAACAAATTCTCTTTATTCATTGTTTCAATTTTGAAAGAACTTACACTAGAGTGGTTTACTGACATACACAGTATTTTTCTATGTCCACAATTTCATCTTCTAAATTTTAATTTGTCATGAATTTATTACAGTGTGCATTATCTCCATAATTCAAATGCTTTATGTTTTAAATAAGGCAAATTGTTGATTAATTGAGTTTTAGTCTTTTGCATAATACTTGGAACACTGTGTACATTTCAAAAATTAAAGCAGAATTGACAGACTGTTTAATTCTGTGAAACAGCTTTCTCAAATTGAATGAGTAAGATAGTGTATATTAATAGTTGTAAAGATAATTCTTATCACATCACTTTTTAAAACTTTAGACCCCCAGCAGAAATTTAAAACAAAATTTTTTCATGTGTCCTCCCTGTGTTTTCTTAAGAGATGGTCAATCATTATTTTTTCTCAATGTCTAGTTAATGAGTTCACATCCTCAATACATTTTATAACAAAAAGTCAATATTGCTGCATGATACTAGTCATTCTCAGGCACCTGGATAAGGAGAACAAGAAGTCTGTCTCATTATGGTATGCATGGTTACAGTTGATGTTGAATCAAACGTATGTTAGCCTTTCTTTTCAGTCACAACCTATAAACAGGTCAGCTCTTTCCAATCTAGGCAGTGTCTTGCTTTTAACATTTTTGTGTGTTTCTCCTTTTGATTTCACTGTTTAAACATTATCCCTGATCAGTGTTAAACCACTGTTCTGCTTTCCTGGACTTCAAAAACATTGTGCTGTAACACACACACACACACACACACACACACACACACACACACGCTTGAGGCTCTGTCTAGGCAAGTGTTATATTGCCATCAACTCTGAGGTGCAAGATATGAATCAATATTATGTAATGACTAGGAAGTTCAGTAACAGATATATTTATATATTGGTCAAGGCCATGTGTTGATAGCTCAGGAGAAATGTTTCACCTGGGGATAATGGCTTACTATTTGCTAATTCAAAATCACACTGGCTATAGGACAAAGCATCTGTGAGTAATGACCAATGACAGAAATTTGGTAGGATGGCCCAAGGTGTAATAAAAAACGAAAGAAGAGAAAGGGCTAGTAAATAGAACTGAAGGATACTTTGCATATAGCTCGCTGCTTCTGACATTAACAGATGAGGAATAATGAACCACTTCTGCATGGCACAGATTAAGAAAAAACACAGGCTTATGTCACAAACAAGGGAAAGGAAACCTAGGAGCTGAGTTATATAATTTATTGCTTCAGAGTAAATGGATATTTGCCCCCTTTCTATTGAAAGCAATGCAGTCATTGTATAAAAGATGCTGATGGGGTACATCGTGCGGCATCTTGTGAGAAGAGAAGAAACTTTATGATCATCTTCAGATAAGAGCTAGATAGAAATGGCAGATTTGGCCATGTCCTCATTGCCAGATGATGATGGTGGCCCTGAGAGTTCAAAGGAAGGTCTGATCATTTCAGCATCTGTGCATCTGAGAACTCGCTTTTGCTGTTTTCTTCTGCTAATGTGATAGATATTCACTTATACTGTAATCGTGGCTTTTGAACCAGAATTTGATGTTTGGAGAAAAAGATATGTTGAACTAAATCATATTGTCCTTAGGGAAGTGACTCCTCCACTGCTCTGAATGTTTAACATGTATTTGGTAGTGATCACTCTTCCTAGAGGCTTGGCTCAGTTTTATTGAACTATCTTCACCACCAGGGATTGTGGTGGGTGGGGAGACACATCACTAATTCCCTTCAAATTCCCTTCAAAGCATCCTAAACATTGAAGCCTAGTGAGTCTTCATTTTTTGCCATTCACAATAGCCTAGGAGTTATATATACACATCTCTCCAGTTAGCTAGGTTATAAGATGGGGAATATCTGTTCTTTCCCAAAGGATAAATGTTTTTGCTTTTCTTTTTGCTTTTGTTTTTCTTTTGTTTTGGGTTTTTTTGCTCCTTCTTCCCTGGCTAAACCTTCCTGTGGTATTCAGAACCACGTTGCAGTTGCCGATCATTATTCTTTTGTCTTCAGCCTTTGGAAATTGAATTTCCAGAATGCCCAGAGAGAAGAGATTCCTTTACCTTCTAGAAGTTTATCTTTCCCAGTACGACATTAGCAAATAAAGTATTTAATCCACCTTTTTCTTTATGCTTGCATTGAAGCAAAGAAAATCTTTCAAATTTCTAGAACCCAAAATGTCTTGTGCATCTTGGATACCCTTTGCTGTTTCCTTTTAATATACTTCCCTCCAAGTATGTTAAGGATCCACGAGAAGAACATCATTGAGTACATGAGGGTCCTAACAAAAGAGCACTTCTATGCCATATTGATCAGTTAAGACATGGAAGAATTTAAAGGTTAGTAATCTGTCAGCTCAGTTTTTAAATCCCCTCAATGCCTCCCTCAGCTGGCCCCCAAGAGAACTTCCTCTTGTATTTTATCTTGAAGCCTTGCCTTCTTATGAACATTTTGTTACTTTCTGAACTTTAGAGATGTAAGAATATTTCTGGCCTCCATGAAATCCTATTTTTGTATGGATACTGTAATTACCCCTGATGACAATTATTTGGATGGCACATAACACTTCTTGTAAGTCTTCATTTTCTAACAAGAAACAAAATATTCTTAGTTTAAAACATCAAGATCTTTATCATTGGGAGGGATTGATTAGGCAAAATTCTTCAAATTCTACAGAAGGTGGGCTATAGCTACTCCTTCACATTCTTTCCTAAGGGCCTACTTAAAAGGTTTCTTTTCCCTGTTATTTATTTCCCTGTTGGTACGGATTTCTAGTTTCTGCATGCTTAGGATTCTTAGCTTGAAGCTGGAATCATGACATAGCCTCCAAGATTTCCTGCACCTATTTAATTAGTTATCTGTCACTCAAGACCCATGGCAACTCCTTGGACTTTACTAACTCAGGTTCATGCCCTATGATGAGAGTTTACAATTGATTCTGCTTCCTGTATGCAACAGAAATGCTGTGCCCAGAAGGCCCTGGAAATAAAAATGTAGAGATCATAATGACAGGTTCTTCTTTCATCAATGTATGTGTTTCTTCTATCTATAAAAATGAAGAATAGAAATTGGGAGAAAAGCTGAACCTTGGGCCTCGACATTCTAGTTTACCAGCAGTTAGTAATACAAGGATTCTATCATTTTTAAGGACTCAATAAAGGCCCTGATACCTCAAGTCTCTTCCTATCGCATATAGCTGTGTACTAGCAGATGCTAATTACTTGCTCTCTGGTGGCATGAAAAAAAGAAATGAATGCCTCTCCCATCCCTATATATTTACTTGCTGGATGATAACTTGGAATTCCAGCAGCACTGAGCCATGTAATAAGGTACAAGTATAGCCACATGTACAAACAATTCAGTGGCACCATTTAAGACTACAATCTATTACCTACTATACAAATTTACTCATTTAAAAGAAGCGATTCTGCAAGTGTCACCCTCTGCATATAACATTCTTCAAGCACACACAAAGGTAGCAGGATCCTCTGAATATTTCAGCATAGGGATGTGTTTTATGTTTATTATATGTTATGATAAACTGTGCCATTACTCATTGGCTTCTCATCCTTTTCTAATCCTTCCAGGAATGCAAACATCTAGGAGTAGCTGAATGCAATGTATGTTTCCTGAAAACATAGATAGAGTTTCTTCAAATTAATGGAATTTACTATAGACAATAAGTGTGGGTTAATCCTCTGTAGGGCATCACTATAATTCTCTCCACAGTGACTGTGACACTGGGTTCCAGATAGTAACAGCTTTATATCCGTTTGTAGCCACAGCATTGTACACAGTACACAAGTGAAACTACCCTTTCCTGGTTATCCTTGAGACTTGAACACATGAGAAAACTGGAGACAACACAATACTTCTGATCTCACAGTATTGACCTCAACGTATTTAAAATCAAGAAATCGCCTTAGAAAGAGGTTCCTAACCAAGGAAAGACATTGACAGAGTAGATCATTCTTGCTGAACAGACTATGAGGACAAATATTTCTGGTGTCATGAAGCCCCCTATCACTACATGCTCTTTTATAAGGCTTTTGCATTTTCCTAGTTATTTCCCAAAAGCAATGATTACCTAAAGACCCATTATGACCATGTTATTTTTCTATAACTATAATTTTAAGAAACCTTTCTGCCTTCCACCTCATCGTCCACATTTATTCTAAGAATTCTCAAAATCTGTTCTGTGTATAGGTCATAACAAGAGACAGGGGTCTGGAAAAGAACTTTGTTAAATTGTCATGCCATTGTTTTAATACTCAGTTATAGTGAAAGGTCCCCTTCTTCTCTAACACAAGAATTAGACATTCTACTGTCCATCAACTCATTTTTCCTTCTTTTATATGCAGTACATTTTGTAGTGCTTCCTAATATCCTCTATCTCTTTTGTGTGCCATATGTCTGTATAAAACTAGTTCTCAAATGCAAACAAAAATTCCATTAATATGAAAGGACATACTAACAATTAACAAGGGATATTTAGCATCACACATTTATGTGTCAAATGAAAGTTATTAGTTCTTTTGCCAATGCTGTCTGAATCATATATTTTACTCAGCTTCTTTGTTACACAAATATATAGACTTCATGCTTGTAGCCATATGGTATTTTGATAGAAGGCTTATTAACACCTGTAACTATATGTGTATTTGCATAAAAGTTAATGATCAATTGTTTTATCTTCCTTGGCTAATTATGGTTTAAGAAAAGCTCATGGGTTACTATCCCTCGCTGCTGAGCCATACCCTACTGATGACTGTGGAGTGGGAGCAGTCAGGATCTTCAGACATGTACACACTACTGAGGGTGAAAGGCTCCACTGACTAGCTCCATACACAGCTACACAGATGACCTTAAGGTAAAGTTGGTAGGACAGCAGACAAAACAAAATAATAGAAAGAGTAAAAAGATCTGTAGCCAGGGCAGCTTTACAGAAGTTTGGGGATATAAGAGTGGAGAAGAGTAATTAGATTTCCTTACATACATGTATGCAAATGTTAAAGAATAAATGTAATTTAAAAAACTTTAAGGGACATTCACACCTTTAAAATCATATTTAAGGTAAAGTTATTTCCTAATAAAGTACATGCAAAGGGGATAAGTAGGAGAGGATGAAACATTCAGAAAAAGCAGAAGGAATAAATAAATCAGGAAAGGGAAGCTGAGTTGACACAGGCAAAGCAAAGTTTCCATACTACGATCCAAGAGATCCCAATTCAAATATTAATATTTAAAGAAGAAAAGTAACTGTTAATGCCTATAATCCAACCCTGAAAGTAATGGAACATTTATTATCAAAGTAAAAACTTTCCACTTATAAAATGAAATGTCACTGAAGAAAGAAAGCTTTAGAGTTGAGGCAAGAGAGAAGAGAGAGATCGTTAAAGGGAGAATCAATAAGACAAAACATTGCCACCATCTGCCAGATTCATATCGACCATTAAGAGAACAGTGAAGCAAATGCGACCTCCCATTCCTTGTATCCTCAGTCTGCCAATATTTAGTAATTCTATCTGAATCATGGAGGCACGTTGCAACAATTATTAATGCTAAAAGGAACACAGATGGGAGGATGTGTAAGGGGATGCTTTGAATAGAACACAATTTTCTTATTTTTTTAACTTTCTTTATCATTTTAAAACTAATTTGGGGGCTTATGATCATGAGTAGTCAAATAAAAAAAAAACTGAGTGGTTGAATCCACCCTCTATCTAATCCCCAGTGTAATGCCCTGAGAACAGATATAGTTAATCCCATTGACAATAAAAGTAGCTAAATGCTATTAATGTAGTCAATGGTTTATTCTTTTCTGTAAATACTGAATATTCTTCCCAATAGCCTAGAAAAGTTATTGTGTCCACAGCAATAGAAACATTCTCCCTTGATCTCATTCATTACTCAAGAAGCTACTCTTCTGATTCTGCTTTTATAAACCGGGCATTGCCATTTGTTACCTTACTGACAGTTAACATTTTCATTAAGCTCAGCAATGCCCACAATTCGCCAGTTAGGTGAGTTCCACTTTCTAAGCAGTAACCAGAGATTGCTTTTCAGTTATAGTTGTCAGGTGGGAGGGTTTAGTTCAACTGCAATCAACTATCCTAAATGCACAAAATGACAAATCTGAGACTTTTTAAACAATATCTCTTGGATAATATACACCAGGCTGAAGAAAGCTCAATATAATAACATGTGTTTCTCTGCAGTTACTAACCTTCAAGGGCTTTAACTCTGATTCAGTCCAAAAACAGTTATTCAATTCTGTACTGTACCCTTTCAAAATACAATCAGCACAGACAGGAAAGGAAGAACACAGACATCAGAGAATCGCCCTCCCTGACCTACATGCATTACAGTGTTGGATAGGTTTTCCCTGTATGAAAAAGTATTCATAAACGTACACATGTAAAAACCCACATGCTATAGCAGAGTTGGAAATAGGCAGATGTTTCTGCACCATTTCCTAATGACTGTGTCAAACACTGACAATTATCAAAATGAGTCATGCTCAAGTGTGGTCTCCTACATTACAGTGTAGAAAAATTCAGAGACTTGAAAAGGTCTGATATTCTCAGATTTATGTCAGTAAATATATATATATATATATATATATATATATATATATATATATATATATATATATATTCCTACAAGTATGTAGCACTTGGACAGTTGGGAAAGCCAAGGTAAAGACATCAAAATATGAGAATAATATACAAAAATAGCATTGGTTTCTGGCTAGATGCTTTATGTGTACACTATTTCTTTGAAGTCCACTGCTTCTGTCTTTTGCAATGTTTTTATCTCCTTTTCCATGCAGATCCTTGAGCCTTGAGGGGAGAGGGTTGATAAAGATATTCTATTTACCGCTGATTTCCCTAAAGTCACTCTCTTTACATTGTCCATTTGTGACTATCTCTGTTAGTTACAATCCACTATAAGAACAAGTTTCCTCGATGAGGGTTGAATGATGAGCTGCACTGAGGGTACAGTAATGTGTCATCAGGGATAATATCACTGCTGTGTTCTTTCTAGTAGTAGCATATGCACATGACCTATCTAGTCTCATGTACTCCACACTGTTGCAGTATCAGGCACTATTTCCATTTGATAGAGTGGGCCTCAAATTCAATTGTAAAAAGGGTTGCTTGCATTTGTAACATTGTTGCCACAATTGCAGCAGCATAACTTGCAAACAGGCCTTTGTCCTAGTATGCAGAGTGGGTGATATGCACAGTAGTTGAATGATTTATCAACTATGGAATTTGGAGGAATAAGGCTGTGTGGTGCTATGAAATAAGAAGTTAAACAGAGATCCACATGCCTTTTCCCAAGCAAGAGCACTTCGGTAACTTGGAACACCTCTACCAAGAATCACACAAACCCTCAATACACATAGGGATAAGAAGAAATTTCCCTTTAGGTGACAAGTTTTGGAGATAGTGGTTGCCATTGGAACAAGTAGTTGAAAATGTAGGAGCATGATAGGTTTTATCTAATGACTGTAAAAGGTGCTTGCTTCACTCCTGTGTGAGTATCATCATTCATGGAGTACAGTATTAAAGGTATAATCGTGGTTTACACATCAGAAAGGTACTTTACTCAGCACATGTGGAACACAGAAAATGGAAATGCACAAATACACTTTGTACAGCTAACTGGATTTTGGATCTGGCTACTTAAATTTTGAGTATATTTGGCAGAATGGTTGAACTTCTGTCATACAATGTCCAATGGCTACATGCTTATTTCATACTCAATAATATTTAACCCATGTGACTGGCTGAGAGTGACATGATGGTGATTCTTGTCCCATTTTCCAATGTTAGATTGATCTTTGTTTGAGTCCAGTTGCTTCAAACAATAGATTGGAGAAAATGACAGTTTGAAATGTCAACTCCGTGGGCAAAGTAAGAAAGTTAGAATTCTCCTTTATTTTACCCAACTCCAATGGCATACATAAAATAAGAAGAGGAAAGAAAGAGGAAAAAAATTGAAGCAGGGAACATGTTGCACATTTGTCTTCAGAAAGCTGGAGAAAACATTAAATACAAATATGGCTAATTAGTCATAAAGACTCACATAAAATGCTTCTTTTTAAATCATGTATCATATGAGAAAAATAATAAATTCATTGAATCAATATTGAAATTAATAGGTATTAAAGTTTATACTATCTATACATATAATTTAGTGAAAAAATATGAAAATTTCCACTCTTTCTAGATATTTGGACTAATGGCTAAGATATTAAATTTTATATTATTTACTGATTATATCTCTTATTGTTCACATACAATGTGAGGTAACAAACAAAATTCCAATGTATAAATTAAATAGAATCTGAACTTTATTTTACAATGCTATATTAGATGTTATTAGGAATTAATGGGGATTTAGAGAGCTAGCAGATGTCTCTGCAGTTAAAAACGCTGGCTGTTTTTGCAGACAGCCCAAGTATAATTTCTAGCCTCCTTTACCTCTTATTCCAGAAATACCTTCTTCTCACCATCACAGGGATCACACACATGGCAAACAGACATACATCAGGCAAAAAATTCATGCAATAAAAATAAAGATATATATTTTAATGATCTGCTTTTTTCTAGTTGATATACATATATCTTATATTCTCATCAATTTAAGTAAAATAATATAATTTTAGAAATATATTTAAAGAATGTGTTGTGGACAAAGACTGCATTGATATTAATTTATAATATTTAAATCTTACATACAGATTAGACTAAATTTCTGTTCTCCAAACTTTTAACGTATTCATATGTTTGAATATGTAAGCTCCAAATACTAGTGACCATTGGTTGTAGTAGGAATACACTTCAGGTACGCCCTTGTTTAAGAGAATGTTCCTAAATTCCTAGCTGTGATGGTTTGTATATGCTCGGCCCAGGGAATGGCACTATTAGAAAGTGTGGCCTTGTTGGAGTAGATTTATCATTGTGCATGTGGGCTTTAAGACTCTCCTCCTACCTGCCTGAAAGCAAATATTCTACTAGCAGCCTTCAGATGAAGATATAGAACTCTCATCTCCTTCTGTACCAGGCCTGCCTGGATTCTGCCATTTTCTACCCTGATGTTAATAGACTGAACCACTGAACCCATAAGTAAGTCCCAAATAAATGTCCTTTATAAGACTTACCTTGGTCATGGTATCTATTCACAGCAGTGAAACCTTAACTAAGATACTAGCTATGAGAGTTTCTCTTTTCTTATCTAAATACCTTAAATAGGAAAACTGTAGTGAATACTGTACATCATTTAATTTAAAATAGATATACCTCTCTTGGGCAAATACCCAAAAGATGCTCCAACATATAACAAAACACATGCTCCACTATGTTCAAAGCAGCCTTATTTATAATAGCCAGAAGCTAGAAAGAACCCAGATGCCCGTCAACTGAGGAATGGATACAGAAAAAATGGTACATCTACACAATGGAATATTACTCTGGTATCAAAAACAATGACTTTATGAAGTTCATAGGCAAATGGATAAAACTGGAAAATATCATCCTGAGTGAGGTAACCCAATCACAGAAAAACACACATGGTATGCACTCATTGATAAGTGGATATTAGCCCAAATGCTTGAATTACCCTAGATGCACAGAACACATGAAACTCAAGATGACTGAAGTGTGAATGCTTCACTCCTTCTTTAAAAGGGGAACAAGAATACCCCTGGGAGGGAATAGGGAGGCAAAGTTTAGAGCAGAGACTGAAGGAACACCCATTCAGAGCCTGCCCCACATGTGGCCCATTCATATACAGCCACCAAACTAGATAAGATGAATGAAGCAAAGAAGTGCATGCTGACAGGAACCGGATGTAGATCTCTCCTGAGAGACAGCCAGAATATTGCAAATACATAGGCGAATGCCAGCAGCAAACTACTGAACTGAGAATGGGACCCTCATTGAAGAAGTCAGAGAAAGGACTAAAAGAGCTTGAAAGGGCTTGAGACCCCATATGAACAACAATGCCAGCCAACCAGAGCTTCCAGGGACTAAGCCACTACCCAAAGACTATACATGGACTGACCCTGGACTCTGATCTCATAGGTAGCAATGAATATCCTAGTAAGAGCACCAGTGGAAGGGGAAGCCCTGGGTCCTGCTAAGACTGAACCCCCAGGGAACTGGATTTCTGGGGGGAGGGAGGTAATTGTGGGAGGATGGGGAGGGGAACACCCATATAGAAGGGGAGGGGGAGGTGTTAGGGGGATGTTGGCCTGGAAACCAGGAAAGGGAATAACAATTGAAGTGTAAATAAGAAATACCCAATTTAATAAAGATGGAGAAAAATAAATAAATAAAATAAAATGGATAATTGGCTTATTGTTGTCCTCAATGCCTCCTAAAGGGCATTAGGGAAAAATAAAACATAAAAATCCAGGCATTTGGGAAAGATTTGAGTTCTGTTTGTTATTGTGCTTTCTCTTGTAAAGATAATGTAACACTCACTGTTTATTATGATCTTTCTTTTCTTTTTTCTTTTTTTCCAGAGTAAAGTCAATTACTATCAAGACCACGTTGTGTGATACTGAGAAATAATACAAAAGGTCCAAGGCTGTAAAATGAATATTTGGCTAGGTTTAGTGAGTGGGAAACAGGGCTCCTTCTCACATGTGTCAAATTCTTTATTAGGTAGCATTACATAAATAGGAGAGCTATACTGACTTTTTAAAAATATCAGCATGTTCCAAGTTAGAATCATCAGAGAAAGGAAAGCCTCAGTTAAGAAAAATGCTAACATAAGATGTGGCTGGAGTTTTCTTATTCAGTGACTTTGGGGCAGGGATTTGCCTGTTGTGGGTGATGCTATCCCTGGGCTGGTGGTCCTGTCTTCTATATGAAAGCATACTTTGTAAGCCGTGAAGAGCAAGCCAGGAAGCAACATCACTCCATGGCCACTTTTTCTGCTCCTGCCTCCAGGTTTCTTCCCTGTTTGAGTTCCTGTCCTGATTTCCTTTGATGATGAACAGTGTTGTAGAAGTACAAACCAAATAAATCCTTTCCTTCTCAACTTGCTATTCATCACAGCAATAGAAACTCTAAGAAAGGAGATAAGAGGGCTAAGTGTGACAACGTGTATCTAGTTTATGTATCTAGTAGTGTCTAGACCTGAGAAAACAAACATCCCAGGGCAAAAAGCCAGTTCGTTTTACATGTGAGATTACACGTGGTTTTTCAAAACTGCAAACTGACAGTTGCTCAGTTTTATCCCACAAGACCACTGAAACAAAATAATCATTCTAAAACAATTTATGGAACAGTAATGGCTAACTCCTCTAGCATGTTCCCAGGAACAAAATAATATTGCAATTTCTCACAATATCTAAGATGTCCTTGTGTCTTGGTCTTTCCAGGTACTTTACAGAGTGAGGCCCTGAAACATCTCCTATACCTTAGGAGAGTTCCTGTGACACTTTGACTCCTAATGGAATCCTTACTCTCATACCAACTTAGCCAATGGTTAACAAAGTTTCCTTACCTCCTTATTTCATAGCGCATAAAGGATAGTTTATTATATCGTAGCCCAGCCATCAGATGAGTTTTACTTATACTAAGTACAGCAGCAGAGCAATGAATGTTGTTGCTTGGGAAATAGAGAAAAGCGAAAGATAATCTATTTCTTCCAATCTTTACTTTGCTCAACCACTTGACTTGAAACTGCATATTGCCTCTCTAGAATTAACAGTTAAAGCATCCTGTTGCAACTCAATGCACATTACAACGCATACTCAATTTTGATTATATTGAAAAAATTCCATCATAAGAGATCTTCTGAGACATTTATATTTAAAATAATAGTACTTTCTAGTTAAGCTAGCAAATTCAAACTCATAGAAACGAAGAAGTTTCCTGTGGAATACTTGTATCACATGGGCTATATTTCACTCTGTGCATCTTTATTTATTTATTTTACACATTCTGCTCATTCACTGTAAAGGCAGGCAGTCCAGTTTCAGTGTTCATTGTAAGCTCAATTTAGTTTTACTTCCTCACTATGTTTTCTTGGCATCTGCTTTTATGGAAATATAGCTGGTCATTAACACAGCTTTGCATGCCTTGTAACTGGGTTGTTTTTCATGCAAAATAGACATTTGCAAAATAATTACAGATGGGAAATTACACCCCATGGAATTTATTCTTCATTATAAAAGTATCCTGTTCTGATAATTTTATATACACTTCATTACAAAGGGAGCGCATGGGGAAAATAAAAAATCCAGTAATGATAACAATCTTGAGAGCACTTGTTCTTTCCAAGTTGAGAAGTGGCGTGTTGTATACAAAAGTAATCATTGTAAGAAAATTACTTAAGGAAATAATTTCTGATTTCCCTCCTTCTCACCATCCCCTCTATTCAATAAAAATTGTCTCTAAACCATAACACGAGGCTCTGGACAGAGCTTCCATATGTCATAGGGTGACTGAGGAGCTGATACAGAGAGGAGGGACTTTTCAGAGTAGTATGGGCTTTTGTGGTATTGTTTTGGACAGGATTTCTTTATTTAGTAAAATCTGGCATCCAACTTGTTGAATGGACAAGACTACCCTTGAACTTTCCGTCCTTCTGACAGACCCTCATGTCTTTAAGCAACCAGGTTTGGCAGCTTTCATTCCTGGCAGATTTAGGTAACAGAAACTTCTCCTGACCCAGGTATATTTTTAGCCAAGCCTTCATGCTGTAAGGGGCTAAAGTTGAGCTTTTCATAGAGTAGGTCTTCATCATTCTTTTACTGGTTTTGGTACTATATCTGCAAACACTACCTGAGGGGGTTCCAACAACATTTTGTTGAACATGGCATCTTTTTCCTGAGTTGTCCCTGCCCATATATAGTTCCTATGTAAATGTAGACACAGAAAGGCAGAACCTTTGCATTACAGAATGATGACATAGTGGAACAGGAAAAGAATTTCCGGTACAAAAATCACGATGACAATGCCATTTTTCAGCTGAAAGTGTTAGGCACAGCTCTTACAGGGAAGCAGTTAAAGAGGTATAACTTTACACTCTTTCAACTCATCATCAAAGTCAAACACTTTTGTTGTTGATGATGTTTATCTTAGAGACTGCCAGACTGGATCATATAAAGCACTAAGTGCTCACTTGAATCAGGAATATAGGAGCTTCTTGATTTTTACTCAATTTCACTTGTTTTTAGAGTCATTCATAAAGTATAGAAAAACAGTAGAAATAAGGCAGATTAATGGGGTAGAATGAAGAGAGAGTTTAGTATCTTGGCTGCTTTGTAGAGGTATTGACATTTAACAGCTTATTCCAACATTTCTAGCTTACTTCCTAAGAGTATGTAATGAGAAGAAACGCTTTGTAAAGTGTCTTTTGAATTCCTACAACTTCCTGACAGTCCCTGAAAGTCTATCTTTCCATCTTTAAAAACTCATTTTTCCCTTGCTTTTTGATAGTCATTTTTTTATTCTCTTAAAACTTTTTTTATTTATTTTGTTTACGTTTTGTTTTTTTGCCTTTTCTTTTTTGTTTTTTTTTAATTTTATTTTTTTCCATCTTTATTAAATTGGGTATTTCTTATTTACATTTCAAATGTTATTCCCTTTCCTGGTTTCCAGGCCAACATCCCCCTAACCCCTCCCCCTCCCCTTCACCCCATCCTCCCCCCATTACCGCCCTCCCCCCAAGAATCCCATTGACTGGGGGTCCAGCCTTGGCAGGACCGAGGGCTTCCTCTTCTTCTTAAAACTTAACCAATCAGAATGAAAACAGAGTATGTGTTTCCAAAATTCCATTCCACTGGACAGCGTGTATCTAAAGATCAAAGAGTAAAATTTTGCTCTAACATAGTATATGCACTTTCTCATGTATCACAGAGTAAGGAAAATAAATATTTTTGATTATTTTTTTCTTTTAGGAAAGATGTTTCAAAAATAGAATGAGAAATGTTAAATAAGAATCAACTTAATTTGCTACACCTTCTAAACAACCTGTAATTAATGTCAAAGCCCACTGATAAAACAGCAGCAAAATGAATTTCCTTTAGAAGGAACAAGTAACTATTAAAAATAAACTTAAAATTTTATTCCAAAAAATCTTGTAAATATAGGAATTATAGCCTATGCCATATCAATATGAGTTTTGTTGTTTTGATGCAACAGTCATCATTGAATTAGACTGAGCTGGGCTTTTCATTCAAAATGAAAATTTTATAATCTGAATGTGTGACTTATAGTAATGACAGGAAAAGCAGAATTCATTTAAATTTTTTCCTCAATCAAAATGCATAAATAAAACTAGTATGACTTAGACTTGATCTGAAACAAAAGGATTTTATGATAACAGACATAACTCAAAAAAGTTATATTAATTTTAAGCAATGCATTTGAAAATGTTATTTATGACTTAACAAAATGTCTCATTTTTTATATTTACCCTACTCTAACTTCAGTACAGATTTCTATTATACTACTGAATCAAAATTAAAGAAAGGTTTCTGTGGTCTGTATTTAAACACATATGTGAAATAACAGCATTCCTGAGTAGCACAGTGATTTGCGTGTTCAAGATAATATTAAATGGTTAAATATGAGGAACAAAACTATGAAACACATATAGACTCAAAGTCAGCAACAGTCTTCAACAGCTTGTTCTCAGAGACATCTCATAAAACTGCCTTTTTGTCAAGCTGTACAGCCTCATTTTTCCTGTTAGGATTTTCTGTAACCATGCATATGACCCTATTCTCACAGTCTCTTCATCCCTGCAAACGCCTGAGTCTGTCCTGTCTGCTCTCTGCTACCGATACCTACCTGTCTTCTTGACCCTAGTTCTGCCCTAATAATCATCACCAGGGGGCCCTTCCGAGATCAAAGCTAACCCTTCCGGTACTCTTGGCTCTTCAGCCGACGGTTTCTGCGAGCATGTTCAGAAGCACAGAGTTGTGTTCTCTCTGCTCCATTCTTCATCACATCGGGAAGCTCACAGAAACATAACTTTTTCTTGTTCCTGGAACCTTTTTCAGAAAATAACATCTTATTTCTTATCATTTGCTGCAACGTTGCCATTGCTGATTCTTTCACTCTGACTGTTTTTATGGACACACAAATCTCACACGGAAGCTGAGTGCACAATGCTATTATTGAAATATGTAAATGTCACTTCTTTCCCTATGGACTGGCAGAATTAGAACAGAGTGTCCCTATGATAATTAATAATTTTTCTCCAAACTACTGTGCCAGGTCAAATATGACCTGAATATAGAGAAACTGAAAAATATGCATCATGGTGACTTGAATATGGCAAATTTCACACAATACCATCTGTGTCGAACAGAGAGCATATTGCTGCGTAAGTTGAAACTCTACTTACATAAAATACCTTGCTGACTTTGTATGTCAGTTTCAGATGTTGCCAGTTTTCCTTCTTGTTCTTTTGGGGCTTATGAAATTCATATCAGTTTCAAGGTCAAACATATATGTAAAATTATATGAAAAACCACAATGTTGTAAAAAGTCTTTATTAGTGATAATTGAACATGAAAGTCCAACCTTTATTTTTTTATTTTTTCTTTTTCTGTAAATGCAACTATCTCAAAACTTTTATTAATTCTATATGGTATCTATATATATTTTATAAGGGTATCTGTTATTTGGCTTGAGTGTGAACCACAAGCAGTTACAACCAGTCACTTCGGCAAAATTAATTGTTCTTCTTTGTGATTTGGATATGCTTGTATATCTGTGACTGTGTAAATACTATTAGGAAGTATCATGGAATATCAATAAAGCTTAGAAGTAGAATAATTTCTCTCCATGTTTAATAACATCATCATGAAATTGATTAAATATTTCACACAATATTCTTGATTCAGTATTTTGATATATAATTTTAGTATTTATTTAAACACTTTTTTGTAGACTATTTTACATAAATACACTCATTATCTGTCTTCTGCTCTTCACTTCCTATTTATCTTTATTATGACAAGTATCCCATCATCCCCTGGATTCATAGATTCTCTTCAGAATTGATTGCTCTGACTTCATATTCAATAAGATACTTACTACTTCCAAAATTCACCTTAAATGTCTTCCATTTGCCTTCTCTCTTTCATTCATTGATGCCATTTTAACTGTGACATATTGTTTTATTGCTTAAAATCTATCTTGTCTGTGTATGTAATAAGTTATCTACACTGTATGCAGGCATACTGGATATGGACTGCCACAAGTTGCCTTTCATAAAAACAATGGCTTACCTTCTTCAGAAAGAAAAAAAACATCAAAAAAATCATCTAATGAATCTGTTCTCCTTCAATTTTCTCCATCTATTTCTTGACTTCTACATAAACTATCTATTGTTGCCTGATTTCTTTCACCATGGTATCATTATATGATAACTTTCTTAAGCAATGATTAGTCACTTCCTACTACTTAAGAAAACAAGGCTAGGCTTTTCTGCCAAATATTTCAGTGCTGATGAAATGAGGCCCTATAATGCTGATTGAAAATTTGTTAGAAAAAGGATTGAAGGTGCTGAAGGGGTCTGCAACCCCATTAAAAACAACAGTACCAACCAACCAGAGCTCCCAGGGACTAAACCATCGAAAAAGTACACTTTGACAGACCCATGGCTCCAACAGCATATGTAGCAGAGAATAGCCTTATTGGTCACCAATGGGAAGAGAAGCCTTGCCCCCTCCCCATGTAGGCGAATGTCCGGAGGGGGAGGCAGGAAGGGGTGGGTGGTTGGGTAAGGGAAAGGGGATAACATTAGAAATGTAAATAAAAAAATATCCAAGAAAAGAAAATTAGTATTCACAACTTCAAAGCTCTATTAAAGCCAAATCCCCCTTGTTCATGCCAAACTCCATTTCCTTATGTCATTGTTCCATTCATTAAGAAAAGCTTAACTTCATTTTTCTATATGTGTGCTGTAACAATTACTCAAATTTTGCTTATTGTGGGCATCACACGTAGATTTTGGCTATCTTCTATTTTTCTTTCTTTCTTTTTTTTCCGGAGCTGAGGGCCGAACCCAGGGCCTTGTGCTTGCTAGGCAAGCGCTCTACCACTGAGCTAAATCCCCAAACCCCTATATTTTTTTATCATTTAGTCCACCATAAAGTATATAAAATATATAATGGCACATTCAATATCCTAATAGGCTCTCATCCCCCTACACACACACACACGCACGCGCACACACACACACACACACACACACACACACACGGGGGGGGGGCACTGAATCAATTAATTATAAAACAAGAATGAAACAAAGAATCGGGACTGGTATTCATTCCTGCAATCACAGCTCTTGGGAGGCTACATGGTACAGAAATAAAAAGTATAAACCAGTATGCCCCTTAATTTAGCCAAACTAAATCAGTCAAAACCAAACAAAACACACAGGATCAAGAAGAGTCCAAAGATATATGGAAGAAGAGTAATTTCACAGTGATAGGAATACTAAATGCTAAGTTGAATCAGATCCTTCCCTTCCCAGTTCCTTGAGAATATTTTGAAAAAATTAGTCTGATAATATAAATAATTTTGAAAATGCAATGAAAATACAGGTGTTATGATTCAAAATAGTAAGAGAGAGAGAGAGAGAGAGAGAGAGAGAGAGAGAGAGAGAGAGAGAGAGATGAATTAGTCAAGCTTGGGACTATGAAATCAAGAAGGTTAACAAGCTGAAGGGTCCAAGTGAGCATGCCTCAATCCACTTCAGAGAGAGAAGAAAGCAATCACAGGAAGGGGGAGGAAGGAGGGACCTGAGTAGGAATGGCAATTAGGAGGGGGAGAGAGAAACATGATCAGGTATTGGTGGTGGGGTTGACGGAGGGACAGGACTGAAACCCCTAGGGCCAGCAGAAAAGAATGGAAACTGGCAAACTCAGGAGGTAAGAGGTCAAGGACCCACTAGAATGTACCAAAGTCCTAGGAGGTGAGAAACTCTCAGGACTCAAAGCGAGGGCCTTTAATGGAATTCCCTATAATGGGGAGAGGGGAACTTGTAGAGTCTACCTCCAGGAGAAAGACAGGGCATCAAGTGGAGGGATGGTGTTGTCATCCCGCAGTCAATCTCTGACCCAGAACTGTTCCTGTCCGAAAGAACTGCAGGGACAAAAATAGAGAAGAGCCTGAGGAAAAGGAGGTCCAGTGACAGGCCCAAAGTGGGATCCAGCTCATGGGGAGGCCCCAAGGCCTGACACTATTACTGGTGCTCTGGTGTGCTTATAAATGTGTTTATCCTGACTGCCCTCCAAAAGACCCAACAAGCAGCTGAAGGAGTCATATGCAGATACTTACACCCAACCAATGGACAGAAGCTGCTAAACCCTGTGGTTGAATTAAGGAAAAGCTAGAAGAAGCTGAGGAGGAGGGCTACCCTGTAGGAGGACCAGCAGTCTCAATTAACCTGGATTCCTGAGATCTCTCTAACACTGGATCACCAACCAGGTAGCATACACCAACTGAGATGAGACACCCCAAAACATTTACAGGACAAAACTGCCAAGTCTGTACTCAGTCAAAGAAGATGCACCTAACCCTCCAGAAACTTGGTGCCCCAGGGTGTGAGGAGGTCTGGTAGAGTCGGGTGGGGATGGGGACATCCTTTTGGATACAGAGGTGGAGGAAGGAGGTGCAGGATGTGGAACAGTCAGGGGCGGGAGGTGTAATAAAGTCTGAAGTATAAAAAAGATTAAAGAAGAAAGAAAGAAAAGAAAGAAAATCTTTTAATTATTAAGGTTATTTGTCTTCTTTTTGATACTGACTCAACCCTACTTTAGTTAAAATAACATTTGTAAAAATTCAATATTTTCATATCTAGTAGGATACCTTAAATATATTAAAATATTTTCAATTATTGAAGAAAATTTCTTACTGAGTAAGAAAAACGGGGATAAAAATGACATGTTTTGATTGAAATAAGAAATTTTTATAAAAAACTGATATTGGAGCATTGTTTTCAGACGGTTTTAATGAATCATAAAAAGGTACTTTAGCTGATGATGATGATTGAAATGTACTAATTACATTTCAAAATATTAACTGAAAGAGGAAATCTTTATCCCAACTAATTGTAATATAGTCTTACCTAATGGGTCCATAATCAAACAATACCCATTGATTTCGCATTCTGATTGTCTAGGAAACACAGCTTTTTAGATTTTGGCATAAGTGGGGCTCTTATGGAACTCCCTTGTAAGCTATCACATCTCTCCGTATACCAACTGTATCCACAGTGATGTTTTCTTAAGAATCCGACACATGTATTCATCTCTTAAACTTTCATCAAAATTTATAATTCCCAATAAATCAATACTATAAAATGTTTTAGTCTGTCAAATATTTATAGTTTGAGGTAGTTGTTTATTTGGAAAACACTAAACACTTAAAACGTATGCAATTTATTTAAATGTTATTTACTTTAATCACTGTGAAAATGCGATATATTATTTTGCTATTTTCACTTCAATTAATTTATTATAAATTCAGTGTAACACTACAGGTCTAAGAATATAAGCCTGAGATGCCTTTACCACACTTAAACAATCCACCAAAAGGACTGAATTTCAGTGGAGAATTTAGGGAGAATCATTTGCTTTGTGCCTAGTTCCTAGATGCTTGTGGCCCCACATACCACTTGTGAAGCCAGCCATCGTGCATTCCCAGATCCTGCTCATTTCTCCCTCCACTTCCACTTATATCTCATGGTAACTCTGAGCAATAAACAAGATACAGGATGAAATTATGGGCTGGCAGCTTTAATGCCACCTGAAAACTGATTTTTTTTCCTTTGCCTTCTTTTGTGACATTATTTAGAGATTCTAGGGATAAAGACTTGGCCATGGCCATCTTCTGGATCCAACCAAAGTCTCTAACTATAAAGTATTCATGGTGCATTTTCAAGTTGGCATCTCACAGAAAGCTTCTATGCCTAGAGGCTTATAGGACTGATTTAATATTTAATAGAATTGAATTTGGGTTGCTGTTGTTAAATTTTTCCTCAATATCTTTCAAATTTGAGAGGATAGAGTTTGATATCCAAAACCTTGGATTTGTATTCACTGGTCAGCTCAGAACACTGGAAAATACCTCACTGTATGAGTATGTGACAACTGAGTACCCAATAGAGAGACATTCTTCCTACACCTGCCCCACTCTTGGGCCTATACAAATCATGCTGCAAGTGTCAGAATCTGCTTTGTGCAATTCATTTTTTGAAGTTTCCTTTCCATGGTGCTGAAATTTAACAACCACTGAGCCAAACATTAAACCTAAACCTTATAGGCAAAAGTAGCTTTCAAAATAATGGAACTTTGGTATTGACATAATAAAATACCACTCTATTGTTTTTATTGTTTTATTGTTTTTATGGATGTTTTTATGGTTTTTGTAATATTGTATTTCATATTGGACATTTACAACTTATAAGTAGAAGAACAAATGTATTTTAAGTCTCAGCCTGCATTGAATTTATATAGTTCAATTATGCCAAAATCAGACATTACTCTATAAGTCCAACGGACAAAATAATTTTTACAATCATTTATTAAATCTAGAAAGAATACTGCATAATAAATATTTATATGCTAATATTCTGAGTGTTCCACAAACATATCTGTGAGTGATTGAGGTTAAAAATATATCTGAACACTAGGTAAGGGTGTTTTGATTCTAAGGGCACACAAAAGTATTTTCTTGGGATATTCTGTTGTGTATTCTCCCAATGTGATGTCAGGCAGCTTATTTGATATTATTTTAAATTTTTAGTTCAGCCAATTGAATGAGCTGTCCACTGAAGGAAAGGCCATATGGGGACCAGCACAACTTGGGGCTCATCCTATTAGCAGGCACCAAACCCCAATACTATTACTGATGCCATGTTGTGTTTGCAGACAGGAGATTACCATGGCTGTCCTCTACCATCAGCTGACTGAGACAGAGGCAGATAATTACAGCCAAACATTGGACTGAAGTTGGGGACCCCAGGAAAGACTTAGGGGAAGGACTGAGGGGCTGAAGGAGATTGCAACTCCATAAAGAATAAACATGTCAGCTAAACTGGACTGCTCGAAGCTTCCAAAGGATAGTGCACCAACCAAAGAGAATACATGGACTGGTCTGTGCCACTACAGATTTAACAGAGGAACACTTTGCCTGGACTCAATGGGAAATGATGGACTTAATCCTGTAGAAACTTGACGCCACAGGGAAGGAGGATGCTAGTGGGATGAGTTAGAAGTGGGTGAGTGCGTAGGGGAGCACCATCTTAGAAGCAAAGTGGAGGAGAGATGGGGGAAGAACTTGTGGAGGGTGAAGAGGAGCAACATTTGGAATGTAAATAAAATAATTAATTAAAATGTTAAATATGTTTTAAAAAGAGAGAGAATTCTCTGTTTACATCTATATCCCATTTTTAAAATTGTATTATTTGATTATTTGAAGTCTAACTTCTTGAGTTATATGCTTTAAATATTAGTACTCTGTCAGATGTAGAGTTGGTGAAGATCTTTTGCTAATCTTTAGGCTGTGTTTCGTCCTATTGACAGTGTCCTTTTACTGAGACAGATGCAGATACTTACAGCCAACACTTGGGCTGAGATCAGGAACTACTATGGAAGAGTTAGGAGAAGGATTAGGAGAGTTGAAGGGAATTTCAACCACATAGGTTTGTGTTTGTTTGTTTGTTTGTTTGTTTGTTTGTTTGTTTCTGTTTTTCCATCTGAGATTGAGAATTGGTCTTTCCATGTCTAGGAAGAGTTGTGTTGGCATTTTGATGGGAATTATATTGAATCTGGAGATTGCCTTTGGTAAGATGGTGTTTCACTATGTTAATCCTACTACTCCATGAGCATAGGATATCTTCCTTCTGAGGTCTTCTTCAGTTCTTCTGGGACATGCAGATCTTGTCATACAGATCTTTTAATTGTTTGTTTAGAGTTATACCAAGTTATTTCATATTACATTGTGGCTAGTTTCTCTAAGTTTTCTCTCTGCTCATTTGTTATTTGTATAAAGGAGGGCTATTGGTTTTTTAGAGTTAACTATCCATTCACTTTGTGGACATTGTTCACCAGCTGTAGGAGGTCTCTGGTACAAGTTTGTGAGTTTCTTATCTATACTATCATACCATGTGGAAATGACACAAGTAATCCTTTGACTCCTTCCTTCCTAAATTTATCTCCTGGATATATTTTTCATCTCTTATTTTTCTTCAATTCCTATACTGAATAGATAGGCAGAGACTGGGCAGCCTTTTCTTGTCCCTGATTTTAGAGGGATTGCTTCAAGTTTCTCTCTGTTTAATTTGTTGTTGCCTATTAGCTTGCCATATATTGCTTTTATTATGTTTATGTATATGGCTTGAATCCCAGGGAGACAGGTCAAGCTTTGGGGTGTGTTTTGTGGAGAAGTATATTGATCTCTCTTGAATGCAGGTGGACTCTGTGTGGTACAGATGGCATGGGGTTTGGGGCAGGCAGGGGTCTTACATGTTTCTCTGCTTACAGCACTCCTACTGGGATAGGCAGTGATGTTGGAGGACAAGCACAATAAGCCACTGTGAGGGCAGGTAGAGGTACGGCTCTTAAGCTTTTGTGTGCATTTGTTACAGGTAATAAGTTGAATGTATATCACCTTGATCACAGAGAGACTTCATTTGGCACCTTTTGTTTTGCTACACAATATTCCTCAGGTATTTTTTGTGGACCTGACATTAGTTTAAGTCAGAGGTATTATAATACTTCTTCTAGTAACTAGAGAGATGACAAAGGGACAAAAAGCACTTTTTCTGGCAAGAGTCTAATTCCAAGTCTTAGCATCCACATGATAGCTATAACCTTCTGAAACTTCAGTTATAGGGCATCTGACACCCTTTCTCTTCATTAACACCAAGTATGCATGGGGCACACATAAGAACATAATAGAAAACAAGAATACACATAAGTACAAATAAATAGTTTTTAAAAAAATTCCTTCTAATATGATCAGTGATAGATTTAAGACCATATTCTCAATGTTTGGAAGATTTTGAAAAAGCTATTAATCACCAATTCACTAAGTTTTGCTAAATTGTAAGCCCTAATATTTGTAAATAATAACACAAAATCATGATATTCCTGGAATACAGCATTATTTAAATGTAATTGAACATCGTAAAAATTATTAGAGAAGGTAGGGAAAGCTGTTGACCTAAGTACCTTTAAAATAATTTAAATATATCGACAAAATAAGTACATATTAGAATTGCACTCTAGGTTTTTACATTAAATAAATAAATAGATATCATTACAGAATATACATACATACAAGATGAGTGTGGAGCATTGTTTTAGTATTAGGAAGTGAGAAAATAAAAAATAAAAAGAATAAATAAAAAGATAAATAACAGTAATCCACAAATTATGACAGTATTTCAAATCGGCATGAAGGGCAATTTTATTAAAATTTCAAAATATAGTATTGGCTATAAAGTTTATAGCTATAATTCCATATAATATATGCTAGTTTATGAATAAGTAATTGAGAATATTAGAAAAATGAATAAATCTTAATATGGTAGATAAATCTTCCTTAAATTCCATGTGTTATTGAATTGTACATACTTTCTTCTGAACGATTAGAATTGGAAACATATGTCTTCGTGGAGATGAATAAAAATTTAAATGAAATTAAAACAAATAAAAAACAAAAGCGGGTTGGGGATTTAGCTCAGTGGTAGAGCGCTTGCCTAGCAACTGCAAGGCCCTGGGTTCGGTCCCCAGCTCCAAAAACAAAACAAAACAAAAAAAAAAAAACCAAAAAACAAAAGCAACCAAGCAACATTACTTCCATACAGAGATTCAAGTAAATATGTTCTTTGTCTATTTGAGACATGATCTCTCTATCTTTGGACATTCTAGAACTCTTTAAGTAGACCAGGCTAGCCTAGAACTCATAAAGGTCCTCCTTCATCTGCCCCCATAAAGCTGTGTTTAGAAGCACGCACTGCCATGTCAAAGTATGCCATGTGCTGCTCTTACACTGTGGTAAGTATTGGTCTTTATCTCTGATGTCATCCTGTCTGCTAAGACCAAAACATGTTTAACCAAGAATACAAAATCAAAGAAATCCAAAATGAGGAATTGACTGAGATCCTTAATTCTGTCAAGTTGTAGAATAAAGCAGAAATCGAGAAGCTATAGTCACATATAGGACTTGAGGGAATGCTACTATATGTGATATGGTAATTTGCATGGATGCTGAAAAGGGAGAAACAAAGAAAAGCTAAGAAATTTTAAGGAAATATATGAACATAGGTAAAGAGTATACTAATACAGGATCACTAATGTTATGGTTTGACTATAAATTGTTCCTTGTGGATAATTGCTTTGCCACTCATTCCCTAGTGAGCTGAAATATGTTTGATTATGTGATCAAGGAAGCAGAAATAAGGCAATACATACTGCCATTAATAGTAATATCTACTTCATGTTCTGGCCCAAGTTCTCTCTTTCCTAATGCTGACCATGTCTTGAAATTCCATTCATAAAATTCTAAATTTTGTTATGAGACTAACTATCAAACTAGAAACATTCCATCCAGAGAAGTTCTAGGCACTGGGAAAATCTTGTTTAGAAAGCAGTAGATAGACAAGATCAAATTGTGTGATTGAAAGATCAGTCATACTTATTTTTCACACATTGATTTATGATCATTTCCATGGAGGGAAAATGTTTCTAACTGAAGAAATGTATGAATGTTTTCATATACTGTGCAATTGTAATATAAATAAAAATATTTGTCTTAGACTTCTGATAAATTACTTACCAAGTAATCCACATACCTTTATAGAATTTTTTTAATTTAGCTATTTGACTCCATAAACAAAATTCTAATGTTTTCTTATATTTAGAAGACTCTATATTGGGGAGGCAAAGAAAAGGAAACTGAAGGTCATACTCTACTACTGAAGATACCATTCACTTAAGACATAGGGCTTTGAGAAATCAAACTGGA
The DNA here is from genome assembly GCF_021556685.1 of Rattus norvegicus. NCBI lineage: Eukaryota > Metazoa > Chordata > Mammalia > Rodentia > Muridae > Rattus > Rattus norvegicus. Next base: position 55,649,268 of record NC_141537.1, on the reverse strand, counting down.
TCAGACCTGGAAGCCTCATCCTTGAGGACTGTCTCTCACAGTCCTAAAGGGAGCTATGAAAGATTCCAAGTGAGAATGTAGTCAATAGTCTCAGTTAGTCGTAATGGCTTGAACCACAACTATGACCAGAACAACAAGATGAAATTATCACAAAATGTGAAATAGTGACACGTGCATACTGTAGGCTTAGATTCTTTTCTAAACCTACTTTATTTAGGATACTTAAATGCTTCATCTTCTCTACTAGCCCCTTGACCAGAGTTTGAGGAGAAAATAGGTTAAGAAGGGAGTTGTCATCCTGCTTAGTAGTAGTTCTTTGGGACAATCCCACTCTTTGTTGTCAAGATACCAGTAGACCAATTCAATAACAAACAACAAGTACTATTAAGTAGCAGTGGCACAATCCAGCAGAAACCAAAGGCTCCAACAATGAATTGACTTCAATAAACCGAAGGGGATGCAATAAACTGGGATACTACAAGAAGTTCTTTGTGAGCTTCTCTCTGTGAAAGGAAGATCAATGAAGTGTTGCAGGGCCAGAAAAGACCAGCAAAGAATTACACAGCACCACAATACAATAACGACCTCTCACTGTTTATGGTATTCCAATTATACTCTTTCCAAACATCACAGGCCTTCTCCCATGTCTGTTTCAGTAAAACATCATCTCACAAGACAACTTCCAGTAAAGCATCATGTAACACAACTGAGCTTCCAAAGAAGACAGAAAGTTTTTCTTCAACACACACCACCATCTAATGACCTATGGGCCTGCTCAGCAGGAGGTAATGTATTCATAGTAACAACAGACCAGTACTTATGACTAGTGAGGATATGGATAAAACTACTACCACTGCAGTAAAACAGTATGATTTCTAACTATATTCTAAATATTTATACCCAAAGATAAAGGTTTTATTTTAGTTTTTATATTATATTGTGAACTTCATGTGTGAGCTCTCAGTGTTTATGAAGAAAATGATTTTTTTTTGCCACAGGCAAAAACCATTACAGAAAGCCACCCTTAACCAAAGTGCAGAGAATAAGTCACTTGTGCCTAGATCCTATGTATACATCTACAACACAAACCCCACACCTAAAGCTCAAGAATCATTATGCAGGGGGCAGGAGAGATGGCTCAGTGGTTAAGAGCCCCGTCTGCTCTTTCAGAGGTCCTGAGTTCAATTCCCAGCAACCACATGGTGGCTCACAACCATCTGTAAAGAAATCTAATGCCCTCTTCTGGTGTATCTGAAGACTGCTACAGCCGGACCGCAGCAGCTCTCTGCTCCCAGACCCCGTGGGAAAGAGACCTCACCGACTGGTCAGGTGGGCACTCCTGAGGCTGCAGAGCAGAAGAGACCACCAACACTGCCCACCCTTGCCCACATCCCTGGCCCAAGAGGAAACTGTATAAGGCCTCTGGGCTCCCGTGGGGGAGGGCCCAGGAGCGGCAGGACCCCTGCCTGAGACACCACCAGAAGCTGAAGGAAACAGACCAGATAAACAGTTCTCTGCACCCAAATCCCGTGGGAGGGAGAGCTAAACCTTCAGAGAGGCAGACAAGCCTGGGAAACCAGAAGAGACTGCTCTCTGCACACACATCTCGGACACCAGAGGAAAACACCAAAGGCCATCTGGAACCCTGGTGCACTGAAGCTCCCAGAAGGGGCAGCACAGGTCTTCCTGGTTGCTGCTGCCGCAGAGAGCCTGTGGGCAGCACCCCGCGAGCAAACTTGAGCCTCGGGACCACAGGTAAGACCAAATTGTCTGCTACAAGAAAGCTGCCTGGTGAAATCGGGACACACAGAAGCAGAATTCCTCTAGGACCGGGCACGTCCTGTGTTTACCGGAAGTCCCACACCAGCGGATCCTGGCCCGCAGCAGCTCTCTGCTCCCAGACCCCGTGGGAAAGAGACCTCACCGACTGGTCAGGTGGGCACTCCTGAGGCTGCAGAGTGGAAGAGACCACCAACACTGCCCACCCCTGCCCACATCCCTGGCCCAAGAGGAAACTGTATAAGGCCTCTGGGCTCCCGTGGGGGAGGGCCCAGGAGCGGCAGGACCCCTGCCTGAGACACCCCCGGAACCTGAAGGAAACAGACCGGATAAACAGTTCTCTGCACCCAAATCCCATGGGAGGGAGAGCTAAACCTTCAGAGAGGCAGACAAGCCTGGGAAACCAGAAGAGACTGCTCTCTGCACACACATCTCGGACGCCAGAGGAAAACACCAAAGGCCATCTGGAACCCTGGTGCACTGAAGCTCCCAGAAGGGGAGGCACAGGTCTTCCTGGTTGTTGCCACCGCAGAAAGCCCGTGGGCAGCACCCCGCGAGCGAACCTGAGCCTCGGGACCACAGGTAAGACCAACTTGTATGCTACAAGTGACCTGCCTGGTGAACTCAAGACACAGGCCCACAGGAACAGCTGAAGACCTGTACAGAGGAAAAACTACACGCACGAAAGCAGAACACTCTGTCCCCATAACTGGCTGAAAGAAAACAGGAAAACAGGTCTACAGCACTCCTGACACACAGGCTTATAGGACAGTCTAGCCACTGTCAGAAATAGCAGAACAAAGTAACACTAGAGATAATCTGATGGCGAGAGGCAAGCGCAGGAACCCAAGCAACAGAAACCAAGACTACATGGCATCATCGGAGCCCAATTCTCCCACCAAAACAAACATGGAATGTCCAAACACACCAGAAAAGCAAGATCTAGTTTCAAAATCATTTTGATCATGATGCTGGAGGACTTTAAGAAAGACGTGAAGAACTCCCTTAGAAAAACACACGAAAACATTAATAAACAAGTAGAAGCCTAGAGACAGGAATCGCAAAAATGCCTGAAAGAATTCCAGGAAAACATAAATAAACAAGTAGAAGTCCATAGAGAGGAGAAACAAAAATCCCTGAAAGAATATCAGGAAATCATAAATAAACAAGTAGAAGTCCATAGAGAGGAGTCACAAAAATCCCTGAAAGAATTCCAGGAAAACACAATCAAACAGTTGAAGGAATTAAAAATGGAAATAGAAGCAATCAAGAAAGAACACATGGAAACAACCCTGGATATAGAAAACCAAAAGAAGAGACAAGGAGCTGTAGATACAAGCTTCACCAACAGAATACAAGAGATGGAAGAGAGAATCTCAGGAGCAGAAGATTCCATAGAAATCACTGACTCAACTGTCAAAGATAATGTAAAGCAGAAATAGCTACTGCTCCAAAACATACAGGAAATCCAGGACTCAATGAGAAGATCAAACCTAAGGATAATAGGTATAGAAGAGAGTGAAGACTCCCAGCTCAAAGGACCAGTAAATATCTTCAACAAAATCATAGAAGAAAACTTCCCTAACCTAAAAAAAAAGAGATACCCATAGGCATACAAGAAGCCTACAGAAATCCAAATAGATTGGACCAGAAAAGAAACACCTCCCGTCACATAATAGTCAAAACACCAAACGCACAAAATAAAGAAAGAATATTAAAAGCAGTAAGGGAAAAAGGTCAAGTAACATATAAAGGCAGACCTATCAGAATCACACCAGACTTCTCGCAGAAACTATGAAGGCCAGAAGATCCTAGACTGATGTCATACAGACCCTAAGAGAACACAAATGCCAGCCCAGGTTACTGTGTCCTGCAAAACTCTCAATTAACATAGATGGAGAAACCAAGATACTCCATGACAAACCAAATTTACACAATATCTTTCTACAAATCCAGCACTACAAAGGATAATAAATGGTAAAGCCCAACATAAGGAGGCAAGCTATACCCTAGGAGAAGCAAGAAACTAATCGTCTTGGCAACAAAACAAAGAGAATGAAAGCACACAAACATAACCTCACATCCAAATATGAATATAACGGGAAGCAATAATCACTATTCCTTAATATCTCTCAACATCAATGGCCTCAACTCCCCAATAAAAAGACATAGATTAACAAACTGGATACGCAACGAGGACCCTGCATTCTGCTGCCTACAGGAAACACACCTCAGAGAAAAAGACAGACATTACCTCACAGTGAAAGGCTGGAAAACAATTTTCCAATCAAATGGTCAGAAGAAGCAAGCTGGATTAGCCATTCTAATATCAAATAAAATCAATTTTCAACTAAAAGTCATCAAAAAGATAAGGAAGGACACTTCATGTTCATCAAAGGAAAAATCCACCAAGGTGAACTCTCAATCCTAAATATCTATGCCCCAAATACAAGGGCACCTACATAAGTAAAAGAAACCTTGCTAAAGCTCAAAACACACATTGCACCTCACACAATAATAGTGGGAGATTTCAACACCCCACTCTCATCAATGGACAGATCATGGAAACAGAAATTAAACAGAGATGTAGACAGACTAAGAGAAGTCATGAGCCAAATGGACCTAACGGATATTTATAGAACATTCTATCCTAAAGCAAAAGGATATACCTTCTTCTCAGCTCCTCATGGTACTTTCTCCAAAATTGACCTTATAATTGGTCAAAAAACGGGCCTCAACAGGTACAGAAAGATAGAAATAATCCCATGCGTGCTATCAGACCACCACGGCCTAAAACTGGTCTTCAATAACAATCAAGAAAGAATGCCCACATATACTTGGAAATTGAACAATGCTCTACTCAATGATAACCTGGTCAAGGAAGAAATAAAGAAAGAAATTAAAAACTTTTTAGAATTTAATGAAAATGAAGGTACAACATACCCAAACTTATGGGACACAATGTAAGCTGTGCTAAGAGGAAATCTCATAGCGCTGAGTGCCTGCAGAAAGAAACAGGAAAGAGCATATGTCAGCAGCTTGACAGCACACCTAAAAGATCTAGAAGAAAAAGAAGCAAATACACCCAGGAGGAGTAGAAGGCAGGAAATAATCAAACTCAGAGCTGAAATCAACCAAGTAGAAACAAAAAGGACCATAGAAAGAATCAACAGAACCAAAAGTTGGTTCTTTGAGAAAATCAACAAGATAGATAAACCCTTAACCAGACTAAGGAGAGGACACAGAGAGTGCATCCAAATTAACAAAATCAGAAATGAAAAGGGAGACATGACAACAGATTCAGAGGAAATTCAAAAAATCATCAGATCTTACTATAAAAACCTATATTCAACAAAACTTGAAAATCTTCAGGAAATGGACAATTTCCCAGAGAGATACCAGGTACCAACGTTAAATCAGGAACAGATAAACCAGTTAAACAACCCCATAACTCCTAAGGAAATAGATGCAGTCATAAAGGTCTCCCAACCAAAAAGAGCCCAGGTCCAGACGGGTTTAGTGCAGAATTCTATCAAACCTTCATAGAAGACCTCATACCAATATTATCCAAGCTATTCCACAAAATTGAAACTGATGGATCACTACCGAATACCTTCTACAAAGCCGCAATTACTCTTATACCTAAACCACACAAAGACACAACAAAGAAAGAGGACTTCAGACCAATTTCCGTTATGAATATCGACGCAAAAATACTCAATACAATTCTGGCAAACCGAATCCAAGAGCACATCAAAACAATCATCCACCATGACCAAGTAGGCTTCATCCCAGGCATGCAGGGATGGTTTAATATACGGAAAACCATTAACGTGATCCATTATATAAACAAACTGAAAGAACAAAACCACATGATTATTTCATTAGATGCTGAGAAAGCATTTGACAAAATTCCACACCCCTTCATGATAAAAGTCCTGGAAAGAATAGGAATTCAAGGCCCATACCTGAACATAGTAAAAGCCATATACAGCAAACCAGTTGCTAACATTAAACTAAATGGAGAGAAACTTGAAGCAATCCCACTAAAATGAGGGACTAGACAAGGCTGCCCACTCTCTCCCTACTTATTCAATATAGTTCTTGAAGTTCTAGCCAGAACAATCAGACAACAAAAGGAGGTCAAGGGGATACAGATCGGAAAAGAAGAAGTCAAAATATCACTATTTGCAGATGATATGATAGTATATTTAAGTGATCCCAAAAGTTCCACCAGAGAACTACTAAAGCTGATAAACAACTTCAGCATAGTGGCTGGGCATAAAATTAACTCAAATAAATCAGTTGCCTTCCTCTATATAAAAGAGAAATAAGCCAAGAATGATATTAGGGAAACGACACCCTTCATAATAGACCCAAATAATATAAAGTACCTCGGTGTGACTTTAACAAAGCAAGTAAAAGATCTGTACAATAAGAACTTCAAGACACTGAAGAAGGAAATTGAAGAAGACCTCAGAAGATGAAAAGATCTCCCATGCTCATGGATTGGCAGGATTAATATAGTAAAAATGGCCATTTTACCAAAAGCGATCTTCAGATTCAATGCAATCCCCATCAAAATACCAATCCAATTCTTCAAAGAGTTAGACAGAACAATTTGCAAATTCATCTGGAATAACAAAAACCCAAGATAGCTAAAGCTATCCTCAACAATAAAGGACTTCAGGGGGAATCACTATCCCTGAACTCAAGCAGTATTACAGAGCAATAGTGATAAAAACTGCATGTATTGGTACAGAGACAGACAGATAGACCAATGGAATAGAATTGAAGACCCAGAAATGAACCCACACACCTATGGTCACTTGATTTTTGACAAAGGAGCCAAAACCATCCAATGGAAAAAAGATAGCATTTTCAGCGAATGGTGCTGGTTCAACTGGAGGTCTACATGTAGAAGAATGCAGATTGATCCAAGCTTATCACCCTGTACAAAGCTTAAGTCCAAGTGGATCAAGGACCTCCACATCAAACCAGACACACTCAAACTAATAGAAGAAAAACTAGGGAAGCATCTGGAACACATGGGCACTGGAAAAAATTTCCTGAACAAAACACCAATGGCTTACGCTCTAAGATCAAGAATCAACAAATGGGATCTCATAAAACTGCAAAGCTTCTGTAAGGCAAAGGACACTGTGGTTAGGACAAAACGGCAACCAACAGATTGGGAAAAGATCTTTACCAATCCTATAACAGATAGAGGCCTTATATCCAAAATATACAAAGAACTCAAGAAGTTAGACCGCAGGGAAACAAATAACCCTATTAAAAATGGGGTTCAGAGCTAAACAAAGAATTCACAGCTGAGGAATGCTGAATGGCTGAGAAACACCTAAAGAAATGTTCAACATCTTTAGTCATAAGAGAAATGCAAATCAAAACAACCCTGAGATTTCACCTCACACCAGTGAGAATGGCTAAGATCAAAAACTCAGGTGACAGCAGATGCTGGCGAGGATGCGGAGAAAGAGGAACACTCCTCCATTGTTGGTGGGATTGCAGACTGGTAAAACCATTCTGGAAATCTGTCTGGAGGATCCTCAGAAAATTGGACATTGACCTGGCTGAGGATCCAGCTATACCTCTCTTGGGCATATAACCAAAAGATGCCCTAACATATAAAAAAGACACGTGCTCCACTATGTTCATCGCAGCCTTTTTTATAATAGCCAGCAGCTGGAAAGAACCCAGATGCCCTTCAACAGAGGAATGGATACAGAAAATGTGGTACATCTACACAATGGAATATTACTCAGCTATCAAAAACAATGACTTTATGAAATTCATAGGCAAATGGTTGGAACTGGAAAATATCATCCTGAGTGAGCTAACCCAATCACAGAAAAACACACATGGTATGCACTCATTGATAAGTGGCTATTAGCCCAAATGCTTGAATTACCCTAGATGCCTAGAACAAATGAAACTCAAGACGGATGATCAAAACGTGAATGCTTCAGTCCTTCTTTAAAAGGGCAACAAGAATACCCTTGGCAGGGAAGAGAGAGGCAAAGATTAAAACAGAGACAGAAGGAACACCCATTCAGAGCCTGCCCCACATGTGGCCCATACCTATACAGCCACCCAATTAGACAAGATGGATGAAGCAAAGAAGTGCAGACCGACAGGAGCCGGATGTAGATCGCTCCTGAGAGACACAGCCATAATACAGCAAATACAGGGGCGAATGCCAGCAGCAAACCACTGAACTGAGAATAGGACCCCCGTTGAAGGAATCAGAGAAAGAACTGGAAGAGCTTGAAGGGGCTAGAGACCCCATATGTACAACAATGCCAAGCAACCAGAGCTTCCAGGGACTAAGCCACTACCTAAAGACTATACATGGACTGACCCTGGACTCTGACCTCATAGGTAGCAATGAATATCCTAGTAAGAGCACCAGTGGAAGGGGAAGCCCTGGGTCCTGCTAAGACTGAACCCCCAGTGAACTAGACTGGTGGGTGGAGGGCGGCAATGGGAGGAGGGTTGGGAGGGGAATACCCATAAGGAAGGGGAGCGGGGGAAGGGGGAGGGGGATTTTTGCCCGGAAACCGGGAAAGGGAATAACACTCGAAATGTATATAAGAAATACTCAAGTTAATAAAAAATAAAATATAGTATGTTGATAATAAAAACTGGGCCTTGGAGGTTTTAAAATTTGTGATGACCATGAGTTGACCATGGGATTCTATAAATTCTAAGGCGTGATAGTAGTAAGTATGCAAATAGAAAATTGCTGAAAGTGCATTGTATTTCAATAGGTGTTCTAATCTCATTATGTTGGGATGACAGTAGATATTAAGCAAGAAATACTACCTAAATTATACAGGTTTAATTACAGTTCATCATGATAATATATTTTATTGTCTATTAAAACCTTGTGTTCATTTATTCCTCTTCACAATAATATCTTCCATTAAGTCCTATACTTTTCTGAAGCAGAACTTCACTTTTTCAACTTGAACAGGGCATATTCTAATTTAAGAATAATGTGATATGTATTGAGTGAGAATTATTGTTATTTATTTACATGCTAGCTACACATTTTGCCTCAGGAAGAGGAAGACTCTTCAAATTCATTTTCGCTACAAAAATAAAATGCAGTTGAGAATCACAAAGTTAGTGTATGCCTGTCAAAAGAAAGAGGATCAGGAGGGTTACTGGGTCAGATGTGGCTGTTCTCAACTCTCTTAAGATACTACATTCTGCTATTGCTTCCTTATCCTATGACCAAGGTCCTGCTTGATATTATGTTGCTTTGTGTTTTACTTATCCTACCAACAGGTAAAGTTATTTATACATTTCATTTATATGAGAATTAATCTTTCCTATCATACACGGAGTCTATTTGGTATGAACATTTGGCATAAAGCTAGATGACTGAGTTCGATTTCTTGGTCCCCTTAGGTAGAAGTTGAGAAGCAACTCCTACAAACACTCGATAGCTTTGGTGGATACTGTACTCTGAAAAGGCAATTTGCATCAGCTGAAATTTGAAAAATGCTGACAATAACAAAGAAAGGAAGCACGCTATCTAGATGGAGCAGTTATACTCAAATAATGCTATCTGTAAAGTTCCGTGAGATCTGAGGCATAAAAGTCAAGTGAGACAATTGGTCAGACACACAAACACACATGGACATACACACACACACAAACACACACACACACACACAAACACACGCACACACAAACACACACAAACACACACGTACAGAGAGAGAGAGAGAGAGAGAGAGAGAGAGAGAGAGAGAGAGAGAGAGAGAGAGGGAGGGAGAGAGACAGAGATCCAACTCCATTTGTGTACAGAGATCTTAAATGCATTAGCAACATTTATATTTTCTAAGAGATACTTTGAGTGAAAGGAAGGTGAGTGGTTATCAAAATACCTTAAATGTTCCCTTTTATGAAAAACACTGATTCTAATCTAACATTAACTTTGTTTTGTGAAATGTAGAAAACATTATATCTGTTCTCACAGAGGATAAAGTTCAGTTAGGAATGACATCAAACAACCAATATATATTTCTGTCATGTATTGTTTTAGTTATAGGGAATAAAAGAAAAGACATCCTCAGCTAGTTTTAAACAGCCCAATGCTACAGGGGATTTTTAGATGGATGGGCAGCGACTCAGTTGGGTTTAGTGTGGAAAGGCTTTATTATGAATTCCCTGAGTGATTCATGTTCCCCCTGCCCTTGCAACAGCCTTCAGTTTCTTTCCTTCTGTCTGCAACTGAACCTTAGTATATTTAATCCCTGAGGTCCGCCGCATATATATATATATATATATATATATATATATATATATATATGGGGGCAGCACATATATTTGTATTCATATATATGCATTTGTGCATAACAAATATAATTATATAAAACACATATAAAAGTATATATTTAGTAATATTATATGTCCAAATATAGTTAATATACTTATAAACAAAATAATGATCATAAAGGTATGTAATTTTAAGTGTACACGGAAAATTTTATCTGAAGTTTCAGAGAAAACTTTGAAAAATTCTAAGTAACATTTAAGGAAAAAAGAAACAATTTATGTAAAGTTGTTTGAGTCTTCAATTATTTTCTTTTTCCTGATTCATAGAGGTTATTTCAATTTACTGATTACTTCTTTTCTATTTCTGTTTTACATTTGGAGTAGGGCCTATTTGAATGTCAGTGATCTGCTAGAGAAAGTACTTTCTGGAAGGGGAAATAAAATAGGGAAGATTGAGCACTACATCTCAAGTTTAGGTGTTCCCATGGCAACACCATGGCTTAGTTGTGAATGTGCTTAGAAAAGAAATCCTGTTGACATGAGAAAGAGAGGAGAATAAAACTACAGGAAACAAGAAGAGAAGGACAGTGATAAGCTTTGCACACAGAAAACAAGAAGGAAGTTGCTATCTCTTGATCATTAACTAAGACACATTAAAATGAATAAGTGTAACAATTTTGCATTGATTATACATTTAATACAAGTTTGAACTCTCTTCTATATTATACACGTTAAACCTTAAAATAGGAAAATATTTTAAAAGGACGGTTTTCTTTCAAAACAGTAAAAATTTAGTCATAAAATATGATACTATCTTGGTGTATATCAAATTATCAGTGGGACATCCATGGTAAGTTTTGGATCTCCTCTAGCTAATTCCCAAAGAAACATGCATAAAGAAATATCTGAAGAAAGATCAATGACCAAGGATACTGTAAATTCAACCTTTTCTTCTGCAGGTATCCCTGGCATTGCTAACATGATTGTTCTAATTGTATTTATGTGTATATGTGAATTTGCATATGTTCTTAGATTACATGTGGCTACAGAGACCAGGAAAGGGAACTGCAAGTTCTGGAGCTAGAGTAACAGACAGGCATAAGCTTCCTGACGAGGCTCTGGAGAATTTACCCTGAGTCATCTACATTCATCACGTAGTAGAGTGTGTTCTTAAACATTGAGGTATCTCCTCAGGCCCATGACTATCACTCTGTAAATACTGATATAAATTTGTTAGTAGTAGTGTGTGTCTTTATGTCGTAAGTTTTAATATGTATGGTGGTATAAAGATGTGTCTAAACACAAGGGAGATTTCCTCAAAACCTTGTTGATGAATTAGTGCTCAATTCTATCACAAATTCATAGTGTTTGAAGTTTGGTTTGTTGTTTTTGTTAGTGTTGTTTATTGAAGGGGCCCAATTGTTTCCACTGTCCCTAAATCATACCTGTCATCCAGACATGATGTCAGGTTGATGTTGTCATCTCCCAGTCAAAATTAAATTCTTCAATTTTAAATTTGCTTTTTCATATTATCAGTAGTCATTGAATAACTATGTTACCAAATTATAACACTTGTACTGGGTTCTTGGCAGATCAATAATAGATGTACATTAAACCTTGGAAATCTACCATTTGCTCTGGCTTAAAAAGAAACAGGAGTAAGAAAGATGTTATATTAGTAATAAATGCAATGAATACAATTTTTATAAGTAACAAAAGAACACATAGAATAAGGTTGGTACTTATAATATAGGTTACATAGGACTGTTTACTGACTGGAAAAACAATTGATGAAAATCTTCCTGAAGAAAGTGCCATGCAAGAAAAGATGGTAATTTTGGGCTAATATCCAAAATATACAAAGAACTCAAGAAGTTAGACTCCAGAGAGCCAAATAACCCTATTAAAAATGGGGTGAAGAGCTAAACAAAACATTCTCAGCTGAGGATTATCGAATGGCCAAAAAGCACCTAAAGAAATGTTCAACATCTTTAGTCATCAGGAAAATGCAAATCAAAACAACCCTGAGATTCCACCTCACACCAGTCAGAATGGCTAAGATCAAAAACTCAGATTGCAGATGCTGGCGAGGATGTGGAGAAAGAGGAACACTCCTCCATTGTTGGTGGGATTACAAACTGGTACAACCATTCTGGAAATCAGTTTGGAGGTTCCTCAGAAAATTGGACATTACACTACCTGAGGACCCAGCTATACATGTCTTGGGCATATACCCAAAAGATGCTCCAACATACAACAAAGACACATGCTCCACTATGTTCATAGCAGCCTTATTTATAATAGCCAGAAGCTGGAAAGAAACCAGATGCCCTTCAAAAGAGGAATAGATTAAAAAATGTGGGACATCTATACAACGGAGTAGTAGTAGTAACTCAGCTATCAAAAACAATGACTTCATGAAATTCATAGGCAAATGGAATGAACTAGAAAGTATCATCCTGAGTGAGGTTACTCAATCACAGAAAAACTCACATGGTATGCATTCATTGATAAGTGGATATTAGCCAAAAAGCTCTAATTTCCCAAGATGCAATCCACAGACCACAGGAAGCTCAAGAAGAAGGATGACCAAAATGCAGATTCTCCCACTCTTTCTTAAAAGGGGGAAAATCCATAGGAGGGGATATAAAGCAAAGTTTAGAGCAGCGACTCAAGGAACGCCATTCAGAGCTTGCCCCACATGTGGTCCCTATATATACAGCCACCAAAACTAGGTAAAATTGATGAAGCTAAAAATGCATGCTGAAAGGGACCAGATATAGATCTCTCCTGAGATACATATCCAGAGCATGTCCAATATAGAAGTCAATGCTAGCAGTAAACCACCAAATGGAGAACAGGACCCCTAGGGGAGAATTAGAGGAAGTATTGAAACAGTTGAAGGAGCTTGCAACCCCATAAAAGCAGCAATGCCATCCAACCAGAGCTGACGGGGACTAAACCACTACTGAAAGAGTATACATGAACTGACACAGGGCTCTAACTGCATATGTAGCAGAAAATAGCCTTGTTGGGGTACCAGTGGAAGAGGAAGCCCTTGATCCTGCCATGGTTGGACCCCTGTGCAGGGGAATATGGTGGGGGGTGGGCAGTAAGGAGGATTATGGGAGGAATACCCGCATGGGGGAGGGGGAGGAAAGGGGATGGGGAGGGTTTATGGACAGGAAACCAGGAAGGGGAATAACATTTGAAATGAAAGTAAAGAAATATATCTAATAAAAAATTAGGTATATTAAAGTATAAGAATACCTGGCAGTAAGACTGAATAATTGTAATAATATATCGGAATAGTGTTATGCCATTGGGTTATCTTTCTCCAAGTATTGTGTTTAAAGGAAATGCCTTATAGATTTTGTTCTGCATATCTGAATTGCCATCATAATTAATCTTGGACTTTGGGTTCATTTTAAAGTAGAATAAAAGAAGGATTACTTAAACACCCAAAAAAGTTTGACTGCTAAAATCGTTTTAGGTATTTTGCTTGTGTAAATATTTTTTCCTGCATGTATATTGGTATATATTAAATTATTTTAGATTCCATGTATCCAAAAAAATGTTAGCAATCAAAAACAACCCTGATAAAGTATTGTTATTTTAGAGAAAGAATAAATAAATAAATAAATAAATAAATAAGAAAAATCATAAAAGTAAAGGAATAGAACCAGCCAATATCCTCACTAACAATTGCTGTGTATACTCCCTGCAACTCTGTTAGGAAAGTACCTATGTACTGCTGCCCTAACCCTGGTGCTGTCTCTCCTGCTAACCTTACATGAACTTCCTAAAGGGCTGAAACCACTGCAACAAAAGCTTGAGTGCTTTGCACCTTTGCTGCCTCCAAGTCTTGAGCAGAACTCATTTAAATTTCCAGGAGCTGAGGGGATGGTCCAGGTATTAAGTGTGTTCAGACTTCTTGTGGAATATCCAAGTGTCATTTCCAACATATATGCAGGAATATCACAACCATCTACGACCCCAAATTCAGGAAATCTGACACCCCTCTCTGGGCTCCACAGGCTCTCATATGGCAAAGTTCACACACACACACACACACACACACACACACACACACACACACACACACAGAGAGAGAGAGAGAGAGAGAGAGAGAGAGAGAGAGAACAAACAAGAATGATGTAAAAGTTAACATGTCAAAAATTGTCAAGTTGTACACTGCATGTTTAAACACATGCCCCTTTAATCACATAAGACATCTGTTTACCAGTTACAGAGGAGTAAAATTTCATGAGAGCCATCCCTGTCTGTCATCTGTGTCTCTAAAAGCAGCATTTTGAACTACATTTGTTGGGCATGAGTTTCACAGGTAGACTGCTCTTTTCCTTTTCTGTAGGCATTCTGGGATGGAGCCTTTATGATAGTAACTTTGGGTAGGTGCATCCCAGTGTCAAATTTAGAAATATTATTCACCAACCCTCTTAAACAAAAGCAAAGAGTTGCACTCCACAGTCCTCAGCAGTTGCAGTCTCCATATACACCAAACACTTGAACACAGCATCAGTGTGTTGCTAGGTAAAACTAGCCGAAATCTGCCCACATTGTGCCTATCATAGACTTAAAAGAATCTAACTTTGGGGTGATTAATACTTTCAAATAAAGGAACAGTTTTTCTGCAAATCTTTCTAAGGAGTTATAGTTAACTTTTTATACACACATTTTCTTTAACATTGAAATCATATATTACCTACTTAAATGTAACTGAAATTTTACCTTGGCCTATATACACACAACTGAGATTTCTCTTTCCAAATGTTTCTAAATATTGAAATGAACTACTATATATGTGTCTCTGTAAGACGACACATAAATTACTGACGTTAAAGTGAATATAATTTATTATGGAAAAGGTGGCCTCTGAATAATTTATGTATATTCCATTTGTACATGGGCTGGATTCCAAAGGAAACACTTAAAGTGAAACATATGAAAGAATAATGCTCAAGAATTGAGACTATGCATGTGAGGCAAGGGAAAAAAGGCACAGTATCAATTGTTTGCAGCAATACATCGTTTTTTTCTGAATTTTCCATTTCACCTTACGTTCCTTGATGGCAATCGCCACTTTGTTTCATGTTTGTTAGGTTCCTAGAAGATATCATAGTTTTGGGCAAGAGGATATGCTGACCATTATAGTTGTGGTGGTCAATCTTATTTGCCAACGTGGTTGGAAAGGAAAACTGATTTGTAAAACACACTTCTGGGTGTCTTTGAGACTTTCCAGAAAAAAAAAAGTAGATCACCTGTGTTCTGAACTAATAAACACATTAGTCTATGGTGGATACATCATCTTAAGACTACCAGGTCATGGTTTAACATAGGAAGTGGGGGGGGGGGATAACTTATTGAGGAAAGATGTCGCTCACAGCTCTATTGAATCCTGACCTGTTCCTGTTATGGTGCTACTCTGCTTCCAATCCGGGAGGGTGTGAGCTGTTTTACCCTCTCTCTGCTTCCCGAAAGTCATGAAGTGAACTGACGCTTCTCTTCTGTGTTCTTGCCCCGCCATGCTGGACAGACGCCTCTGACACCTGAGACAAAATAACCCTCTATTTCTGAAAGGCATATCTTAGTTGTCAGCTTGAAAGGTGTTAACATCTTCATAGAAACACATCATTAGGCAAGACTGTGTGGTATTTTCTAGATTAGCTAAGTGAAATAAGAAGGCCTACTGAAAGCATGGGTGGCAGGATTCCAAAGGCTCAGAGATTCCTGGACTGCATAAAAAGGAGAGAGATAGTAGAGCATGAAACCTCATTGCTTTCTATACTCTAACTGTGACTAAACTGCAACCAGCTCCTGCAGCCACACCTCTGCCATGGTGGACTATTATTCAAACTATAAGCTGAACTAAATTCTTCATTCCTTATTCCTTTCAAGCCAGACATTTGATCACAGCAACGAGACAGTTACAAAATAATTTCTCTTAATATGTTCCTATTAGCTGTTTGGTCACAACCGGACAGTCTTACTTATCAAATAATTGCAATTGTTTTCATGTAAGTAAATACATATTTTGCAGACTAGAAATAGAAATTTCAAATGTTTGAAGCAGACTAAAATGATAATGTTGGATAACAGAAGATATTCAGACACATAAACTGAATCAAAAAATCATTACACTGGAAGTGAATGTTAGGGTTATGACAGTAATCTGTAACAAACCTTGACTCTGGTCCTGGAGAGAATTAGGGAGACAAAAAGCCTTGTTCATGTGTAAATTACTAGGGGAGACACAAAATAAGGTAATTTTGTAGTCATTTTTGGAATACAAATTACATAAAGAAGGAAAAACAGAAACATGCATGAAGTATTAGAGAATGGTACTGTTGATAGAGAATTAAACTTTTCCTCATAAGGTAGGGGACAGGTTAGCAGAGAATTCACTGCCTTTAGTTATAATAGCTAGAGAAATATCATAGTGTTGAAGAAAGAGGTAAAGGGCCAGTGGTTAGTGTGTTCTTAGTCTATATAGAGAGCAGTTCAACAGAACGGCAGAAACAAATGGAGAAATCCCTCTGTGATGGTCCATAGTCAGTCCTCCGGATCCTTTCTACACTGCATTCTCTGCTCAGGAAGTTGATACTCAGGGATTAGCCAACAGACACGCTCTCTCTCTCTCTCTCTCTCTCTCTCTCTCTCTCTCTCTCTCTCTCTCTCGGTTTAAGAAAACAGAATGGTGAAGAAAATGTAATTTTCTTTTTGATTCAACTCCATCTATTTTAGGTCAATGGCTGACATAGGTGTTTTCCTTAGTCAGAGGTCAGGGCTTTCTGCTGCTGCTTTGACCTGTGTTTATGGTCTTTTTTTGTATGGTAGTCATTGTATTTCCCAGGCACACATAGGCTCCCCTCTTAACATTCTGAACACTTCACTAATCTCTAAATGCCAGATGTATGTGTCAAGGGCTAAATGACATAATAAATTTTAAGTGCTTGTCATAAACTTATCACAGTAAAGTAATAGTTAAATGACAGATAAACTGTTATATTGCACCTGTCATATGAAGTATTGTATTTGTAACATAAATATTATGTTATTAATATCAACATCTGTTAGCAAAAATGATTTATTAATGTTGTGAGTGACCAAGTTTATAAAAAATGAATTTCTTTTAAAACACATATGAGTAAGATTATATATGAATTTTGACCCCTTTTGTTTTGAATTTAGAGGAATATGTATAAAAATTACTATATTAATTAAGTAAATCAGTGTCAGAGGATATGCTGAAATAATTATGAATCAGAAAATATCTAATTATTAGAAGCAAATTGTTACAGACTGAATGATTACCTTCCTCTCAATGGTTATGCTAAAACTATAACCTTCATTTTTGGTTGAGATTTTGGACACGAGAGTAGATCCTGAAGGCACCTCAATCTGTAGACTATGATTCCTGTAAGAAATTACAGAGGCTTCTTTCAGGCCTTGTTATCTATAAACTGGAAAGCAGGCATTCACCACACATCAAACCCACCAGCCCTTGGCTCAGACCCTCTTGTCCCCCAGAATTATGAGACATGTATGATGTATTTAACTCACTCACCTGAAACACACAATTTTGTAAGTCATAGTCCAAATTTATTAAAGATTTCATCTCTATTTAGAAACACATCAGAATAATAAGTATACACGGGTATCAGATGTGTAGTTTCCTGAGATGCTCACTCCCTTTAGGCTTCAGAGTATAATCCTAAATCTGTCAGCTTTACCAGGGAATTATGAGGTGAGAAGGGTCTAGACAAGAACACTTTCATTTTTCTATTTTAAACATCATAAAATACTGATTATTCGGGTAATTGATAAATGAATGGGGATTACTTTGTTACCTCTCTTCTTGCTTCTAAGATATGTAAAATATTGTTTCTATTTACTTTTAGCATGATGAACTGTATAGCAAAACATTTAGGGACATACTATACAACAACAAAATATATACCTATATAGATGATAGCTAGATAGATAGATCAAAGAATCTAGAAATGATTAATTTGTTTTAAAATATCTTAACATTCACCCATAAATGTACCAAGTTTATTTTGTGTAGAATTAGTGGACACTGCACGAAGAAATCTAGATTTCTGCAAATAGAGAATTGGGTAAATTGAATCGGAAGAGTTTGGACTGAGTGATGGATGGGATCCCTATACTGGGTGTTTGGGATCCCTATACTGGGTGTTTGAGATCCCTATACTGGGTGTTTGAGATCCCTATACTGGGTGTTTGAGATCCCTATACTGGGTGTTTGAGATCCCTATACTGGGTGTTTGAGATCCCTATACTGGGTGTTTGAGAATGGTTGCTGAGTATGAGAATTGTGCTAGTATTAGCTAAAAGAAGACCAGGTAAGGAAAGCAAAATAATCACAAAGCGCATGAATTGTAATTCTTTGGACAATGCTAAATGACTTACAAGTTACAAGTAACTCACAGTTATAGCTTAACAGAATTCAGAGTTTGCATAGAAGATATTCTCATAATAAATTAATATTTTTCTAACGGCTTCAGTGCCTTTCATAAATCAGAAATAAAGCATGCCACTGATGTTAAGTCAGTAAGCGAAGAAGAAATTAAGAAATAGTAATGTGGTAGTAGTCTCAGACAGGAAACAGATATGAATGCTTTACCCATTTCAAAATCATATTTCCACCAACATGATACACATTTAGAAACTGTTTTTAAAATGATCACTGTTCCTTAAATGTTAAATATGTTAATTAAATGCAGAGTAAATGTATCTTCCACTGATGTTTTATTAAGTGTGCTTCCTGTTTTCTTTCCAATGTTTCTTTTACCAGAAATGTAAAGGAGCATTTACAAATTTAGAAGGTATGTGTGTGTGTGTGTGTGTGTGTGTGTGTGTGTGTGTGTGTGTGTGTGTGTGTATGTGTGTGTGTGTGGTGTGGGTGCCTGTGTAGGCATGGCATAATGTGTGTGTGAAAGTGAGAGAACATTTTATTTTATTTTGATCTTTTTATTGTATTAACTTTTTAACGGTTATTTTGTTTATTATATTTCAAATGTTATCCCCCTTCCCTGTTTCTTCTCTGGAAATCCCCCAACCACCTGCCTCCATGAGCGTGTAGGATGTAGGATGTAGGATGTTCCTTATCAACCTGTCGACTTCCACCCTACTGCCCTACCATTTTCCTACACTAGGGCATCAAGCCTTCAAGGGCCCAGGCCCTCCCTGCCCTTTGATGCCATACAAGACCATCCTCTCCTACATATATGAAGCTGGAGCCATGGTCCCTCCATAAGTATTCTTTGGTTGGTGGTTAGTTTGTGTGCTTGCAGGGGGGGGGTCTGTGTGGTTGATACTGCTATTGTTCCTATGGGCTTGCAAACCCCCTTCCATTCCTTCAGTCCTTCCCATAACTGCTCCATTGGGGCCCCCTGCTCATTCTAATGGTTAGCTGCATCTGTCTCGGTAAGCATCTGGCAGAGCCTCTCAGGAGACATTCATATCAGGCTCCTGTCAGCAAGGACTTCTTGGCATCAGCAATAGTTTCTGGGTTTGCTGGCTGCATATGGGATTGGAAGTGCCTGTAGGATGATATCACTACGCAGGTGAAGTCAGGTACAAGATAGAACGAGGCCTTTCATTGGACGAGAAAGAAGGATGGGCGGGGGAAAATTTGAGAGAAGGGGAGGAGACTGGAGTCAGAGAAAGGAGAGAAGCAATAGAGAGAACATGGAGGTAGATGTTAAGATTCCTCTTTGCACATTTACAGATTGTTACAAATATTCTTAAGGGATGACTGTTTATAGGGCTTTGTATGTCTAAGTGGGCAATTATATCTTATCAATTGGACCAGAGGTTATTGTGTTGTGTGTTCTTTCATGTGGCGATTTAAGTTCAAGAGAGTGTGTGGTGGTTAGACACACTAGCCCGCCATGAAGTCGGGATGCATATGTCTGGCATGGTGGCAACCTGCCTTTGGGAATTAAACAGGTAGAGAGATTGTTACCAGGCTCAGAGAGTAGCCCCTGGCAATGTGATATGGGATAGAGCAAAGCAGATGAGATCCTTTGCTGACTGAGATGAAGATATCTAACACATGTCTTGGGGAACTATGGTGCCTGATCTAGTTAGTGGTAAAGGACAACATTTTTTTTTATAATTTTACAGCAGGGGCCACCCACTATTCTCAAAATTTTAACCCAGAGTTGCTCCTGTCTAAAGGAAATACAAGGACAAAGAGTGGAGCAGAGACTTAAGAAAAAGCCATCCAGAGACTGCAGAGAATATTTTTACAGCGTTAATTGCCTCCTTCTACCTTTATGTGGCGTCTGGATTTTAAACTCAAATGTCTCAGCAAACAGAGAAACAGCATTATCTACTGTGCCATCTTGCAGACCCACAATCCATATTTATAAAGATAGCTGAGCTGTACCAAAAGCCCCTTAACAGCTGTAAGGAGTAAATTATTGGAAGAAATGATAGCAAGGCCACGCTAGCATGGGGCCTGTCGCTATCTTATATGACACTGGATTCCCTTGTCTCATAAAAATCAATGTTCCTTGAGAAAGACTTTCTCCTATTTGATGTAGCAATGGATTTGAAGCAAGGAGGGCCAAGGGAAAATAAATGGGCAAAAGAAAAACTGGCCTTTTAGAGCACTTCCCCCAAAGCAGCCCCTGGTGTAGTAGAGAGGAATGAATCAGGAAAGCTACAGTATGTTGATTCATATTCCCATTCTGAGATCTATCACTCGCTCCTTAAAAAACCCTCAACATTCTCAATCAGGACTTGCACATGGATTTGGTTGTTAGGAAGAGGTACTGAAGGAAGTTAGTAACCTTTCATTTTTTTCTCCAAGACTCACAATGAAACAAAGTTGGAGAAAGAGTTGAGCACTCTGTGTACACTTTTCTGGAAAATTCTGGATTTCAGTAGACCTTAGATATAGAAGCCTGCAGCAGCTGCAGTATCTGTGTAAGACTTAATCCCAGGAAAAGGAAAAGAGAAAACAAAAATAGAACAAAACAAAAGCGTGTGTGTGCGCGCACACACACACACACACACACAGAGGCAAAAATGGGCAATGAATTCCAACAGATGAAAATATTGTATTTTTTAATACCACATCACATTAACATATTTCTTCAACTATTCCTGATATTTTGTCACTTACTATAAAATAAGTAAGGTAGTCAATTAACCCTAAATTCAAGTTTAAGTGAAAAGCCAATCTTATTTTTTAATAAACGGTAATTGAACAACTTTCCTCTTCCAATATATATGTGTGTCCCAATTACACAAATGTGGCCAATGGGAAGGCTCCAAAATTTCATTATTTAAAGAAAACTTTCTGTAATGCAATGTTGTGTTCAATGAAAGATATTTGACTTAGATTGTGATAAAAGTTTCTTTGTAGTAGCTAAACGATCCCAAAATTTGTAGTAGCAAATGAATTCCCTGGAACTTCTAAAATAGTTTTGCATAAGACATAATTGTTTTTTTCAAAGTAACAAATTATAACTGACTGTATGATTTTACAAGAGCAGTAGAGTAATTTGACTGAAAACAGCTACTATAGGTTCATATATTTGAATGCTTAATCTCTAGGTGTTGTCACTGTTTAAGGATTAAGAAGTATGACCTTGTTGGAAGAGGTGTGTTGTTGTGAGTGAGCTTTGAGGCCTTGCAGTTTCAAGTACCCACTTCTCCCACAGTATCTCTTTCTTCATGGTGGCTTTGAATCAGGATTTAAGCTCTTAACTATTACCCCAGTGCTATGCCTGCCTTCCTAGTGCCATATTTCCAGCCATGATGATCAGGAATAAACTCTCTGAAACTGTTAGCATCTGATTAAATGTCTTCTTTAATGAATTTCCTTGGTTATTTTGTCTCTTAATAGTAATAGAAGAGAAAATAAGACAGTTTAAAATGTATTAAATATAAATATGTTTATTGTTTATGTCATGCTATCTCTTTAGTAGCTTTGGAAGTAAAGGTTACAATTGCATTTGGTTGTAACAGCCTTAACATGCTTGAAAAGATCAACAGTCAAAACTGGGACAGATTTTTAAAAAACAGCAACAGAATGTTTGGGTAATAATATTTTCATACTTGCTACTGCTAAACGACAAAGCAAATTTGAAAATATAATGAGATTTCATGCAAAAAAAAAGATACTGGGTACGCTTAATTTTCATGCTGACAAAGAATTAACTTAAAGCACTTAAAGCCCCAATTATTTCTAGCAGATAAAACTTGCATATTCTCTCTATTTTATTTTAATGTTACCTTTTATTGAGAAGAACTTTTGTAAAATTTCTAATGTCCAGAGTACTGCGGAATGCCTTGGCTGGTTTCTGTGATGGCTCTTATTTGTCTTATTTGTCTGCATGGCTAAGATTCAGTCTGCAGAGAGAAGCTGGGTGTCCTCAAATCCGAGAGCATTCAATAGAGGCTAAAGTGATGAAAACAAGACAAGAAAGCTGCAAGTAAGTGTCAGTACATTTGAATTGCTCTCCTCTTCCCCCACAGGCCCACAGGAAGGCTTTTATTTCTACTCCTCTCAGATGACTCTGGCCTTTCTCAATTTCTAATGCTTCCCCAATGATCAAGTTTTTCACCCTATAACTCCCCAGTGTCTCTAGTTTATGACACAGAAGTTTCAGAATCAGGAAAAGTCAGTTGGGGTATTTCTTTGAAGTACAATAGACTGCCTAAATCTTCTAAATGAGGAGAAAATAAGACACTGTTAACAACTGTATAGAGGCCATGAGTGTGTGACTTGGGCCTTATGCAGCAATCTCTCATGTTCTATCTGACAGTTTATTGTAGTACATATTCTGGTCAATTTCTCCCTTATTTTTTGAGTGGTTTGAGTTG
Source organism: Rattus norvegicus (assembly GCF_021556685.1). Lineage (NCBI taxonomy): Eukaryota > Metazoa > Chordata > Mammalia > Rodentia > Muridae > Rattus > Rattus norvegicus. The sequence continues at coordinate 55,626,300 of NC_141537.1, read as the reverse complement.
GTTCAGAAAAGAACTTGCTTCCTGAAAGCAAGGTCAGTATCATTACCCATTGAATCATTTAAAACTAACTGAAGAGATAGCATTTAATAGGCATGCAAATGTTGTTTTAGGAGTAGAGGGACAATTTTAACAACCTGCAGTTCTTTTCTACAGAGTTCTGTCATGTCAGTGATACTTCTGAGGATTTCAAAGAACTCCACAAATGTTATGTTCCATTATACTAATTCTCAGTATACATGAGTCATGGTAAGGAACTAATGATATTAAGTTCAGTTCAGAGATGCCAACACAAAGCACAGGCAATGAGTTTTTCAAGGTTAAATCTGGATAATGATGTGAGAGTAGGGGATGGCAGTTGATGACGTTAAAATGATTCTAATGTCAACATGTTCTTACAATTCATTACATTTGAAGTAAAACAAATTTGTTCAACATGTATTATATATGTGATCTATATAAGATATATATATATATATGATATATACATATCCTTTATTTTGTTCTTAAGCTGATTTTTATTATATGAATTATCCTATTGATTCTTAAAATTGTTTTTAATCATACCTCATTATCTATATGGGAACTCAAAAGGAATTATAAGTAAAATTAATAGAAAATTTAAGTGAACAAAGTCACCAACATGGCATGGCATGAAACTAAGTACTAAAACTAATTTTTAAAAGGGAACAATCAAATACATACAGAGCACATGTTAACCGAATTATCCACTCAATTTCTTTAAAAATGATGTTGAGTCGAATGGGGTTATTAAAATTTGCACCTTCATTCAGCTTTCCACTAGAAAAAAAATTATATGCCACTATTAGACTATAATGACTTCCTTAAGGGAAATTTGGAGGAACAATTAATTAAGGCAATTTCAAAAAAGTGTAATGCATTTATTGACTTTAACTATTAAGATGCATATGAAGTCAAAAAAGGAATTATCCATAAGATTTCTGTCTTATGACTTTTCAAACTAGTCTCCATAGAGTAATCAATGGAATAGAGAGTTGAAAGTTCATTTTGGAAGAAATAAGTTTGAAAGAAATGAAATGCATGAATTTTGATTTATTAAAGAAAAATCAACAATTTTGATAGATATATAATATTATGAACCAATATGTGCCAAATTCCTACTTCAGGAAGTGCTTTGCTTATACTATGTCATCAGTGTGAGTGCATATGCTCATCTGCTTTCTTATGTCCTTCCTGTTTTCAACAACCTCTGCCTCTTACACTCCTTCTGCTTCCTCTTCTGAGATGATCCCTAAGTCTTTGGAAGAGGGATGTGATTTATTTGGAGTTGAGCTCTACACAGTCTTTTGTTGACTGCATCTTGACTAGGCATATATCGCTGTATTGATTCTTATCTAGGGCATAGAGCTTTCCTGAGTAGAGTTGAGGGATGTCCTGATCTATGGATACTATTGAGTCATTAGAAATAATTTTAATATTATGTTTAATCATCTGAACGATACTACTGGATTTACCCCCAGGACCTGTGAGCTATCCAGTCACAGGTTCTTGGTCGCTTTAACAAAGCCAGATGTGGTGCCATCCAATTTTATAGCCATCAATCTGCCTTGTGATTTATAACTTTTATAGGAAGCCATGTGAAAAGAAACCCCTATCTGCAAACAAATAGGATGAGAATTTAGGGCTGTTAACATGTGAACAGTGAACTTGTAAGTATCATTGTCACTGTGCTTATGAAGATTGGCTCAAGGATCTCCTGCTTATATTAACACCACTACAATCTAATAGCACGTACAAAAAATACTGCTATAGTATTTGAGCCAGACCTACATACATCCTATCATATATTTGACTCTTTGCTGAGCATTTCTGTTATTGCAAGGCAAGGGCTACATAAATAATTGGCTGACTCAGAAATCTAAGAAATAATGAGGAGGAAGGGAATGGCTAGAACTTGCTTAGCATTGACAATGGTGTCAGTGTTGAATGATGATCAGAACTGAGGATGCCAGATGATTCTGAATCTTCTGTTTTTGACTCTGACCCTTACATGGAAAATTCACAGATTGTTGAAAAGTTTCAATGCAAATTTACTCTGCAAGTTACTTTTATCCACATCTACTTCTTATTGTTTAATATTGAGCAGACATGCCTGGTTCTCTGTACAGGAGGGGCTGTGAAGTTTAGGATTGCAATCCAAGAAGGCATTGGAAGAGCAACTTGAACTGCACTAATGTCACACAGAATCACTTTAAATATAAATACTGTGAACACTGTAACTGTACATGTTATTAGAGTAATGTGAAACATGTCTGCAGCCAATAAACTATAAACTAACACTAGAAGGTCAGACATTGTTTTCAAAGACTAAGAAAATATCTGAGAATAATGTTATAAATAGTCACAAAAAGATTGGACACTAGAATCTATGCACAATATCACAAAAGACTCCAAGCATACGAAAATTAATATTGTTAATAATTTACTAATAGGTAAAATAAAAGGTATAGAAAAATAGAAGCTTAGCAAATAAGGAGAAGTAGAATCAAGGTATTTAACAGTTTAAATTAGTAGGAAAGTAACTTTCTGAAATATGGTTATAAATACATTCAAAACCAAAAATGAGCAGTGTCATATATACATAAGTTAAAAAGGTTCATAATCCTTTTAAAATTGGAAGTCATGGATGGGTAAATAAATATATAAAGTTAGAAATAAAATAATATTTAATTATACAGTAGATAACATGGCTTAAAAGGCATAGAAACTGAACACAGATTAAAAGACAGATTAAAATTATTAAGCTGAAACTAGAAAGGGCTGAAAATGAAAGAGAAACAGAAGTGGAAAGTATATATGATAATGTCAAAGTTGTTTTTTTTTTTCAGCAGAAATGTCACTGGAGAGATACAAGAAGAGATTTAAAAGGAGTGCAATCCAACAGAAGCCCAGAAAGGCCCATATGAAGTCTATAAACAATTACTGTAGACAGAGTCAGCTTATAAACATTAATTGTTGAATTTACAATTCAGACTCTTCATTTATTTTCTGAAATTCTTACAAAACTATTCTTATTTTAAAATCTTAGACATTTCCATGTTCATGAACACTTGTTCCATAATATTCACAGAATTGAAAAGGTATTTTTAATACATGTGTAATAAACATTTCATCAAGAACACATACTGTTTAAGAAAGAAATAAGGTCTTTTTAAAAGAAACTGTGCTGCAATTATTATAATTGGAAAATAAAATACAAATGTATTAAGAAATTGAGTCAAAAATAATCTAATTATAATCAAAATCAATTAGCAACAAATTATAAGTATGTTATAGTTTTTTCTCTTATTTGAAAATAGTTTAATTTTCTGTTGTACTGAGACACAATATGAGATAGATAATATCTTCAATTGATAAGGGTTATCAGATTATTGATCAAATCTTCTTTCAACGGTTCCCAGTAAGAATGAATAAACCATCTGTTTGAATTCTACTATGGTGTCAAATACTGAGTATCAAAATGCTAGTGTATTAAACTACAGTTTGCTTTTAAACAATCAAATTTGTTTAAACAAATTTCCTTTTTCTGGGGAATTAAAATGCTTCAGAACTTTCTTGTAGAAATCTTCACACTTGTATACAATGAGACTGAGATTGAGTGATCCCTTTGTTAAACAGATTCCATTGATACCAGCCTGTAATCAGATATTATAAAGAATTTTTCATAAAAGCAACATGGAAATTTCCACTATAGATGCTTCTAAAATGTATCATGTACATGTATTAAAAATGTTGTAATTAGCTACTCAGGAGTGGAGAAGATGGCCATGCTCGATGCCAAAGATCAATAAATAAATCTCTGAGACTCAGAAATTGGTTATTCTTTTAAAGTAGTTGTCCAAGAGGTTTAGGTGGTCCCAAACATTGACAGTAACTGTCAATTTTTTATTGAGTGCACTATTTAAAATGTCTTGAAATGCATCTTATTATTCATGAGCATCATTTTTTGGAACAAAGATGGTGCTTCAGAAAACATACTGTTGATTAAAAGGCTTACTTTGGTAAAAGAAAAAAGAAAAGATGCATTTGGAAGATCATATTGCTATAGATTAAAAACCAAAAGCATATCAAATCATTTAGTATCTTACTATGAGTTATAGAAATAGGCCAATTACTTTAGTGTGTTGTTTTATAAAATTTTATGTTCCAGAGAAAAGTCATAGCTTTCAGTTACTTTCCTCGGAGGTTTATACATCAGTTTAAAATACCCTGATATGTCCATGGAAATCATTGACTCAACTGTCAAAGATAATGTAAAGCGGAAAAAACTACTGGTCCAAAACATACAGGAAATCCAGGACTCAATGAGAAGACCAAACTTAAGGATAATAGGTATAGATGAGAGTGAAGACTCCCAGTTCAAAGGACCAGTAAATATCTTCAACAAAATCATAGAAGAAAACTTCCCTAACCTAAAAAAAGAGATACCCATAGGCATACAAGAAGCCTACAGAACTCCAAATAGATTGGACCAGAAAAGAAACACCTCCCGTCACATAATTGTCAAAACACCAAACGCACAAAATAAAGAAAGAATATTAAAAGCAGTAAGGGAAAAAGGTCAAGTAACATATAAAGGCAGACCTATCAGAATCACACCAGACTTCTCGCCAGAAACTATGAAGGCCAGAAGATCCTGGACTGATGTCATACAGACCCTAAGAGAACACAAATGCCAGCCCAGGTTACTGTATCCTGCAAAACTCTCAATTAACATAGATGGAGAAACCAAGATATTCCATGACAAAACCAAATTTACACAATATCTTTCTACAAATCCAGCACTAAAAAGGATAATAAATGGTAAACCCCAACATAAGGAGGCAAGCTATACCCTAGAAGAAGCAAGAAACTAATCGTCTTGGCAACAAAACAAAGAGAAGAAAAGCACAAAAACATAACCTCACATCCAAATATGAATATAACAGGAAGCAATAATCACTATTCCTTAATATCGCTCAACATCAATGGCCTCAACTCCCCAATAAAAAGACATAGATTAACAAAATGGATACGCAACGAGGACCCTGCATTCTGCTGTCTACAGGAAACACACCTCAGAGACAAAGACATACACTACCTCAGAGTGAAAGGCTGGAAAACAACTTTCCAAGGAAATGGTCAGAAGAAGCAAGCTGGAGTTGCCATTCTAATATCAAATAAAATCAATTTTCAACTAAAAGTCATCAAAAAAGATAAGGAAGGACACTTCATATTCATCAAAGGAAAAATCCACCAAGGTGAACTCTCAATCCTAAATATCTATTCCCCAAATACAAGGGCACCTACATACATAAAAGAAACCTTACTAAAGCTCAAAACACACATTGCACCTCACACAATAATAGTAGGAGACTTGAATACCCCACTCTCATCAATGGACAGATGATGGAAACAGAAATTAAACAGAGACGTAGACAGACTAAGAGAAGTCATGAGCCAAATGGACTTAACAGATATTTATAGAACATTCTATCCTAAAGCAAAAGGATATACATTCTTCTCAGCTCCTCATGGTACTTTCTCCAAAATTGACCATATAATTGGTCAAAAAACGGGCCTCAACAGGTACAGAAAGATAGAAATAATCCCATGCGTGCTATCAGACCACCACGGCCTAAAACTGGTCTTCAATAACAATCAAGGAAGAATGCCCATATATACATGGAAATTGAACAATGCTCTACTCAATGATAACCTGGTCAAGGAAGAAATAAAGAAAAAAATTAAAGACTTTTCAGAATTTAATGAAAATGTAGGTACAACATACCCAAACTTACGGGACACAATAAAAGATGTGCTAAGAGGAAAACTCATAGCGCTGAGTGCCTGCAGAAAGAAACAGGAAAGAGCATATGTCAGCAGCTTGACAGCACACCTAAAAGATCTAGAACAAAAAGAAGCAAATACACCCAGGAGGAGTGGAAGGCAGGAAATAATCAAACTCAGAGCTGAAATCAACCAAGTAGAAGCAAAAAGGACCATAGAAAGAGTCAACAGAACCAAAAGTTGGTTCTTTGAGAAAATCAACAAGATAGATAAACCCTTAGTCAGACTAATGAGAGGACACAGAGACTGTGTCCAAATTAACAAAATCAGAAATGAAAAGGGAGACATAACTACATATTCAGAGGAAATTAAAAAAATCATCAGATCTTACTATATCAACAAAACTTGAAAATCTACAGGAAATGGACACTTTCCTAGACAGATACCAGGTACCAAAGTTAAATCAGGAACAGAAAAACCAGTTAAACAACCCCATAACTCTTAAGGAAATAGAAGCAGTCATTAAAGGTCTGCCAACCAAAAAGAGCACAGGTCCAGACGGGTTTAGTGCAGAATTCTATCAGACCTTCATAGAAGACCTCATACCAATATTATCCAAACTGTTCCACAAAATTGAAACAGATGGAGCACTACCGAATTCCTTCTATGAAGCCACAATTACTCTTATACCTAAACCACACAAAGACACAACAAAGAAAGAGAACTTCAGACCAATTTCCCTTAAGAATATCGACACAAAAATCCACAATAAAATTCTGGCAAACCGAATCCAAGAGCACATCAAAACAATCATCCACCATGATCAAGTAGGCTTCATCCCAGGCATGCAGGGATGGTTTAATATATGGAAAACCATCAACATGATCCATTATATAAACAAACTGAAAGAACAAAACCACATGATCATTTCATTAGATGCTGAGAAAGCATTTGACAAAATTCCACACCCCTTCCTGATAAAAGTCCTGGAAAGAATAGAAATTCAAGGCCCATATCTAAACATAGAAAAAGCCATATACAGCAAACCAGTTGCTAACATTAAACTAAATGGAGAGAAACATGAAGCCATTCCACTAAAATCAGGGACTAGACAAGGCTGCCCACTCTCTCCCTACTTATTCAATATAGTTATTAAACTTCTAACCAGAGCAATCAGAAAACAAAAGGACGTCAAGGGGATACAGATCGGAAAAGAAGAAGTCAAAATATCCCTATTTGCAGATGATATGATAGTATATTTAAGTGATCCCAAAAGTTCCACCAGAGAACTACTAGAGCTGATAAACAACTTCAGCAAAGTGGCTGGATATAGAATTAACTCAAATAAATCAGTAGCCTTCCTCTACACAAAAGAGAAATAAGCCGAGAAAGAAATTAGGGAAACGACACCCTTCATAATAGACCCAAATAATATAAAGTACCTCGGTGTGACTTTAACAAAGCAAGTAAGAGATTTGTACAATAAGAACTTCAAGACACTGAGGAAAGAAATTGAAGAAGACCTCAGAAGATGGAAAGATCTCCCATGCTCATGGATTGGCAGGATTAATATAGTAAAAATGTCCATTTTACCAAAAGCGATCTACAGATTCAATGCAATCCCCATCAAAATACCAATCCAATTCTTCAAAGAGTTAGACAGAACAATTTGCAAATTCATCTGGAATAACAAAAAACCCAGGATAGCTAAAACTATCCTCAACAATAAAAGGACTTCAGGGGGAATCACTATCCCTGAACTCAAGCAGTATTTCGGAGCAATAGTAATAAAAACTGCATTGTATTGGTACAGAGACAGAGAGATAGACCAATGGAATAGAATTGAAGACCCAGAAATGAACCCACACACCTATGGTCACTTGATTTTTGACAAAGGAGCCAAAACCATCCAATGGAAAAAAGATAGCATTTTCAGCGAATGGTGCTGGTTCAACTGGAGGTCTACATGTAGAAGAATGCAGATTGATCCAAGCTTATCACCCTGTACAAAGCTTAAGTCCAAGTGGATCAAGGACCTCCACATCAAACCAGACACACTCAAACTAATAGAAGAAAAACTAGGGAAGCATCTGGAACACATGGGCACTGGAAAAAATTTCCTGAACAAAACACCAATGGCTTATGCTCTAAGATCAAGAATCAACAAATGGGATCTCATAAAACTGCAAAGCTTCTGTAAGGCAAAGGACACTGTGGTTAGGACAAAACGGCAACCAACAGATTGGGAAAAGATCTTTACCAATCCTATAACAGATAGAGGCCTTATATCCAAAATATACAAAGAACTCAAGAAGTTAGACCGCAGGGAAACAAATAACCCTATTAAAAATGGGGATCAGAGCTAAACAAAGAATTCACGCTGAGGAATGCCGAATGGCTGAGAAACACCTAAAGAAATGTTCAACATCTTTAGTCATAAGGGAAATGCAAATCAAAACAACCCTGAGATTTCACCTCACACCAGTGAAAATGGCTAAGATCAAAAACTCAGGTGACAGCAGATGCTGGCGAGGATGCGGAGAAAGAGGAACACTCCTCCATTTTTGGTGGGGTTGCAGACTGGTACAACAATTCTGGAAATCAGTCTGGAGGTTCCTCATAAAATTGGACATTGAACTGCCTGAGGATCCAGCTATACCTCACTTGGGCATATACCCAAAAGATGCCCCAACATATAAAAATGACACGTGCTCCACTATGTTCATTGCAGCCTTATTTATAATAGCCAGAAGCTGGAAAGAACCCAGATGCCCTTCAACAGAAGAATGGATACAGAAAATGTGGTACATCTACACAATGGAATATTGCTCAGGTATCAAAAACAATGACTTTATGAAATTCGTAGGCAAATGGTTGGAACTGGAAAATATCATCCTGAGTGAGCTAACCCAATCACAGAAAGACATACATGGTATGAACTCATTGATAAGTGGCTATTAGCCCAAATGCTTGAATTACCCTAGATGCCTAGAACCAATGAAACTCAAGACGGATGATCAAAATGTGAATGCTTCACTCCTTCTTTAAAAGGGGAACAAGAATACCCTTGGCAGGGAAGAGAGAGGCAAAGATTAAAACAGAGACTGAAGGAACACCCATTCAGAGCCTGCCCGACATGTGGCCCATACATATACAGCCACCCAATTAGACAAGATGGATGAAGCAAAGAAGTGCAAACCGACAGGAGCTGGATGTAGATCGCTCCTGAGAGACACAGCCAGAACCCCTGTGACTAAAAGAGATAAGGGACTTGTCTCCTGGGAATTGTTTAAGTGGTTCTTTCCCTTCAAACACTTGCCTTTGTACACAGGTAATCACATGCATGCACATGCACACACATGTTCAAAATAAATAACCAACAATGTTTGTCATTATTGATTTCACTTGTTTATATTTGGGGGAGTTTTTTAAACCTATATGGGAACTTTAGTCATTTTCACACCCATTGTTTCCCTTTCACCCCTTGGCTCTCCTGATGAATTCCTACTTCCCAAGAAATCCTCATTTTACATCCATGACTTGTCTGTATGTGTGACCCAGAGCTTAGTTAATTACATGATCATGAGTGAGAGATTATTCACTGGAGTATGGACTATGGCTGAACCACTGCAGAAAGAGAGACTCCTTCCCTCAGATAACCCTGATTGTCAGGAGTCCCTCACAGATGAATGGGGCCTCAGGAGCCCCACCCCTTCCCATGCATGTTGAAATAAATGTTTTTAAAGTAACTTTTAAATGCCAGATCTAAATGTCATCTCAGAGGTTTACTGCTAAATAAGATCACTCTTTCTAGTTTTATGTTTGGTTTTCTTTCCTTAACTTTGGCTGACTCTTTAACTCTTCTGGCTTTCTCCAAGCTGACTGATTCAGTCTAGCTTCTGTCTTCTTATCACTGAATTGCTTGGCTTAGCCTCAAATTAAAGGTGGCATTTTGTTCTAATCTTCTGACTCCTCATTCCCTGGCTTTTTTTCTCTGAAACCTGTCTCTAGCTTGTGCTGTCTACAACCTTTCTTGTGCTGTTCTCATAAGAGTTGGACATATTTTATCTCTGACTCATTGGCTCAAATCTTTCTCTGATTCATCACTTTGTTTGCTGTTTGATTAGATCTCATTTTCCAGCTTGGCTGCTCCCTTCTACAAACTAACTTCACTTCCATTGCTAGGATGAAAGGTGTGCAGTAAGTCAATGTCTGTATTCCAGCCAGCAGTGTTAAAGGTGTGTGGAGTGTCTGCATTATGGATGGATCACACAGACCTAGAACTGTGGATATGATCCCTTGCTGGAGTAGCCATGTGGTCAGATTCTAATTTTTCTACAAAATGTGCTAGGGCTCAACCTTTCATGTCGCCTCCGTCTCCGTCCCTCAGAAAGGAGTGACACCACAAAGTTCTTCTCAAAGCAATTTATTCAGAAACCTTTCTTTCTGCATGTAAGCAGCAATCTCTCTTTTCTTCCCTTCCTCCTTCCCAGCCCCCGAGCAAACTCCCTTATATCCTCCCTCAAACTCTGCCTCCTCAGTTCAGACTGCATAGTCTCAGTTCATAGGTCCATGTCACATGGCCTGATCTTGCGTCATGGTGGGCCTGCGCAGCTCTCACAATGGACATGGCTAGTTTCAGGTGTGTGAGGAAGTCAAGTGCTAGTCATGAGACTTAGCTGCAGTCCCGGGTGCCATCTTGGGACTGCTGCCACAGCAACTCCCCACACTTTCACAGGTTATTTTGACTGCAGTGAGAAAGTTGATGAAAAAATTGTGTCATGTTCAGAAGACACTGTTTTCTTCTGACTTTCTTTCAGCCCATCTTCAGCGATGTTCCTTGAGTCTTAGCAGAAGTATAGCTATTCAGTTTAGTGAGGAGCACGCCACCATCTCATCCTGTATTTTTTGCAGCACATTGACCAGGTGTGAGTCTCTGCATTAACCACTGTCTACCTCAACAAGAAGCTATACTATCAGACGCCATTGAAATCAGTGTGGAAATTCCTCTCAAAACAAAAAGCAAAGCTGTAATATCTGCAGCAGACTTATATGATGTTATGACATATTTTTTCATTGTAGTTTTTATCTTGAATTTAAATTACAAAAATTTTTAACTTGCTGAAATGCCAAGTATTTCCTCAACTTTTCTATGTACCTCTCAGAATCATTTGGAAGCCATTTTCCTTAGCCTGTTATTACATCATCTTTAGAGATATTTTTTAGTCTTCTGTTGAAAGCTAATAGATTGAAAAGGTTAGACCTGTGTATTATATCATGCTTTTTTACTTGATCAATTTATTTTCTCTCAAAAATTGTAATCACTGCTCAAATCAATTTTTATTGTATTGAAAACGAATCAAGAATCAAATCAATCTGATTGATATACTCAACAGGAATTTTATGAGTAGACTTTCGTAGTTGTTCACAACCTTTCAGTAGATAGAAAAATAAAAGCAATAATGTGATATTTGAAAAATAGAACTCTCATACTGGCACAGTGGAGGTGGGAGGACCATTTGGATGAGGGGTTGGCGGAGGGGTAACTGGGAAGTGTGATATCATGAGATGGAGATTTGATGGAGGGGTAACAGAGAAGTGGCAGATTATTTGAGATGTAAATTAATGGAATGATTAATAATAATAAAAAATAAAACTGAGAACAAAAAAAGAATTTCACAGTTGTCAGTTTTCTGTGAGCATTTTCATGTTTGATGACTTTTTCTTTCTTCCATAATGCCAAAGCTAAAAACATAAATCCAGGATAACACGAAATCTGAAATCTGTGTACAAGACCCTTGAGTCCAGTCATTGATTTTATAGGGAAACAGAGCATAGAATCTATTGTATTCAGTGCTTGTTCCATAAACTCAAATAAATAAAACAAATCTAGCTCCATCCAGAAACTACCCCACCTGGGGATCCATCCCATATGCAGACAAGAAACCCAGACACTCTTACTGATGCCAAGAAGTGCTTACTGACAGGAGCCTGATATAGCTGTCTCTTGAGAGGCTCTGCAAAAGCCTGATGGGAATCCATCAGCCAACCATCGGAATGAACCCAGGACCCCAGTGGAGGAGTTAGGGCTAGGACTGAAGGAGCTATAGGGGTTTAAAATGCCACAGGAAGAAAAACACTATCAACAAACCAGACGCCCAGAGGTTCCAGAGACTAAACTACCAATCAAAGAGTACATAGGCGGGGGGTGGGGCGAGGATACCCATGGTTCCCCAGCATATGTCACAGGGGATTACCTTATAAGGCATCAAAAGGAGGGAAACCCTTGGTCCTGTGAGGGATTGATTAGGGAAGTGCTGGGGTGCTGTCGGGGAGGGGGGCGTGAGCAGGTGTAGGAGCACTCTCATAGAGGCAGGGGAGGGAGAGGGGATAGGGAGATTGTGTAGGGGAAACTGGGAAGAGGGATAACATTTGAAATGTAAATAAAAAACAACAAAAATATTCCAAAAATATTAAGGGAAATAAAACCATTTTGAATTAATTAAAAATAAAAAACAATCACAAAATTTGGTGGATTTCAACTTATACCATTTAAATAAGCATAACATAAGTATAAGTAATCATTTAAAACAATTCAGTAAATGAAAATATTAGCACATTAAATGTAAAATGTAAAAATAGGGAAAAAATGTAAGTTGGTTTAGCAGTAACAAAACTGAAAATAAAACAGTATTGTAAAGAAAATTAGAGAGGTATGTATGAAATATAAAAAAAAGTTTAGTAAGTACAAAGTAAGAATTATAAAACTATCTTATACAAGGATAAAATAGAAATCAACAGGGAAACTCAATAATGTTTTTGTGGGATTCCTAATAGTGGGAATGGGGTATATCTTACTCTTTGCCTGATCTTGAGACCCTTGTCTTTCTAATGGGTTGCCTCATTCAGCTTTGATAGGAGGAAACGTTTGTGCTTTGTTTATTGTACCATTTTATTTCATATTTGATTGATATTCCTGGGAGGTCTGCTTTTTTTCTGAAGGGAAATGGAAGAGTGGATCTGGGGGAGAGGTGAAGTGGGATTGGGATTGGAGGAGTGAGGGGAAACTGCTGTCAAAATGTGAGAAAAGAATAAATATATGTATGTAGCATATATGTAACATATAATAATTTTTTATATATAAAATATATTACACATATTTAATCAGAGAAAAAACAGATTAGAATATTGGAGGAGCAATACAATTAACATTATGATATCTCTGCAAATAAAGGGAATCGATATGATTATACATCTCACACTTAAAAACAAATCTACACATAAAACACAAAAATGTAAAATTCCCACAAGTAGCAAGGGACAACATCTAGATAATCTTGAATCTTATATGTAAGCCAAAAACATAATTATGAAAGATAAAGCTTCAAAAATTGGACTTTTTATGCTTCTCTATTCAAGAGAATATTTGTAGAATGCAGAACAAAATCAGATGAACAGACTCACAAATTGAAAATCAGTCTTCCAAAACAAAAATCTGATGAAGAATTGCATGGAAAACATACAAAACACCCCTAAACCTATTAATAAAAAAAAATAACACAAATTCAAACGTGCAGAAGTTGTAAACAGACACTTCACCTTAGATGATACAGATAACAAATAAATTTACTATCTTTAAAATTTGTTTGTTTTTATTCTTTAATACTTTTTATACTCCAGACTTCATCCACCTCCTAGTCTGAACCCCTACTTATCCCCATCTCATAACTCCTTCCCTCCCCAACCCCAAAAGTCTCCAAGAGGATGTCCCCGTCTCCCAACCCCTACCCCACCAGGCTTAGGGTCTTATGTCTTTCTGGGTTAGGTGCATCTTTCCTCACTGAGGCCAAACAAGGCAGTCCTCTGCTGTATCTGTGTTGAGGGCTTTTTATCAGCTGTTTTATGCTGCCTGATTGGTGGCTCAGTAAGTAAGAGATCTCAGTGGATTCTAGGTCAGTTGAGACTGCTGGTCTTCCCATGGGGACCTGCCCTCCTCCTCTGCTTCTTCCAGCTTTTTTCTAATTCATTCACAGGGGTCCCCAGCTTCTCTCCATTTGTAGGGTGCTAATATCTGCATCTGACTCTTTCAGCTTCTTGTTGGGCCTCTTAGAGGGAAGCCATGATAGGCTTCTGCCTGCAAGCACACCACAGTTCTAGCAACAGAGTCAGTGCCCTGGGCCTCCCCTTGAGATGGATCCCAATTTGGTCCTGTTACTGGACCTCCTTTCTCTCATGCTTTTCTTCATTCTTGTCACTGCAGTTCCCTCAGACAGGAACAATTCTGGGTCAGAGCTTTAGACTATGGGAGGGCAACCCCATCCCTCCACTTGTTGTGTCCCTTGGCTGGAAGTGGATTCTATAATTTCCCTCTCCCCACTGTAGAGCACTTCATCCAAGGTCCCTCCCTTTGAGTCCTGAGAGTTTCTCAACACCTAGATCTCCGGTACATTTCAGAGTATCCCCCACCTCCTACCTCCCAATGTTGCCTGTTTTGGATCTTTCTGCTGGCCCTCAGGGCTTCAGTTCTATAATTTTAAGGACTAATATTTATTGTCACAGAGAAATTTGTGACTCAATACTAAAAGAAGATAAGATATTGTTAAATATCTGCTATGTTCGTTAAAATTCAAAAATTCTGCCAAAATGAAATGATGGTTAGCATAAGAAGCAGCAGAAACTCTTAGCCATGAGGGAGGAACAGAAAAAGCCACAGCCCCTTTAAAAGTAGGTTGGTTGCTCATTTAACAAAGGACCTAAGCATACATAGTGTTATCATATATTCTAAGGATCAGCATTCTTATTGTTTCCCAGCAATAGTTGGATATTATATTTCTGTTATAGTTTGAATTTTATGTACCCTCAAAGGCCCATGTGTTAAAGGCTGAGTGCATAAACGGAACTCTTAGCAGGAATGGCCTAAGGAGGGTGCCTAGTTGTTTTTTTTTTTAACATATTCAAGTCCAGAGGAGTAAGAGTTTAAGCTGTGAGGCTGGTGCCCCACCCGCACTCCAACCCCCTTCTCCTTCTCCTACTCCTGTGCTTAGTTTAAGATTTATTTATTTGTATGTTAGGTTTTGTCTCCAGAATATCTTTTAAATGTTGTTTATTCACTTTTCATCCCAAAATCAGCTTCCCCTTACCTCCTAGTCCCCCTCCCACAGCTCCTCCCCTATCACACTCTCATACTCCTCTGACAAAGGGGAACCCACCACTAGATATCCCCTGTCCCCACCAGAACATCGGTCATTGCAGGACTAGGCATATCCTCTCTCACTGAAGCCAGACAAGGCTGCCTAGTTAGGGGAACTGGATCCACAGTCAGGGAACAAATTTAGGCACCACCCCCATTCCAATTGTTGGAGACAAATAGGAAGACCAAGCTGTGCTTCTGCTGCTTATATGCAGGGGATCTGGACCCAGTCCATGATCTCTCTTCTGTTGGTGGTTTAGTTTCTATGAATTAACTTCAGCAACTCTACATCTGACATAGGGCTATTATCCAAAATATATAAGAAAACTCAAGAAGTTAGACACCAACAACCTAAATAATCCAATTTAAAAAAAGAATAGGGTATAGAGTTATTAAGAGAACTCTCAGCAAAGGAATATCTAACAGCCAACAAACACATGAATGTTCAAAGTGCTGAGTCATCAATGTAATTCAAATCAAACCAAATCTGAGATTCTGCCCCACACCCGTCAGAATGGCTAAGATCAACAAATCAAAGAACAGCACATGATGGCAGGGATGAGGAGTAAAAAAAATATTCCTACATAGTTTGTGGAAGTACAAACTTGTACAATCACTCTGGAAATCAGTTTAGTGGTTTTTCATAAAATTGGAAATACTTTTACTTCAAGAACCACAGATACCACTCCTGTGCATATACCTGAAAGGTGCTTTACCATCCCACAAGTACACTGCTTCAAGTATGTTTATGGCATCTTTATTCATAGTATCCTGAGCTGGAAACAAGCTAGACGTCCCTCAACTCAGGAACGGATAAAGAAAATGTGGTGCTTTTATATAATGTAATACATCTCAGCTATTAAAAACAAGGACATCATGATTTTTACATGCAAATGGATGAAAGAGAAAATACCTTCTTGAGTGTGGTAACCCAGAGCTATGCATGTCCTCATTTATAAGTAGATATTAGTCATAAATGAAAGGATAGCTATGGTACCCTCCACAGACAGAAAGAAGCTAAAAGAGTCCAGGGAGGAAGATTGACTCATTCCAAGAAGGGAAAATAAAACAGATATCAGAGGTGGATAGAGGGAGGAAACTGGCTGGGAGAGGGGATGGAGAAAGGAGAGTAGTTGGGGAAGATCATGTGGCCATAGAGCAGGTGAGAGTGATGACCGGGTTGGGGGGCGACAATCTCCAGAACATGGTAGAGACTTGGGAAAGGGCAGGCCCCAGGGTGGCTGTGGGGATGACTCCGACTAAAATTCCTAACAGTAGAGCATATAGACTCAGAAGTGGCCACTTCCTGTAGACAGGTAGGCTTCCTGGTAGAGAGATAAGGACAGTGATCCACCCATAAAACATCTCTGCAAGATGTGCAGAGGCAACAATCTAGCAGAGACAGAGGGAATGGCCAACCAATGACTGGCCCAACTTGAGCCCCATCCCATGAGCAAGAACCAATCTTTGGCACTATTATTTTATGTATTTACATTTCAAATGTTATCCCATTTCTAGATTTTCCCTCCAGAACCCCTTATCCCATCCTCCTCTCCCTGCTTCTATGAGAGTGCTCTCCCTCCCACCCACCCACTCCCAACTCACCCTCCTAGCATTCCCCTACACTGAGAAAACAAATCTTCGCAGGAACAAGGGCTTCTCCTATTGATGTCCAACAATGCCATCCTCTGCTACAAATGTAGCTGGAGCCATGGGTCCCTCCATGTGTACTCTTTGGTGGCTGGTTTAGTCCCTTGGAGCTCTAGGGTATCTGGTTAGTTGATATTGTTGTTCTTCCTATGGGGTTGCAAATGCGTTCAGCTCCTTCAGTCCTCTCTCTGACTCTTTCTTTGGGGTCCCAGTGCTGAGTACAATGGTTGACTGTGAACCTCTGCCTCTGTATTTGTCAGGCTCTGGCAGAGCCTCTCAGGGGATAGCTAAAACAAGCTTCTGTCAGCAAGCACATTTTGGCATCTGCAAGTGTCTGAGTTTGGTATCTGTACATGGGATAGATCCCTAGATGAGGCAGTCTCTGGATGACCTTTACTTCAGTCTCTGCTCCACACTTTGTCCCTGAATTTCCTTTCGACAGGAGTCATTCTGGATTAAAAATTTGAAGATGAGTGGGTCACCCCATCCAACAATGGGGGCCTTTCCTAACCTCCGGATATGGTCTCTACAGGTTCTCTCTCCCCTTTGTTGGGCATTTCAGCTGATCTCATTCCTGTTGGGTCCTGGGAGCCTCTTGCTTTCTTTTTTTTTTCTTTTTTTTTTTTCTTTTTTTTTTTCGGAGCTGGGGACCGAACCCAGGGCCTTGCGCTCGCTAGGCAAATGCTCTACCGCTGAGCTAAATCCCCAACCCCGCCTCTTGCTTTCTTGTCATCTGGGACTTGCTGGTGGCTATCCCCAGTACCTCATCTCCCATTGCTACACAACTCTGTTCAAATTCCTGATTCTCTGTATATCATCCATTTCTTCTCCCATACCTGATCCTGCCCCCTTTTTCCTTCCCCTTCCTCTATTGCTCCCAAGTCCCTTCCACCCTCTATCTCCTGTGAGTATTTTGTTCCCCCTTCTAGGAGGACTGAAGCATTCACATTTTCCACCTCCTTCTTCTTAAGCTTCATATGGCCTGTGAATTGTATCTTGGGTATTCCGAGCTTTCTGCCTAATATCCACTTATCAGTGACTGCATACCATGTGTGTTTTTTTGTGACTGGGTTAACTCACTCAGGATGATATTTCTAGTTTCATCCATTTGCCTAAGAATTTCATGTAGGCATTGTTTTAAATAACTGAGTAGTACTCCATTGTGAAAATGTACCACATTTTCTGTATCCATTCTTCTATTGAGGAACATCTGGGTTGTTTCAGCTCTGGCTATTAAAAATAAGGCTGCTATGAACATAGTGAAGCATGTGTTTTTGTTATTTGTTGGAGTATATTCCCAGGAGTGATATAGCTGGATCACCATTAGTACTATGTCCAGTTTTCTGAGGAACCACCGGACTGATTTCCAGAGTGGTTGTGCCAGCTTGCAATCCCACCAGCAATGCTGTCAGCATCTGCTGTCACCTGGATTTTTGAACTTAGCCATACTGACTGGTATAAAGTGGAATCTCAGGGTTATTTTAACTTTCATTTCCCTGAGGACAAAGGATGTTGAACTTTAAGTGCTTCTCAGCTATTCAAGATTCCTCAGTTGAGAACTCTTTGTTTTGCTCTGTTCCCCATTTTTTGTAGGGTTGTTTGGTTTTCTGGAGTCTTATTAGTTTTCTTGAGTTCTTTGTATATATTAGATATTAGCCTTCTATCAGAAAGATCTTTTCCCAATCTGTTGGTTTCTATTTTGTCCCAATGACAGTGCCTTCTGCCTTACAGAAGCTTTGCAATTTTATAAGGTCTCACTTGTAGTTTCTTGATCTTAGTGCATAAGACATAGGTGTTCAGTTAAGGAAATTTTCCTGTGCAGATGTGTTTGAGGATCTTACACACTTTCTCTTCTGTTTGATACAGTGTATCTGGTTTTATGTGGCAGTCCTTGATCCACTTGAACTTGAGATTTGTACAAAGAGATAATAATAGATCAATTTGCATTCTTCTCTACATGTTGACCACCAGTTAAACAAGCACCAGTTTTTGAAAATGCTGTCTTTTTTCTACTGGATGGTTTTAGCTCCTTTGTCAAAGATCACGTGACCATAGGTGTGTATGTTCATTTCTGGGTCTTCAATTCTATTCCAATGATTTACTTGTTTGTCTCTGTACCAATACCATACAATTTTTATCACTATTGTTCTGTAGTAGATCTTGAGGTCAGGGATGGTGATTCCCCCTGAAGTTCTATTATTTTGGGGAATAATTTTTGATATGTGTTTTTGTTGTTGTTACAAATGTATTCTAGAATTGTTCCTTCTCTCTGTATGAAGAATTTAGTTGGAATTTTGATGGGGATTGCATGGAATCTGTAGATTGCTTTCAGTAAGGTGGCCAGTTTTTCTATATTAATCCTGCCAATCTATGAGCAGGGAAGATTTTTCCATCTTCTGAGGTCTAAAATTTCTTTCTTCAGAGACTCAAAGTTCTTACCATATAGATCTTTCATTTGCTTTTCTGTTTATTGGTAATTTCTGCCAGATAGTCACAGTAACAGAAAACTAGCTGACTGACATGATGACTGTACAAAATCTTGGAAATAAATATTACTGGTAGCTTTATTTATAATTTCCAAATTGTGTAAACAACTATCATGTCCTCAATTGGCTGATGGATCAGTATATATTGGCACAGTTACAGTAAAATCTTATTCAGTGATAACAAGAGATGAGCTGTCATTACTCTAAAATCTTGGATAACTTATTTTATCTTTCTTTGTATTGGCAATACAGATAAAACATGTTTGATATTTTGCTTTCAATTGTTTGACTGACTTCCAGAATAGTAAATATTTCAGTTTAATTCTTCTGATGTTATTTTACCTTTGTCCATAGCAGATGCACCATTTTCTTTTCCCACAAACAATGCATAACTTATACACTCATATATTTACCAATACTTCTTTTGTTTCTTCTTTATTTTCTTTTTTATAGTAATACATGGCCATAGGTGTGAGATAATATTTCATTTTTGGTTTTACTTGCTTTTCTGATATTCGTTAATGGATCACTGGATAAAAGAAAATAGACCTATAAATTAAATGGAGAAATATTCAACCTTTAAAGAAAGAAGATTCAGTCATATACTCTGATATAGAAAGATATTAAAGCTGTTATGTAAAATAAAGTAGCCTCATTTTTATAGGAATGTAAAGTAATGAAGATGTGTTTCAGCAGAGAAGCAATGATTAACCACACAGTCTTAGATGATTTCATATTACCAAACTGAACACTTAAAATAGTAAACTTAGGTCCACAGTACTTAGTAAGACATACATTTTAATTATGTTCAGCTTACTGCATATCTATGGATGTCAGTGAAGCTGTCAGAAGCAGACTACTGTGGATAAAGGTCACTGTATGATTTCTACTACATGGTATTTGATTAGGACAATATGATTACCAGATTATCAAATAGAGGGAAAGTAGGAAAGAAACAGGTGGGTTACAGGAATTTTTCAGAGCACAGAGACTAGTACAATTTATAATGTACTGCAAAACCTCCCGACATTTAATGTCAATTGTGGAATTTACATAATACATATTTATGTTTTTACACAAGTTTTGAAGATTAGCCTTGTCATTCTATAATTATTTTTCACCAAAGCAACACACTGAGAGAAGAGCATGATAGTGCGGTTGCATGTCAGGGTATCAGTGTCAGGGGATCTTTGTAAGTGTGTGGAGAAAGCCAGAGGGATCAGAATGGCTGTGGGGATGCTTACTCCTGCTTTCCGTTTAACATTTAAATATAGGCACTGGTGGAAAGTAAACCCTACTAAAAATATACTTCCAAAATTAAAGCAAAAGACTGTCAATTCTTGATAGATGTCACCCTATTTAGATCATCATGCTTCATGTTCTTTTTTACAGCACTGAACCACGTGTTCTGATTTAATGTCAAAGCCATTTTAAGTCCCCACTATCCTCCATACCTGGCTTTGCAGATTCATTTGTTCATACCTCAAAGAAGCTGTACAACTATGTGCTTTGTTTTTTTATGGATACCCAAGTCATCTAACTTCAAAGTTGCTTCTCACTGATCACCCTTGGTGTCTCAGGCTTGTTCAATTGTTACTTTCTTAATAAGTAAAGTCTTCCGTGATCACCCAGAAAGAATAATGAGTATGTTTCTTTAGCACAATTAAACTTTCCTCCTGTATTTTCCTATAAAAGTTATCATTTTCATTATTATATATATTAATATAATTATGTAGACTAGAAATATCTACAAAATTATGGAGAAAAGTAAAAGAAACTTCACTAAGAGGGGGTAAAAAAATAAAGAAGAGATAATTCTAAAGCTAAAGTGTCTGAAGTAATCATACTATGAATGTAAAAATAGAAGCAACATTCAGAATTAGTGTTCAGGCTCCCTAATCCAGCAAAATGTGACAGATGTAAAAGTCCTGAGTTACCACTTATGCATTATATTAAAAGTTAAACTTCTAGCCTTATTTGTTAATCATGGAATTTTCTGAAGTTTAATTTAATTTATTTTACATTATTTTATGAGGAAATTATAAAGTAAAGAGAAACATAACTTGAGGGCGTTCAATTGATGCTGAATTTAAATAGGGCAAGAGTTAGTTATTTCAGTTACAGTTAGTGAAATCTAAAAATACCTCTTCGGTTTATCATGATGGACTCAACAAACATCCGTCCATTTATGCATCAGAGGTATTTGTAGAAGGGTCTGTCTGAAAAGCTCATTCCCACAACAGATTAATCCCCATGACATTTTGAATCTTTGGATGTGCTGTTGCTTTAGGATAGAAATTAAAACATCCCATTATCTGCCTGCCAAATGGAGTTCAGGGCTGCAGGCATTTCAGCTTGTCTAAAAGTCCTGCAAAGTGTATCTGTTTTGTAAATGTCTTCTGTAGTAAAGCATGAAGGGGTGAGTTTAAATGTTCAGATAAAAGGAGAAAAGCATATTCAGAGTTATCAAACCATAAACTTGAACACACGACACATGATATCTTCTTAAAGATTCACACCACATGTTTTTAATGACAAGTACATTTACTTTGTAAATTATTATTTAGAGATAAAAATTTCTAGAAAATTTGAGGTTACTTTCTGTAGCTGGTATATTGTACCAGTACAATTTCTATTTTGCAAAGGTTTAATGTATTTTCTTGGATGAATAAGTTTTCTCTGCTTTCTTTGAAACAAGCTTTGACAATTTTCACAGATTTTGATAATGAGTACATTCCCAATCATATTTAACTGTAAGTCATTCTACTAACAAAATCAAACTGTACTTTATATATATATATATATGTATATATATATATGTACATACATATGAATGTGTGTATACACATGTCTATATTCACACATGAATACAAATATATATATGCATACTTGATATACACATCCTAATGTATATATATATAAATCTACATAACTATATGTGAAAAAAATCTAATGTGCATATTATTTATACCTAATATATACAAGTGTATGTACATATGTATGTATGTGTGTATGTGCATATATATGTGTGTGTGTGTGTGTGTGTGTGTATGTGTACATGCATAGATAAATTTCAAGAATATACTTATCTTTCAGCAAAGGAGAAAAGAAAAAATTTCATCAGTGAACTGGCCAGCATATCATTTACCAGTTGGACAGAGGATCAGGGTTACTTAAATATGCTCCCTTAGCACAAGATGTATTTGCATACTTGGCAGCCATCTTGTGTTGAAGGGCAGCTGCTCCCATGGTTTTGGTCTCAGTGAGAGGCAAGTATATGGTTTGGAATAAATTGACCTTAAATCATTAAAACAATAAGTTAAGCTAAAGTAAACTTATTTGAAGAAACCTACCTTAGGTGTACAAAATGGTATTTAGCTCTTCCTCTATCTAGTATCCACAAATCTAGTCTTTAAGATTTTATTGTCATACATTGACTGTTTATCCGAGATATTGTCTGAATTGAACTTTTGTTTTGTGATAGTGACCATTTGAAGAAGTCATTTGTCATCAGACTCTAGTAAAATCTTTGATATAGAATACAGAACCTTTTACAAATATATTCTTATAGAGTTGCTAATTTTTTCTTTTGTTCTTTTTTTATTCTTTTCTCATATAATACATCCCATACAGTGCCTCCCCTCTGTCACTCCTTCCAATCCCATCCCTACGTCCCCTCTCTCCCAGATTTTCTGCTCTTCCATTTCCCTTCAGAAAAAGAGCAGTGATATCAACCAACCATGGCAAAAGGAAAAAAAAGGTTAAGGTAAGACTAGCCACACACTCTCATTTCAATGCTGGATGAGGCAGCCTAAAAGGTCTCAAGAGTAGGCAATGGAAGTCAGAGACATGCCCAGTCCACTGTTGGGAGACACACAAACACACACACACACACACACACACACACACACACACACACACACACACAATTCAAGCCAAACAACCACAACATGTATGTACAGAACAAAACAGGCTATGTGACTCCTGCTTCTCTGTGACCCCCTATGAGCTCTGCTTACTTGATTCTGAGAGCTGTCTTCCCCTGGTATCCTCAACACTCTGCCTTCTATAATCCTTCTACCCCTCTTCCATGGAGCTCCCAGAGTTCCACCTAATCTTTGGCTGTGAGTCTGTGGAATTTTCATCTTAGCCAAATATAAATATTTTAATCATTATTTGAGTCATTTGGGCTAGTATTATATGCTTTGAAACTTTCTTCATAATGTGGGATACAAAAGAAAAAACTACCAATTTATTCTAGAAAAAAAATTTCTATTTCAATGTTGAACAATAGCTGCCTAGCAAGATTCAGGTAGAATATAAAACACTCACAGATTCATGTACATTCATTTTATATAACACAACATATATATTATCATTAAACCTCAAATAATTATCTACCTACCTCTGATGTTCAAAAGCACTGTTGGATTGATGTCACATTATGTGATTTTGGTCTCTACTTTGAGATCACCAATTATGCCTCAATTAGGTAGACATAAGCCTTTGAATTTTATAGTCTAATTTTTGTGATACATACATATATATGATATATAATGTTTATAGCATTATTATTATAAAAACAAATCTTTCCATTAAAAGACTAATCAAAAAATAAAAGTATCATTCTCCATTCTTTTCTTTCTTCACTCTAGAATTCAGTGTATCTTATATATCAAACATTTTAAGCATTTTTTATTATAATTCTTTTCCCTTCTTTTCATCAAACCAATATCCCTTACTGAGAATATTTATTGGCTTGTTTTGCTGAAAATAAAGCCAAACACCTTGTTAGTAGAGCTTTGTTGCTAAATGCAATATTATTTTTCTTGAGATGCTATACTGCTTAGCCAAACGTCCATCTCCATAGTCAGCTTGGAGGTTTCTGGGGCCCTGGGATATGTTGTTTTGGACATATCTCTCAGTATAAAATTTTACCATACTTACTCTCACCAAACAACTTTGACAAATGGAGTGCTTTATCTTTCCACTGAAATTTTAGTGAAAAATCATATTTCTTTCAACAGTTTCTTGCTCTATCTTCATGTGCAAATATTCAGTATTTAGTTTTAGTAAATAATTTTGTAGAATTGTGATATATGACATAATTTCCTCAATATGGTTGCTTATATAGACAGCAGCAGATATTCTCACAAATTGTTGCTTGCATTAATAAAAATATGAGCCTAATCTTGTGTGAATTAAAATATTTTTGACATCCATGGAAGATTCAGTAGCTGGAACATAGCAGTTTTGATAAAAATATGCATGCCTTAGCATGCATATTTCAGTCAAAGTCAGTTGATGCACACTAATCAATAAATAGCCATGTACAGTCGGATGATGGAAATTTGATCCAAATATTTCTCAAGATCTGTGAACCTCTCTTAGTCTCTTATGTAATGAAGTTTAATCTCAGATAGCATCCCATAAAATTTCTCCTGTGAAGCTTCTTTCTTATAAAATATAATGACTCCCATAAAAAGAAAGCAAATAACTAGACAAAAGAAGAATTATCAGAGTTGTTCAGATTCATTTGCTTCAATAGTGCTTTCAAAGACTACATGACAATCCACAAGACAGGATCTTTCCTCAATAAATATACATGTGATATATGAACAATATTTGAAAGAAAAATTAAGGAAAACAAGAG
Organism: Rattus norvegicus; assembly: GCF_021556685.1. Taxonomy (NCBI): domain Eukaryota; kingdom Metazoa; phylum Chordata; class Mammalia; order Rodentia; family Muridae; genus Rattus; species Rattus norvegicus. The sequence goes on along the minus strand of NC_141537.1, from coordinate 55,601,513 downwards.
TAGGGTAATTTTTCATACTGATAAAAAAGTTAAATTAGAATGGAAAGAAAATATTGGTTTCTATAAGTTATATTTCAAAGAGCAGGTATAAAGAAGAGTATAGCATGAAGGACCATGGAGGGCTGGTTTCCTTGCTCTTCAGTATTCTGGATTCCTTTAAGACAAAAATAATACAATGTGCTCCAAAAACTTACTAGTTCTCTTGTGCTTGGAGCCCTTGTTTTTCGGGGTATATTTTGAACATTAATTTGCCTCCTCGAGTGTGGAAGGTCAATATCATTTACAGTACAATAGCATCACAGAAAACTGTCAAAATGTCATGTACATCACTGTCTGTAACCAACTCTCCTCAAGCCCTCACTCTAACACTGATGTTCAGATTGAATTTTTACTTTTTTATTGAGAAATTATGCTGACTATATGATACTCTGTGGGGACAAGTATGCCCCTCTGCAACACTGTGTTGTTGAGGACACTACCTTTAGATTGGAAGACTGTGTACCTGTGTTAACTAAGGAATTCTAGAGCCCTGTCATGATGATAATGCAGGGCAGGGACTTGTTCTTTAGGATCCATCAAAGAACACAGGCTACTTAACCAGCACTCTGAACTTCCTCCCCAAGAATTATGGATTATCCATAAATTATCCATTTGAACATCATAGAATGTAATTACTTACTGGAAGAAATGAACTTTGACTGGGAGTCTACTCCAATACCCCCCCTATCCCCTGAGATTCATCCTAGAGACTGTCTTTTGGAAGAAGAAAACTACAGGTGAGCTCAGGAGACCATAATCTTGGTGGGAGAACAGTGGACTGAACCACTTTAAGTCTATAGTTAGTGTCTGGTTTATACTCTGCTCATTGCCAGGCCTCAAGTTCTCCATATGGAAAAATGGTCTAAGAATATTATCCTGTTTCAGCAATAAGGATATCACAGACTTAATTTAAGTACAATGCTTAAAATAGTGCTGAATACTATAAGTTGGGGGAAAAAAACAACAGAAATGTTCAAATTAACTTTCTTTCACTAAAAAAAAAAATCCTTGCAAAATAGATATCAGTTAAAATGTAGAACCTATTAAATATAAATATTTTATAAGTGATAAAGGAACACAAGAAAAGAACATTTTATTTTGGTAGATGAGTTAATCCTATTCTAAATTCAATCAATATCTCGAGAATGTAACATGAACTCTGCTCACTTCAAGCTTCTCCTTTCTAAAATGACAATTATCATATATGTCTTTTGTTTAAAAAAAACCAAACAGACAAGGAGGAACAGCCTTCCCTGCAAGAAAGCTAGACTGCTGCACTTGGTGAAAGTGATTAAAATTATGGAAATTAAGTGTCATTATAATCAATTGTTTTGAAGTTAAAAAAAACATATAATTTTATCCTATCTAGGGTGCAAATAAATTGCTAGTTTAATAGTGACTAATATATTTGGATTATTAATGAGTAAATAATAGTAAGTGGTGATGAAGAAAACATATTTTTCTTATACATTATTTTTAAAATATGTAATTTATTGTTAAGTGCTTTTGAATTTAGTCTACAATTTTGCTCATGTATAATTAAGGTATATGTTTTATTTATTGTTATTTACAAATAAATTTGCACCAGTTTTCTGATTGACTCTTTAAATCTTAGTTTCTCTTGAGTGAGAAGAAGCAGCCAGTGAATTGTGGATGTGGCCATTATGGATGTTATAGTCATAATGTCTTATGGTATCTGGAAATGTGAAAGTCAGTACTTAGATGATAAAACTTTCTCTTCCTTACAAATGCTACTTGATTATCTCACTAAACTTTGTATGGCAGAGAGATAGCATAGAGAAAAATACTTGAGTAATCCTGGCTAAAAGAAACTTTTCTTTCTAAGCACATCTCTGCATTGGCATCTGCAAATTTCATAAAAACTGTGCTGTCTCAGGTAAGAGAATGTTGTCGATAGAATGACCTATTTCCACACAGTTAATCCTACCACTTTCTGAGCACAGGATGTCTTCCCATTCTTTGACTTATTTTTTAATTTATTTATTTTTTTAGTATCTTCAAATATTTACTGTACAAACATTTCACTTCCTTGGTTAGATTTATTCTTAGTCTTTTTTTTTCTTTCTGCTATTTCTAAATGCAATTATTTCCCTAATTGCATTCTTGGTATAATTGTCTTTGCTATAAAGGAAGGCTATTGATTGTGTACTTTAATTTTACATCCTGATATTTTGTTGAAGGTGTATATAAGCTGCAGCCAATACTGGCAGGTTGTGTGTTCATTTAAACATAGAATAACATCATCTTCTATAAGGGTACTGGAGCTTACTGTGCCTCTTTTTTGTGGCTTAATAAGACTTCAAACATGATATCACACAGAAGTGGTCGGTTCCTAATTTTAGTATAAATGTTTCATTTGTCCCTTATTTGTTTTTTTATTTAATTAGATAATTTGTTTTTCCATAATTTTAGTTATGTAGCAGATTTTAGGATTTATGTATGTTCAACAATTTATGCATCTTTTGCACAAAATTACCTTGATCATGACAAATGGCTCTTTGAGTGTATTATTAGATTCAATTTTCAAATATTTTATTGAGAATGTTTACATCTATGTTCATCAGCAGAATCTTTCTGTCTGTGTTTCTTTCTCTATCTCTGTCTCTCTCTGCCGTCTCCCCCCACCCCCTGGGTGTGTGGTGTGTATGTGTGCATGTGGAGATTTTTGTCTGGTATTAACCTTCAGGGCAATATTCTTCATTAAATACTCTCTTGGATTCTATTGTATTGTCTTATTTCTTGCATGCATGCTCGTACACACACACACACACACACACACATACACACACACACACACACACACACACACACACACCCTTTACAAAGGTTTTACATATGTCATTATTATTCTTGTAATTCTTTTTTCACTTCTTTGTGAAATCAAGGTACCCTAGTCCAGAGTCAGTTCAAATGTCAGGAGCTGTATGTATTTAACGTTGAGGCCCTGTCCTGGTGAATTGATTGTCCTTATCTGAAATGAGGATTTTTGTTACTAGATACAAGATTACTCTCTGAGCTTTCATTTCTGTTCCCTGAGTTATCAGCACTGTTAAAAGTGCTTTTAATTTCTTTAAATTTTGTGATTTTTCTCCTGCTCCCATCACACTCAAAAACTACTCAGAATCAAACTTCAGATTTGTCTCCTTGATCCTTTGCCCTCCTGAAGATGAAGGTCTAGTTATTTTTCATAATCACTTTGTTTATGACTTCAAGTAGTTGCTTTTGTCTACGGTCCATAATTAGTCTCAGCAGGGAACTTGGTCTAAATCATAGTTGTTCTCCTCTGAGAGAAGTATAATGACATTCATAAATGTGTTTTAAGGGAGAGGAACACTTTATGCAAAGGGGACATAAAACTAAAATGATGTTCACATATTGACCATTCTCCATTGATTATACTTTGTAAGAGACCATCTGATTCATAAGTAAATGCTTCACTTTATACAACTATAAAGAGCACCAGAGGAATGGCAACAGATAAATCCTGGTCACACATAGGTTCTTGACTTCATAACCACTTTTTACAAAATGTGCCCAATGATTAGGATTCCTAAACTCTAAGAGGGGAAATGTTTAAAGTATCTCCAGGCAGTTAGTGTACTTGTTAGCCTTTCAGTGAAGCTGTTGATAAAAAGTACTTAAATGTATGTTGTTTAATTGTTTTAAACGTAATTGAGTAATTTCATGTGTGCAAGACCTACTCTGAAAATGCCATTTTTGGGCTTCTTATTAATTATTAGACTTGTACTCATAAATTTGAATTGTTTTGCTTGATATCTGGTATTTTTAGCTTTATAGGAGTTCTGCATAATATCTATACCCTTTCTTATATTAGGTATACTGATAAGCATAAAGCAATTTTGACATAGAAATCCTTACTTAAGGACAGCAGATATATTAGAAATTTTAATAACATTCATATACTTCTTAAATAAATATGTGGGTTTTAGGAATACTTTCTTATTTAAAGGGGATTCATCAATATATAGGAACAAATCTATGTTGTTACATATCAGAACAGTGTTCGAAAAACATAGATATGCCTCATTTATTTGCCCATGCTATTTTCAGTACCTTACAATAAAATTTAAAAGTTTCCTTTAAAAGCTAAAATTCAATTAAATGTTTCACATATAATACTCAAATAACAATAGATACAGACCTGGATTTCAATGCTTGATTTCTGAAATCCATGTGAACAAGTGATATTTCTTTCAAAAGCACTATTATATGTGCATGTAAAAAAGATGCTCTGAGATTTGATGCAAACTTTATATTATAGCTTCTAGCTAACCACAGAAATGGTAACCTCAAAGAGACAGAAACTTCCTGGAATAAGAACGATAAAAAAAATAATAACAATCAAATGCCTATCATACCCTAAGGCTTTGGGAGAACAAAAATTCCATTTGTCTGCCTGGCAGAAGGTTTGTTTGTCGTTTTAAGTTTCAGATGCTGAAAGCAAGATGATTATTTATCAAAAAAGGTGATTTGTTCTTCAAGCTCCATTGGTAGGAATGACTAACTTTCAGCTGAGAAGATAAAGGAACGTTTTTCATATAAGTTAAATAGTCTTCAAAGCTGGTTTAAATATATACAATAAATTCAGTTAAAAACAATTGTTTCAAATCTTGCTAACTTCCATTCATGATAAACTTCTATTTTCCAGGTTTTAAAAGGAGGGGTTTATAATAAGAATGCCAGGGTTTGAGGGGTGAGTGGTACTCAAGAGTCTCTGAGCATCATTTTTAGCTATGGCCTTAATCCTCAGTCTTGAGCCTTTCTGAGCCTCAGGAGCATCCTGCCTTCCTGGATCCATGGAAACCTTCAGAGGACCCAAAACTAACCAGATTCGAATCCTGCCGAACCACCCATTCTAGTTGGACCTGCCCACCACCCCAGCTGGGTCAGAGTGGCTCACAGTCTACATAGTAAGGTCCACTTGTGACACAGCCTGGAGAGTGGAGACAGTCGGAGGCACAGGCCAACAAAATAGGGTACTCTGACCTCCATTGTCTGGACCATGGCCAGCCCCACCTTCCTGAGAACTCCTGTTGCCATCAGGATCATCTAGTCAACACCAGGTGATCGTGATGCCTAAGGGACAGTGTAAGAAGACCTTCAGCAAGACTCAGAGCAATATGGCAGCACCAAAGCCCAGTTGTCATGTTACAACAAACCCTGTGTTATCCTAATGAAACTGAAGCACAAGCGGAGCAACTTAAAACCAATATTATAAAGAATCCTTTAAAGAGAACACAAATAAATCCCTGAAGAAAATATAGGAAAATATATCGAAACAGGTAAAGGCATTAGAAGAGAGAGCAAATAAATACAAATAAATAAAAAAATACTATCAAAATGGTAAATGGTATGTATAAAACTATCTAAGACCTGAGAAAGAAAATAAAAGCAATAAAGAAAACACAAACTGAGGCAAACCTAGAAATGAAAAACTTAGGAAAAGATAACAGGAACTACAGATGTTCACCAAGAGAATACAGAAAAAGGAATAAAGAATCTCTGTTGTAAAAGACCCAATACAAGAAATCAATGTATCAGTGAAAGAAACACAAAATCTAAAATGTTCATGACACAAAACATCCAGAAAATTTGAACTGCTATGAAAAGATGAGGATGTTTGCAACTAACCATTGGACTCAGCACAGGGATACCAATGAAGAGGACTGAAAAAGCTGAAGGGGTTTGCAACCCCTTAGGAAGAACAACAGTAACAAGCAATCAGAGACTCAAAGCTCCCAGGGACTAAGCCACCAACCAAAGAGTACATATGGAGGGACCTATGGCTCCACCTGCATATGCAGCACAGGATGGCATTGTATGGCATCAATAGGAGAAGAAGCCCTTGGTCCTGTGAAGGCTTGTTTCCCCAGTGTTGGGGAATTACAGGGTGTTGAGGTGGGTGTGGGTGGGTGGGAAGGGGAGCATCCTCATAGAAGCAGGGGGAGGGGTAATGGGAGAGGGGAAAACCAGAAAAAGGGATAGCATTTGAAATGTAATACATAAAATACTCAATAAAAAAGAAAAATATTCCCAGCTCAAAGACCCAGAAAACATGGTCAACAAAATCATATAAGAAAATTTACCTAACCTAATAAAGGATATGCCCCTAAAGCTACAAGAAGCTTTTAAAACACTAAAGAGATGGAACCAGAAAAGAAAACCCTCCAGCCACATCATAACCAAAACACAAACTATATAAATATACAGAACACAGAACAAATTGTAAAAGCAGTAAGGGCAAAAGACCAACTAACATGTAAAATCAGACTATCAGAATTATACACAATTTCTCATCAGAGATTCTAAAAGCTATAAGGGCCTGGAAATATATCTTACAAACTCTAAGAGGTCACATATGTTACGACAGAATACTATGCCAATCAAAACTTTCAATCACCATAGTTGGAAAAACTAAGATATTTCATAACAAAACTAAATTCAAATAATACGTTTGTACAAACACAGCCCTACAGAGGATACTGGAAGGAAAACTCCAACCCAAAGAGGCTAATGATACTTAATAATACACAAAGAATAAATAATATCACACCATTAATACCAGTACAAGAAAAACAGACTCAGAAACACACACACACACACAAACACACACACATTCAGAAACACACACACATACACACAGTCTCTCCTTTCTGTCTCTGTCTCTGTCTCTCTCTCTCTCTCTCTTTCTCTCTCTCTCTCCCCCCACAACCACCATAAAATAAAAAGAAGAAACAATCATTACTCATTAATATCTCTCAAAATTAATGGATATGATTCCTCAGTAAAAAGACACAGGTTAACAGAATGGATGTGTAAACATAATCCATCACTCTTCTGTATACAAGAAACACAGCTCAGCAACAAAGCTACTCAGGATCTCAGTATAAAGGTCTGGGAAAAGCTTTCCAAGTGACTAGAACCAAGAACCAAGCTAGAGTAGACATTCTAATATCTAATAAAGTATACTTTCAGTGGAAAGTAATCAAAATAGGCAAGGGATGACAGATAATACTAATCAAAGGAAAAATCCACCAACAGCACATATCAATTCTTATTATCTATGACCCAAATGCAAGGGCATCCACATTTGTAAAAGAAATATTGTTAAAGCTTAAATCATACATCAAACCCCACATACTAGTTGTGGGAGACCTCAACACTACACTCTCACAAATGGAATGGTCATAGAGACAGAAACTAAACAAAAAATAACAAAACTAACAAAAGCCATGATTCAATGGACATAACAGATATTTACGACATTTCACCTGAACACAAAAGAATATACTTTATTCTTAGCACCATACAGAACGTTCTCCAAAAGTGAACATATAATCAATCAGTCATAAAGCAAACCTCAACCAATATAAGAAGATTGAAATAACCTCATGCATCTTGTCAGACCACCATAAGTTAAAGCTTGATTTCAACAACAGAAACAATGGAAAGCCTATAAACTTACAGAGAGTAAACAACTCTTTACTTAATGTTCACTGTGTCAGGGAAGAAATAAAGAGATTAATGACTTTCTAGAATTCAATAGAGTGTGAGACAACAAACTTAAGAGTCACTGTGAAAGCAGTGCTAAGAGCAAAGTTCATAGCACTGAATGTACTCATAAGGAAATTAGAGAAATCTTATACTAATGAATTAAAAGTATACCTAAAGGCTCCAGGATAAAAAGAAAGAAAAAAACGATAAGAAAGAAAGAAAGGAAGGAAGAAGGAAGGGAGGGAGGGAGGGAGGGAGGGAGGAAGGAAGGAAGGAAGGAAGGAAGGAAGGAAGGAAGGAAGGAAGAAAAACAACCAGGAAGAGTAGACTGAAAGATGTGACCAAACTCAGGGCTGCAATCCAATTAGAAACAAAGAGAACAATGCAAAGAATCAATGAAATCAAGAGCTGATTCTTGGGGAAATCAACAAGATGGACAAACCCTGAACCAAATTAACTACAAGGCAGAAAGATTACCCAGATTAACAAATTTAGCAATGAAAATGACACTGAGGAAATTAGAAATCATTAGGTCTTGTCTGTCCCCCCACCAAAATTGGAAAATCTAAATGAAATGGTTGATTTTCTAGACTAATTGCCAAAGCTAAATCAAGTTCAGGTAAACTATATAAATAGTTCTATAAACCATAAAGAAACAGAAGCAGACATTAACATTTCCAAACTAGACATCAACCTGCCCACCATGATGCACAGCTCCCCAAGAAAAACCTGGAGGCAGAACCAGGTGATTCTCAGGCCCATGTTCTCAGGGAAAAACACCAAGGTGATAAGAAGAGTCTGGCACTTCCAGATTGCCCAGTACAAGTGCCTGGTCATCAAGTATGCCAAAGATATGCACTATAGCAGCAGCTTTTCTACGCATGTTCTGAACACCGTGGAGGCACTGCTGGCCTGCGTGGTCCAGAATGTGACCCAGGAGACCATGAATGTGGCTGTCATTGGCATCAACGAAGGGCAGTTTTTTCCTGACATTGTGGATTTCTGTGAGATAATGGCCAGTGCTCACAAGACAGTGATTGTGGTGGTGCTGGGTGGAACCTTCCAGAGGAAGGCTTTCGGCAGCATCTTGAACCTGGTGCCCTGGCCAAGAGTGTGGTAAAGTTCATTGCTATGTGTGTGCAGTGCTTCCAAGAAGCTGCCTACACCAAAAGGCTGGGCCTGGAGAAAGGGGTGAAGGTGATTGGCAGAGCAAACAATCATCACTCCTTGTTCCGCCTATGCTACTATAAGAAGTCTTCAGCCTTGAACTCATTGATTGATATAGGAGACCACTTGCTAAACAGAACAGCAATGGATTAGGTGCTAAGATCAAGAGTTAATAAATGAGACCTCATGAAACTGAAAGGCTTCAGTAAGTCAAAGGACAGTGTCGTCAGGACAAAATGACAGCCCACAGATTGGGAAAAGATTATAGAAGTATAATCCTACGTCTGACATAAGCCTCATATCCAAAATATATAAAGAACACAAGAAGTTAGACACTGACAATCCAAATTACCCAATTAAAAGAAAGGGAATAGAACTGTTCTCAACAACAGAATCTTGAATAGCTGAGAAGCACCTAAAGAAATATTTAACGTCTTTAGCCATTGTGGAAACACAAATCAAAATAACTCTGAAATTCCACCTAAAACCTATCAGAATAGCTAAGAAAGAAAGAAAGAAAGAAAGAAAAGAAAGGAAGGAAAGGAAGGAAGGAAGGAAGGAAGGAAGAAAGGAGCTCAAAAGACAGCACATGCTAGCAAGTTTTACAACCACTTAAAATCAATTTGGTGGATTCTCAAAAGATTGGGAATAGTTCTATCTCAAGACCATTAGTATCTCAAGCTATACTATTCTTCAGCATATACCCAAAAGATGCTCTACCATTCCATGAGGACACCTGATCATCTATATTCATAGCAGCTTTATTCATAGTAGTCAGAAACTGGAAACAGCTTAGAAATCTCTCACCTGAAGAATGGATACAGAACATGTGGTTCATTTACACAATGGAATACTATTCAGCTATTCAATATAAGGACATCATGAAATTTATAGGCAAATGGAAGGAACTAGAAAATATCATCTTGAGTGAAGTAATCCAGACCAAGTAGGGCATGTGTGATGTGTTCTCACTAATAAGTGGATGTTAACCATAAAGTACAGAATAACGATGCTATGACCAACAGGCCCAAAGAAGCCAAATAACAAGGACACCAGGAAGAATGTTTGAATCTTTCTCAAAATGGGAAGCAAAATAGACATGGCAGATAGATGAAAGGAAGGAACTGGTTGTAAGAAGGAATTTAAGGAGAGTGTGCCAAAGTGGGAGGAGATCAAATGTAGGGAGATCAAGTAAGAGAGAAGGGAGATTGTCTGGTGGTGCAATCTTAGGGCTTGCCAGAGACCTGGAGTGGGGAGAGGAGCTAGAGAGTCTAGAGGGCAATTCTAGTTGATATTTCTTGCAGTGCGGAATATAAATCTTGAAGTGGCCACTTCCTGTAGCCAGACAAGCTCCCAGTGGAATGAGACGGAGAGTAACTCACACACAAAGCTTTTGACCCAAAATGTTTCCTGCCTACGAGATGTGTAGGGACAGAGAACAGAGTCTGAGGGAATGGCCAACAAATGACTTCCCTGAATTGAGACCTACCCCAGGGAAAGATCCAATGCCTAACACTATTAATGATACTCTGTAATGCTTTCAAACAGGAAACTATCATAACTGTCCTCTGAGATGCTTCCAGCAGCCAATGGAAAGAGAAAAAGAGATTCAATGCCCAAACATTAGATGCAGCTGGAGAGACTTATGGACGAGTTGGGAGAAAGACTGCGGGACCATTAAAGGTAGGGATTCTACAAAAAGACCAACAGAGTCAACTAACTTGGACCCTGGAAAATTCCACTGACTGAATTACCAGCTAAAGAGCAAGTAGGGGCTAAACCCAGGTCCCTTGCACATATATAGCTTGGCCTTCATGTGGGTCCTCCAAACAATTGGAGCAGAGGCTGTCCCTGAGCCTGCTCCCTTCCTGCCTGTGGATCAAGGACCCCTAAATGGATTGTCTTATCTGGCCTCAGTAGGGGAGGATGTATGTAGTTCAGCTGAGACTTGATGTGCAGTAGGAGGTGGGAGGGGATGACACTCAGAGTAGGGTTTTCACTTCTCTTTGGAGAAGTAGAAGGCATAATGGTGAAGTACTTGTGTGAGTGGGACTGGGAAGAAATGAAAGGCTGATACTGTGTTATAAAGGGAATAAATAGATAAATTTAATTAAAAATGCCTGGGTTCATATAATAACACTACCTGACTACATATAATTCTTTTGGTAAAATATTTAATATTTCAATATTCTAATTATTCCTTCTGTTTAGTGAAGAGGTCCTCCATCATAAAGATTAACTTCATAATTATTAATAAGTAAAGATGTATGGAAATCTATTCAAATAGCATAGAATTCAGTTTCTTCCAAGTTTTTATTCAAAATGGAGTGTTTAAATTGTTCAGGGCTACTGATGTTTGTCAAGGTGTTAGCCATTCTTTCCTGACAAAACATTTGATGTTCCCATTGGACAGATTCTACAATAGCAGCTGATTCATCTCTCCTCCACTCAACACTCCAACCTCCTTCTCAATTCAGAAAAAGACAAATCATTAATTCAGTAAGTCATAGGTCCAGCATGCTGAGTCCTTTTCATATTTGCTGGTTAATACAAATCTATGGTTCTTTACAAGCTAAGAATGTATCTGCATAGGTCAAGATGCCAATCTCCAAAATTCCTCAGGAATTTGAGTTGGAGAGAATATTTTCATTTGCCTCATATTTTCATGGTTTGCAGTCCATGTTGTCTTGGCCCTGTTGCTTTGGTCCTTTGTTGACATAGAGTATAGTCATGAAAGCATATGATTGGCTCAGTTGTTCATTACACGGAACTAGCTGATCAAAACTAGAAAGGGGCCAAAGATCAATGCACCATCCAAAACTGTGCCCCAAAATATCTCACTTCCATCAAGATGCATCTGCTTAGTGGAGGTTTTATCGTTTACCAATAAACACAAGAGTCACAGTATACTCTAGATCCTAAGGATGGAGGAAAATTTGGTAGTACTGCAGCAGTCACTGTGATATCCTTTGTGTTGAAAGCTTTGAATAATTAACATTCCACATGTCCTTACCGTGGCACTAATGTTCATATGGAGAACGTTATTATCTTAAGGGAAGATGACACTATTCTGGCATAAGTTGCATGTTGTGTAGAGCATTAGTCCTTGGCTTGTTCCTTGTCCTTTGTACTAAAATAGGTGACCCTAAAATAATAGTTTTCTGTAAGGTACTCCTTAAAAATTCTGGCTATTTCTCATTCATATTTATATAAAATCTGCACTGCAGTTGATGCTTTTGAATAAGGATTTATTTGAATATCACTCTATATTTCTCCTAACATTTTGTCTATCTGGTTATCAATTAACTTTGCCTTATGTTGCAATTTCTACAGGAGAAAATGGTACTTGGTCATTTTGCAAGCAAATTTCAATTATTAGTGATGGCCTTTGGGAGGGAGGGCATTTAACTCCTGTTGCCTAACTCTACTGATGGTGATAAGCTGCTCTATTTTATTAGATCATGAAATTCAGAGTGTGTTCTATCTTGAATATTTTTGCCATTCACTGCATTTTAATATGAGTATAATTATCTAAAAATCTTAATGAGATGATGTAATATTTTAAATAGTTTTAGGATAGCACTGATTCTTATTTCAATTATTAATTCTGAAAAGAACATCTTCTGCTTGTTTTGCTATTATTTATAACTTTATCACAGAGAAATTCTGGAAGTGTCTCTGTATAAGACCAGATAACAAATCTATTTGTATTTATTCAGTTTTACTGTTTCACAAAAAATTAATTTCATTTCAATTTTATTATAAAAGCTACACTCCACGTTACAACCAGAATCTCAGAATACCTGATATTATACATCATATATAGCTAATAAATACAATATATGATCTTCATCTTAGTCCAGTCTGTAGTACAACATACTCTGACATATACTGACAGCACAACATACTCATGGATTTATTTCCAATGGTAATTCCATATAGTAGTAACCTATCAGACTCCCTATCAAGATTATTTACCATATTAGTTATGCATGCTTTTGTATCTGATATTTACCTGTACAGAACACCAAATAATATGTGAGGTGGGTACAGAAGCTACCTGTGTTCTCTGAAGTATTGTCATGGAACAGGACCTTCTCAGGTATTGCATATGGAGTAGTAAAATAACATGTGTGAAGTTAAAATCCTCCAGGCAACATGAGTCAAAGTCATATAAGCCTGTGATTTTTTTCTCCTAAGTAGCATTACATCAAAAGGAATAAACAATTCCATTAAATATTAATCTTTCATTCTCTGTGCAGTGCTTTTTTTAAAACACATCCTTTGCCCTGTCTGTTTAACATATAGTATTTTTCACTGCATCTTGTCCCTGCATTGATGAAAGATGACAGGCAGACTCAGGACTTGAGTGTTGAGTCAGGACAGCCATCAGAGGGAATTGGGCAGCTTTGTCTTTCATCTCGTCTTTATAAAGAGCTAAATTCACAAACACTTAAAAATGAGAATAAAGAGTCTGCAAGGACATTTAGCAGTCTTAGCAGAACATGAAGTTGTCTGAAAAACAAGTAATGGTAATTGGTTAATTAGAAGTTGAAGACTGACTAGGTATTAAGAGATTTCTGAAAAGAAAGCACAAACATCAAGGAATAAAAGCTTTACTACAAAGATAATTCACCTTTTTAATGTTCCCAGTTCAAAAAATATCAGTGATCTTTTAGATGTTAGGAAATAGAACTGTGTAGAAGATAGTAGAAGTAATTAAAAGAGGATCATTATGGAGCAGCATGAGAGTTTGCTTTATTCACTGATGATCCCCCAATTTAAAACGTGCTCTATGAAAAAGAGATTTAGGTGTTGACATTCTCTAAGCTGATATTATCAATAGCTCAGAATTCTACTTATTCAAACAGGTTTAGTAATTATCCTGATTGGTGTGAACTGCTACATAATGAGGAAGATTTAGCTCTTTCCATTGAATTTCCACACTCCCAAATTTAAGGTTATTGAGACTCGTTACAACACAACCTAGGAAGAAAAATGTACAGCTTACATGTAGCAACATTTCCTCAGGGGTGGGCTATTTATTTTTTTCAAAATGTTAATAAATGGCAAAGTCTGGTACAGAACAGTCTCATGAGAAAACACAGTCATGGTTTCTTTTTTATCCATTTGTTCTCCATTTCCCCCTCAAATATTGACAACCATTGAAGTATTGTCTGTCTTGTTTCATAGTAAGTTCATGAAATAATATAGGTACTAAACTTCTGAATTTGTATTCTTTGACTTGAAATGTGTTCATTTGTTATAAACAAATGATTCTTTACTGATGAGTATTTCAACATGAGGATCCATGATAGTACAGTCCATTTATTCATTTCTTAACTTGGCAACATTTGTTTCTATTTTAATGGGGATCTTTATAAATATATCTAAAATGTACATAAAAGTTTTCCTGGTAAGGTGTCTTACTATCTACTCACGTTATAACCAAATTCCTAAAGCTGGATACCTTTGAAAGACAGCATTACCTAAGAGTTTTTAGTTTTTCATTTGTTTTTGGTTGTTTTGTTTTGTTTTGATTGTGCAGGTTGATCCAGACATTTGTGGCAGGTGTAACAAACATCTCTAGGTAGTCAAGATCACAATAGAGATAGGTAGAAAAGGAAAAGATCACATGATAAAGGGGTTCTTTATGAAAAGGATGCTATCAGTCTTATTCTTTATAACATATTTCATAAGTATTAGCCACTATATGAGATAAGTCACATTGATTATTTTTAATTTATTCTGGCTATTTTTATGTCAATTTGACATGTGCTGAAGTCATTTGGGAAGAGAGAATATAAATTGAGAAAATTTCCACAATAGACTGGCCTATGGGCAAATCTAAGAAGGATTTTCTTTTTTTTTTTTTTTTCCTTTTTTTTTTTATTAACTTGAGTATTTCTTATATACATTTCGAGTATTATTCCCTTTCCTGTTTTCCGGGCAAACATCCCCCTCCCCACTCCCCTTCCTTATGGGTGTTCCCCTCCCAACCCACCCCCCATTGCCGCCCTCCCCCCAACAGTCTAGTTCACTGGGGGTTCAGTCTTAGCAGGACGCAGGGCTTCCCCTTCCACTGGTGCTCTTACTAGGATATTCATTGCTACCTATGAGGTCAGAGTCCAGGGTCAGTCCATGTATAGTCTTTAGGTAGTGGCTTAACCCTGGAAGCTCTGGTTGCTTGGCATTGTTGTACATATGGGGTCTCAAGCCCCTTCAAGCTCTTCCAGTTCTTTCTCCGATTCCGTCAACGGGGGTCCTATTCTCAGTTCAGTGGTTTGCTGCTGGCATTCGCCTCTGTATTTGCTGTATTCTGGCTGTGTCTCTCAGGAGCGATCTACATCCGGCTCCTGTCGGTCTGCACTTCTTTGCTTCATCCATCTTGTCTAATTGGGTGGCTGTATATGTATGGGCCACATGTGGGGCAGGCTCTGAATGCGTGTTCCTTCAGTCTCTGTTTTAATCTTTGCCTCTCTCTTCCCTGCCAAGGGTATTCTTGTTCCCCTTTTAAAGAAGGAGTGAAGCATTCACAATTTGATCATCCGTCTTGAGTTTCATTTGTTCTAGGCATCTAGGGTAATTCAAGAATTTGGGCTAATAGCCACTTATCAATGAGTGCATACCATGTATGTTTTTCTGTGATTGGGTTACCTCACTCAGGATGATATTTTCCAGTTCCAACCATTTGCCTACAAATTTCATACAGTCGTTGTTTTTGATAGCTAAGTAATATTCCATTGTGTAGATGTACCACATTTTCTGTATCCATTCCTCTGTTGAAGGGCATCTGGGTTCTTTCCAGCTTCTGGCTATTATAAATAAGGCTGCGATGAACATAGTGGAGCACGTGTCTTTTTTATATGTAGGGGAATCTTGTGCGTATATGCCCAAAAGAGGTAGAGCTGGATCCTTAGGCAGTTCAATGTCCAATTTTCTGAGGAACATCCAGACTGATTTCCAGAATGGTTGTACGAGTCTGCAACCCCACCAAAAATGGAGGAGTGTTCCTCTTTCTCCGCATCCTCGCCAGCATCTGCTGTCACCTGAGTTTTTGATCTTAGCCATTCTCACTGGTGTGAGATGAAATCTCAGGGATGTTTTGATTTGCATTTCCCTTATGACTAAAGATGTTGAACATTTCTTTAGGTGTTTCTCAGGCATTTGGCATTCCTCAGCTGTTAATTCTTTGTTTAGCTCTGAACCCCATTTTTTAATAGGGTTATTTGTCTCCCTGTGGTCTAACTTCTTGAGTTCTTTGTATATCTTGGATATAAGGCCTCTATCTGTTGTAGGATTGGTAAAGATCTTTTCCCAATCTGTTGGTTGCCGTTTTGTCCTAACCACAGTGTCCTTTGCCTTACAGAAGCTTTGCAGTTTTATGAGATCCCATTTGTCAATTCTTGATCTTAGAGCATAAGCAATTGGTGTTTTGTTCAGGAAATTTTTTCCAGTGCCCATGTGTTCCAGATGCTTCCCTAGTTTTTCTTCTATTACTTTGAGTGTGCCTGGTTTGATGTGGAGGTCCTTGATCCACTTGGACTTAAGCTTTGTACAGGGTGATAAGCATGGATCGATCTGCATTCTTCTACATGTTGACCTCCAGTTGAACCAGCACCATTCGCTGAAAATGCTATCTTTTTTCCATTGGATGGTTTTGGCTCCTTTGTCAAAAATCAAGTGACCATAGGTGTGTGGGTTCACTTCTGGGTCTTCAATTCTATTCCATTGTTCTATCTGTCTGTCTCTGTACCAATACCATGCAGTTTTTATCACTATTGCTCTGTAATACTGCTTGAGTTCAGGGATAGTGATTCCCCCTGAAGTCCTTTTATTGTTGAGGATAGTTTTAGCTATCCTGGGTTTTTTGTTATTCCAGATGAATTTGCAAATTATTCTGTTTAACCCTTTGAAGAATTGGATTGGTATTTTGATGGGGATTGCATTGAATCTGTAGATCGCTTTTGGTAAAATGGCCATTTTTACTATATTAATCCTGTGAATCCATGAGCATGGGAGATCTTTCCATCTTCTGAAGTCTTCTTCAATTTCTTTCTTCAGTGTCTTGAAGTTCTTATTGTACAGATCTTTTACTTGCTTGGTTAAAGTCACACCGAGGTACTTTATATTATTTGGGTCTATTATGAAGGGTGTCGTTTCCCTAATTTCTTTCTCGGCTTGTTTCTCTTTTGTGTAGAGGAAGGCTACTGATTTATTTGAGTTAATTTTATACCCAGCCACTTTGCTGAAGTTGTTTATCAGCTTTAGTAGTTCTCTGGTGGAACTTTTGTGATCACTTAAATATACTATCATATCATCAGCAAATAGTGATATTTTGACTTCTTCTTTTCCAATCTGTATCCCCTTGACCTCCTTTTGTTGTCTGATTGCTCTGGCTAGAACTTCAAGAACTATATTGAATAAGTAGGGAGAGAGTGGGCAGCCTTCTCTAGTCCCTGATTTTAGTGGGATTGCTTCAAGTTTCTCTCCATTTAGTTTAATGTTAGCAACTGGTTTGCTGTATATGGCTTTTACTATGTTTAGGTATGGGCCTTGAATTCCTATTCTTTCCAGGACTTTTATCATGAAGGGGTGTTGAATTTTGTCAAATGCTTTCTCAGCACCTAATGAAATGATCATGTGGTTTTGTTCTTTCAGTTTGTTTATATAATGGATCACGTTGATGGTTTTCCGTATATTAAACCATCCCTGCATGCCTGGGATGAAGCCTACTTGATCATGGTGGATGATTGTTTTGATGTCCTCTTGGATTCGGTTTGCCAGAATTGTATTGAGTATTTTTGTGTCGATATTCATAAGGGAAATTGGTCTGGTTTTCTTTCTTTGTTGGGTCTTTGTGTGGTTTATGTACAAGAGTAATTGTGGCTTCATAGAAGGAATTCGGTAGTGCTCCATCTGTTTCAATTTTGTGGAATAGTTTGGATAATATTGGTATGAGGTCTTCTATGAAGGTTTGATAGAATTCTGCACTAAACCCGTCTGGACCTGGGCTCTTTTTGGTTGGGAGACCTTTAATGACTGCTTCTCTTTCCTTAGGAGTTATGGGGTTGTTTAACTGGTTTATCTGTTCCTGATTTAACTTCGGTACCTGGTATCTGTCTAGGAAATTGTCCATTTCCTGTAGATTTTCAAGTTTTGTTGAATATAGGCTTTTATAGTAAGATCTGATGATTTTTTGAATTTCCTCTGAATCTGTAGTTATGTCTCCCTTTTCATTTCTGATTTTGTCAATTCGGACACACCCTCTGTGTCCTCTCCTTAGTCTTGCTAAGGATTTACCTATCTTGTTGATTTTCTCACAAAACCAACTTTTCATTCTCTTGATTCTTTGTATGGTTCTTTTTGTTTCTACTTGGTTGATTTCAGCTCTGAGTTTGATTATTTCCTGCCTTCTACTCTTCCTGGGTGTATTTGTTTCTTTTTGTTCTAGAGCTTTTAGGTGTGCTGTCAAGCTGCTGACATATGCTCTATCCTGTTTCTTTCTGCAGGCACTCAGCGCTATGAGTTTTCCTCTTAGCACAGCTTTCATTGTGTCCCATAAGTTTGGGTATGTTGTACCTTCATTTTCATTAAATTCTAAAAAGTTTTTAATTTCTTTCTTTATTTCTTCCGTGACCAGGTTATCATTGAGTAGAGCATTGTTCAATTTCCACGTGTATGTGGGCATTCTTCCCTTATTGTTATTGAAGACCAGTTTTAGGCCGTGGTGGTCTGATAGCACGCATGGGATTATTTCTATCTTTCTGTACCTGTTGAGGCCCGTTTTTTGACCAATTATATGGTCAGTTTTGGAGAAAGTACCATGAAGAGCTGAGAACAAGGTATATCCTTTTGCTTTAGGATAGAATGTTCTATAAATATCCGTTAAGTCCATTTGGCTCATGACTTCTCTTAGTCTGTCTACGTCTCTGTTTAATTTCTGTTTCCATGATCTGTCCATTGATGAGAGTGGGGTGTTGAAATCTCCTACTATTATTGTATGAGGTGCAATGTGTGTTTTGAGCTTTATTAAGGTTACTCTTACGTATGTAGGTGCCCTTTTATTTGGGGCATAGATATTTAGGATTGAGAGTTCATCTTGGTGGATTTTTCCTTTGATGAATATGAGGTGTCCTTCCTTATCTTTTTGATGACTTTTAGTTGAAAATTGATTTTATTTGATATTAGAATGGCTACTCCAGCTTGCTTCTTCTGACCATTTGCTTGGAAAGTTGTTTTCCAGCCTTTCACTCTGAGGTAGTGTCTGTCTTTATCTCTGAGGTGTGTTTCCTGTAGGCAGCAGAATGCAGGGTCCTCGTTGCGCATCCAGTTTGTTAATCTATGTCTTTTTATTGGTGAGTTGAGGCCATTGATGTTGAGAGATATTAAGGAATAGTGATTATTGCTTCCTGTTATATTCATATTTGGATGTGAGGTTATGTTTGTGTGCTCTTCTTCTCTTTGTTTTGTTGCCAAGACGATTAGTTTCTTGCTTCTTCTAGGGTATAGCTTGCCTCCTTATGTTGGGCTTGACCATTTATTATCCTTTGTAGTGCTGGATTTGTAGAAAGATATTGTGTAAATTTGGTTTTGTCATGGAATATCTTGGTTTCTCCATCTATGTTAATTGAGAGTTTTGCAGGATACAGTAACCTGGGCTGGCATTTGTGTTCTCTTAGGGTCTGTATGACATCAGTCCAGGATCTTCTGGCCTTCATAGTTTCTGGTCAAAAGTCTGGTGGGATTCTGATGGGTCTGCCTTTATATGTTACTTGACCTTTTTCCCTTACTGCTTTTAATATTCTTTCTTTATTTTGTGCGTTTTGTGTTTTGACTTTTATGTGATTGGAGTTGTTTCTTTTCTGGTCCAATCTATTTGGAGTTCTGTAGGCTTCTTGTATGCCTATAGGTATCTCTTTTTTTAGGTTAGGGAAGTTTTCTTCTATGATTTTGTTGAAGATATTTACTGGTCCTTTGAGCTGGGAGTCCTCACTCTCTTCTATACCTATTATCCTTAGGTTTGATCTTCTCATTGAGTCCTGGATTTCCTGTATATTTTTGGACCAGTAGCTTTTTCTGCTTTACATTATCTTTGACAGTTGAGTCAATGATTTCTATGGAATCTTCTGCTTCTGAGATTCTCTCTTCCTTCTCTTGTATTCTGTTGGTGAAGCTCGTATCTACAGCTTCTTGTCTCTTCTTTTGGTTTTCTATATCCAGGGTTGTTTCCATGTGTTCTTTCTTGATTGCTTCTATTTCCATTTTTAATTCCTTCAACTGTTTGATTGTGTTTTCCTGGAATTCTTTCAGGGATTTTTGCGATTCCTCTCTGTAGGCTTCTACTTGTTTATTAATGTTTTCCTTTGTTTCTCTAAGGGAGTTCTTCACGTCTTTCTTGAAGTCCTCCAGCATCATGATCAAATATGATTTTGAAACTAGATCTTGCTTTTCTGGTGTGTTTGGATATTCCATGTTTGTTTTGATGGGAGAATTGGGCTCTGATGGTGCCATGTAGTCTTGGTTTCTGTTGCTTGGGTTCCTACGCTTGCCTCTCGCCATCAGATTATCTCTAGTGTTACTTTGTTCTGCTATTTCTGACAGTGGCTAGACTGCCCTATAAGCCTGTGTGTGAGGAGTGCTGTAGACCTGTTTTCCTGTTTTCTTTCAGCCTGTTATGGGGACAGAGTGTTCTGCTTTCGGGCGTGTAGTTTTTCCTCTCTACAGGTCTTCAGCTGTTCCTGTGGGCCTGTGTCTTGAGTTCACCAGACAGGTCACTTGCAGCAGAAAATTTGGTCTTACCTGTGGTCCCAAGGCTCAAGTTCGCTCACAGGGTGCTGCCCAGGAGCTCTCTGAGGCGGCAGCAACAAGGTAGATCTGCGCAGCTGTTTCAGGGAGCTTCAGTGCACCAGGGTTCCAGATGGTGTTTGGTGTTTTCCTCTGGCGTCCAAGATGTGTGTGCAGAGCGCAGTCTCTTCTGGTTTCCCAGGCGTGTCTGCCTCTCTGAAGCAAGGATTGTCTTAAATAATGATTAATACAGGAATGACACCACTGAGGGTGGTGCTAATCTTGGGTAGGGGTCCTGGGGATGTATAAAAGAACGGAGCAGATTGAGCAAGACATGTGGACCAAGGTGTTCCTACTTTGAGTTATTGCCTGATTTTCACCATGACTGTGAGTGGAACATATAGGTTTAAATAAACTGTCCTCTCCAAGTTGCTTTGACCATGGTATTTTATAACAGCAATAGAAACCATTAAACATAAGGAAAGCATCATGTTAGATTCCTGCTCTCTACCTAATATTCTCAGTCACCTAATAGTGCAATGCCATATTTAACATTGCTTAGATGAGAACTGAGCTGTGGCACAGAAACCTAAAATGTAAGGTTCTCCTACCCGTTGTAGATCATGGTAATAGCTTTGTTATAAGACATAGTTTTATAGATATACTGTAACAATGGAGAAATGAAATTTCATAAGAATAGGGACCAGGAAATGATACTTAGAAGGAAGATAAGCACAAAGCACCATGAAAACAGTTCAATAATTCTTGAGCCTCACAGAGAGATAGAGCTGTTTAACAAAGGTAGAGAAAGAAATTGCCAAGACTGAAATATATACCTTGTTTATATACTCAAAATTATTAGAAATAAATAGTTAGGATTGAGACACTTGTGGGGAACATCCAAAATCTTACTATTATTGTCCTTTACTGAGTGAGTGACATCACTTGGTAACATTCATTAGCCAGGAAACTTTGTGAAAGATCTCGAAATTAGACCAATTTTCCTCAATATTTCCCAAAGTGACCTGATGATATTCCCTCAGACAGCGTCACACTGTGAATAAGGAAGTAGGCAAAACTTATGAGGACTTCTGGAAACAGACTCAAGTTGACATTGCTGCTTTGGAGTATGAAACTGTGTCATGGTTTCCTGTTAGGGATAGGTTGACTAGGGTACAAGTACCACCTGGAATCTTTGTACGCAATGACTTTTTTGTTTGACAATGGCTCCACCCACAAGGCCATTTTTCTTATCTTTAACAGTATAACATAAATAACTATATTTTGTAGTTTAACATTTTTCCATAATTATGTATTGACTTATTTAGTTATAAGTATTATATTAGCCTAATTATGCCTTCTTAAGCAGGTGTTCTATCTAAGGGAGTAAATAAAGGCTTTCTTGGCAAAAGCAAAACCTTATTGATAGTGTTAAGAATTTAGAGCCCCCCAGTATAGGTGAATGCCAGGGCAAGGAGGTGGGAAGGGGTACGTAGTCGAGGAGGAGGAACACCCTTATAGAAGAAGGGGAAAAGGGAATGGGTTAGGGGTTTATGGACTGGGAAACCAGGAAAAGGGATATTTGAAATGGAAATAAAAATATCCAAATAAAATAAAGTCACTTGAGCAAGGTAGCCAAGAAATATAGCCCTAAATACTGGAGGTCAGCAAGCAAGTAAATGTGCCAGTAAGATTAAGCATTGCCCCCTGCTTAGGCCATAGGATTGTATGCCTAACAACTGCAGAAACAAAGTCCTTACAAAGGCCTTGGATAATCGCCTCAGTGGGAAAGCATGCACCTAATCCTGTAGTGACTGGATGCCCTAGGGAAGGGAGATGCTGGGGACATCAAGTAAGGTGGGAGTGGATGGGTAGGGGAGCACCCTTTCAGAGGTAAAGGGGAGGAAGAATGGAGTGAAGAATACTGGGAGGGAGGACCAGGAAGGGGGCCAACATTTGAAAAGAAAATAAATAAAATAATTTGATAAAATAAATTATAGATCTAAAAAGAATGTATATATATATATATACATACACACACACACACACACACACACACACACACACACATATATATATATATATATATATATATATATATATATATGGCTCAAGAAAGTAGATGGTACTGGCTTCAATTTTAATTTCCTGTTTCTTACTTATAAAAGCCAGATGGAGTCTAAAGGATGACAAGGGCCTTTGAAAACTCACCCAGTAGTAGCCTTCCGTATAATGACAATGTCTGATTTGATACTACTGTGAAATTGGTCAACTGGAGCCAAGATACATGTCATGTGGTCACTGCAATGATGAAAGGATTTTTCTATTTATAATCAGAAGGAGGTTTCTGAAAAGTTATCATTTGTTAGTGAAGAGATAACATGAGATAGACTCAGCTATGTCAGTCTGTGTTAGTACTACACCCGTTATCATAATAAAATCAAAAGGAAAGCAATACTGTACACACCCCACACAGAACACATCATACAACTTTCAGTGACATAGTAATTGGATCAGATAAGTAGAAACTATATTTTTAGAAGCAGGAAGAAGGGTTTTCCTGTAGGCACATGGTAGACACATTCGAGAAGGTGAATCACATTTCTTGGACATCCAGAAACTTCAAGTGTCGATGAATTTAGAAGGTTAATTATTTGAAATATGTCATATACCCTTGCCTAAAGCAAGGCACATTATTTTATATAGCATGTACCCACTTATAAGGGAAGTACATTTCTGAAATGACCTCACTCAAAATATTTCATAATTAGAAATCCTTTTCCATCTTTATATATTAGTTTTCAGAATCCAAGATACACTATAAAGAGAAGTGGTTGGAATTGATGACTATTCCTGACAGTTCTTTAGAAAATGAAGGCTTCACATAAGAAAGGTTAAGGAACTATTTTCTCCCAAGTGTCATGGAAAAAGCTTAGAAAATGAATATTTCCCCAAAACAATCCAATTGCAATCCAATCCTTTGTGACAAAAGAAGGAGCACAGAATATTGTGCAAGTCCCATAATGATTTTAATCCACAAAACTTATAAACACTTTCTAACTTAATTACGGAATTTATTTTCTTGCAAAGATATAACTAGTGCAGGAATTTTGGGTATAGCAGTAAAGTCTGTGCCACATCTAATCAGTGAGGCACTCTGACCTGCCTCAGACATAGAGTTTGGGAGGTTCTAAGAAGATAGATGTATAAATGAGAGAAAAAGAGGTTGATTTGACATGTTAAGAATAATTAAGGTATGTTTATCAAGACATCTTCTCCCTTAGATTCAGAGAAATGTTAAACTTTTAAAAACATAATATTTTTTTCCATTATTTGGAGATTTCACATAATGCTTTCTGATCACCACTACTTCTCAGTTCTCCCAATTTCACCATCCGTATCCTTGTGGCTGCTCCCCCCCAAAAAAAGGTAAAATAAACAAAACAATGACAAAAAATACAAAACACAACAAAAGTACAGTTTATGTTGTTCATGTAGTCAATGAAGCATGGTCAAATTTCCAGTAACTTACCCTTTAAGGAAAAGTTTATCCATTTCCACTCCTACCACCACCAGTAGCCATCTATTGTGGAGAGCTACACTTCAACACCATTACCACAGTTTTTAGGAGTTCTCTCTGATGATTTTCTATTACATCATTATATTTTTGGTAGAGGAGGATGGAGGATGTTACTGAAGGCATCTATGTCTCCTTGGGAATATAAGTAGCCTACACTTTCACCTGAGTCACGTTTGATGTCTGTGGTCAGTGTTGCAGTCAAGAATCATTTATATTATTACAGAACAAGATTCATTGTCTTTATAGTCAGTAGGAGCTCAGATCATGGACTTCCACAAAGAATCAGGACAAGCACAAATCTCAAACATTTATCTAGTCTCTGGAGTCTGCACCTGCCACAGACCTCACCATGAACTCCAGTGACAGTACAGATCACTAATGCCAACAATGTCCCTGGTGGCAGCGGGCCCATGGCCATTAACAAGGGTTTAGGGAACAGATCACACTATGGACTTCCATGACTTTTGATATTAACAGAGACCACAGACATCATCTGTCCTGGCTGCAGCAGAACCAAGGATATCAAACATGGTTCAGTTGGAAGTACCAATAATTTAGATCTGCATAACTCCTGGTGGCATTGATGCTCAAGGTCTTGGCTTTAGACAGTAGCAAAAGCCAAACACACCCATATGATCTTTGGTAGATACATGGGCCCCAGGTGCCACATACACTTCAGTAGGACCTTGGATCCAGACATGGCTTCTGGTGGCAGCAAAACTCTTGGAAATCAACAAGACCTCTGGAAGCAGCTGAGGCCTCAGCCACTGAAATGGTCCTGTCTTACTCCACAGCATAAGCACTGCTCTGTCCCACATCCTTCTCACCCCTCCATCACAAATTCTTCTTTCAAAGTGTCGTTGGAAACTGCACCACTGGTATATATTTTTGCCCACAATGCTCGGTATAGAAGCACTCATTGCTATGAGTCATTGGACTGGCTCAAGGCCTCTGGTCTTTGAAGCACCATAAATACTGACCTATCACTGCATCATAAATACTGGACTATCACTGAGATGACTTTGTTCACAGCCATGCTTTAGGTTTTTATCTTTGGTGGCAATGGCATGTTCCTGGTGCTCCTATATCTGGTTGTACAGCACCAGCTCCTTCCTCCTCAATGTCCAGAAGCATAGATGTAGATGTTGAGGTTGGTGGACTAGATGGAGTAGGTGTCTGGATTGCTTGACACCAAGGATGGATCTGGACACAGCTAGCAGCCCAGTTTGTCAGGCTACTCCTGGTGGCAGACTTTTCCTGGTGTCAAAATTAACCTTTAAATAAAGAATTTCTTAATGAACTGTACCAAGGAATGATGGGAGACTAGAGCACTCACCTTTACAAACTCTCATAATCCTGTCCATTCAGCAGATATTTTAGTAGGCTGAAACAAGTTAATTAAACCTTTCATTCAAGAAGATGTGAAGATGATAGGTATCTATGTCAATGGTTAGTTCTAGACCTCTATGTTATCTATTACTGTAACATGAGCACATACACACAGCACTAGTTCCTTATAATCTAGTCCTAGAATAAAATCTAGAGAGGGTATCGGGGAGTAGTTTATTATCACTATAATGCGATTAGTAATTTTTTGCAATCCTAGAACCTACATAAATTAACACTATACTAAAACGGATAGAAATCATTTGGTTGTACAATATTATGAAACCCTGATTTATTTCTTTTGGTATTTATCTGTTCTAACCTGCCATGATTTCCCATATTTGAACTTCGTATACCACAAAGTTAAGGGTATTACTTAAGTAACAATTCTTATTTTAATCAGGTCTAATATACTTGGATATTCTAATAAAATATCACTTATGGTCATTATATAAAATTTAAATGTATCTGTATTGCAAAGTAAATAGTCAATAGAATAAAAACAAATATTGTGAAAATATTATTTATAAGTAATGTACCCAAGATTGGTTTAATATTCAAAATATAAAAACAAATTGAATAGAAAATAAACAGCTTTATTAATCAATGGTGTGAGGGCTGAAATGGTTTTCCAAATAAGATGTGTGAGTAAAATGTGCAGCACTAGTAACCATCAGGAAATACAAATTTAAACCATAGTGAGATATTATCCCAGTCCAGGAAAAGTGGCGACTATAAAAAGATGAATAACATTTGATAATGCCAAGAATGTGGAAAAGATAGGGCTTCATACACTGTTGGTAGAAATGTAAACTAGCAAAACTCTTACAAAAAGCAGTGTGGACTCCCCTCAAACATAAAAACTATGGTATAGCAATCTTACTACTAGGTATAGACTGAAAGGGAATGAA
Organism: Rattus norvegicus; assembly: GCF_021556685.1. NCBI lineage: Eukaryota > Metazoa > Chordata > Mammalia > Rodentia > Muridae > Rattus > Rattus norvegicus. Next base: position 55,575,107 of record NC_141537.1, on the reverse strand, counting down.
ATTGATTTGACGAAGAGAATTTCAGTCCCGTTTATTACAGCATTACTCATAAGTGTTGTGATGAAATCAAAGTAAGTTTCTGTCAAAGAATTAATATATAGGGGCATGGCTCTCTATAACTCTACTTATAGATAGATATCTATAGGAATGCTACTAATCCATAAAAAGTGAAATCTTGTTATTTGTAGCACCATGAACATTACTGGAGGGTATGATGTGAAGTGAAATAAATGTGGAAGATAAAATCTTATACTATATGATCCCAATCATATTGATCACCTAAAGTAGCTAATCTCATAGGAAACAGGGGGATAATAAAGTGACTAACAGAGTTTCTAGAAAATGAAGTTATGTGGAACAACATAGAGAATGACCAATGAGTAAAAAATTACAGTTATTAGCTAACACGCTGAAGAATGGTTATGCATATGTTTTATGTATCAAAGTAGACAGAATAGGGGGTTTTGAATTATTTTGTGACAAATACCTATGCTGACAGAGAGGTAAAATAACCTGATATGACCAGAAGGCAATGTGTCATCATGACCTTCTTCAGAAGAAACATAATTAATCAATTTAAACATAAGATTTAAAAATGCTTTGTATTGGTATGTTTAAAATAACCCCGAGTCTAGGGAACACAAAGAAGGGTGGTAGGGAATAAGCATGGATCCAGGAGAAGTTAGTGAATATGGTCAATATACATTATACAAAATTTTCAACTAACTGAACAAAAGGAGAAAAAATAAAGCAGCATTTGTGACAGTATGGAGAACTTATTAACTCTGTGTGAAGGATAATTTAGTTAAATTTTAGGAGCTACATGCAGTTGGATAATAAACAATATAATAATGCTAAAAATAAAATAATATAACTCATAAAACAATAAGAATAGTACTGACATTATTTATTATAATGACTTGTACATTTATTATTATTAAATTTAGGCAAACCTATAACATTATTTATGAAATGCAAAATTATCATAAGTGCAAATATGCAAACATGTGATTTATCATTAAAAATACATACACACTCATTATAAATACAAACTTTGAGTCAGTGATCTCTTTGTTTTTTATTATTAACATTATTATTAATTTAATTTGAACATATACAAATGAATAACTTTAATTTAAAATAATTTGCTATAAGCATGAACTATTATTTAACATCATTGGTTGAAAATGAGACACAGTTGTGAATGTTCCCACTCCTTCTTAAAGGGGGGAAAATCCATAGGAGAGGATATGGAAGCAAGGTTTAGAGCAGCGACTCAAGAAATAGACATTCAGAGCCTGCCCCACATGTGGGCCCTATATATACAGCCACCAAAACTAGATAAGATTGATGAAGCTAAAAAAAATGTATGCTGAAAGGGACCGGATATAGAGCTCTACTGAGAGACACATCCAAAGCATGTCCAAAACAGAGGTCAATGCTAGCAGCGAACCACCAAACTCAGAACAGGACCAGTTTGGGGGGAATTAGAGGAAGTTTTGAAAGAGATTAAGGAGCTTGCAACCCCATAAAAACAACACCAACCAACCAGAGCTGCCAGGGTCTAAACCACTACCGAAAGACTATACATGGACTGACCCAGGGCTCCAACTGCATATGTAGCAGAGATTAGCCTTGTTGAGGCACCAGTGGAAGGGGAAGCCCTTGGTCCTGCCAAGGTTGGACCCCCAGTGCAGGGGAATATGGGGGCAATAAAAGGGGATATATAAGGGGAATACCTGCATGGGGGAGGGGGAGTGGAGTGGAGGTTTATGGACAGGAAAGCAGGAAGGGGAATAACATTTGAAATGTAAGTAAAGAAATACATCTAATAAAACATTTTTAAACAAAGAAAATGAGACACAGTATCTTCCCATACTAATGACTATTAAATCCTTTCCCCTAATGGATATGAAGTGTCAATGCCTTACTATAGTACAGCCACAACAAACACAATGATATTAGCAATAAAATAAAAACAAAAAATAAAAATGACAATTTTAGCATGCCTGGTCTCAATTTGTGTTGTTACAGGTCTTTGCCAAAAGAACATAATTAAATAATAACTTGAACCACATACAAATGCATTTAGGCACAAAGATAAAACTCAATGTTCTCTAGTGTCAACTGTTCTGTGTTTCGAAAGCTTCACAGCCACTGAAAATGAGACCATAACCATGACATTTCACATCCTCTGAGTCACTGAAGCACAATTAATGCCAATTAAATTTTGTTGACATTTAATGTTAGATATGTACTTCATTATCATAACATTCTCTTATTTGTATCCTCAGGCTGTTATGATTCATTTAAACTTAAGATAATAAAATATATTTGCATGTTATTCTTTCATCTGCGTATGAGCAACTGTAACCCTGAGAACTGTGTCTTCTTCTTGTAGAGGAATTTTAAAGCAGTCAAATGGCTTCTCTGGCAAGGAATTATGTCCAAAGAATTTCTAGGTCTCAAAGATTTCACCAGAATTCAGACATACACTGGATTACAGCATGATCTGGCTGTTATACGGTCATGCCATTAGTAAGTATCTTTAGTCCCAAATAATGAAGGGATGTTTAGTATGTAGAAGGAAGCAACCATGCCTGTGAATGACTTCTAAATGTGGAGCAGATTGGCAAATCAGAGAAAGATTGTAGAGACATGGGTGGTGGTGGTGGTGGTGGTGGTGGTGGTGGTGGTGGTGGTGGTGGTGGTGGTGGTGGTGGTGTGTCTCTGTGTTTGACCTGGACACTTTTAAGACTGGTTACATAGAGAAAAAGCTAGACACAGGTAAAAGACAGAATGAACCAGAGAATGAGGAGACAGAAGAGTAGAACATATTACCAAAGTTAGTATGAAGTCAAGAAGAACAATTGAGGAAGAAGCTGACTGAATGGAGTCAGACTGATTCTTTCAGCTTGGAATATTAGATTTACAGAGGCTAGAAGCTTCCAGGTCTAGCCCTAGGCCAAGTGATAGAGGAAAAAAAAAGGTTCTGGACTCAACCGAAGCAGTGTATGCATACAGTTTAGATATGGTTCTCATCTCATCTCTAAATTTGAGGAAATCAAAGCAACATTTATAGCTTTTTAAAACGTTTGTGACACCTGTTAAAAGATGGTGACAAAAGAAATCTAGACAGCATTCCACCATAAACTACAGAGGAATGACGCACTGAAGATATTGATTAAAATACACTCACAGCAATTTAGATATCACAGTAGTTATTCATATTCAAATGCTCGTAACCCCAAAGAATAATCACTGCCTACAGAGATGGGCATTTTAAATTGTTTTGACATGGCCATTTTGTACTGAGTACATGTATTGAATTATCACACTATTCTCCATCAATACATCCAACTCTCTTTTTTTGTTTGTTTGTTTTCTGGGGTTTTTTGATATTTTATTTATATTTAAAATATTATCCTCCTTCCTGGTTTCCTCTCCTGAAACACTCTATCCCATTCTCGCCCCCCCCCCTGTTTCTATTAGTGTGCTTGTCCACCCAACCACCCATCCAGTCCTGCCTCCCAATCCTGACATTCCCCTACACTAGGGCATCAAGCCTTTCCAGAACCAAGGGCCTTTTCTGTCACTGATGTCCAACAATGCCATCTTATGCTACATATGTGGCTGGAGCCATATTCCCTCTATGTGTACTCTTTAGTTGGTGGTTTAGTCCCTGGGAGCTCTGAGGGTTCTGGTTGGTTGATATTGTTGTTCTTCCTATGAGATGCAAAAGTTTTATATAGTGTTTGTCTCATGATTGATCTTTGAAAATGAAACATGAAAGAGAAAATCAGAAACAAATATAAAATAAATTTCATATTCAAATATGATGTCATGTTTTGTGATGTTTGTGTAAAAAACTGAAAGGTTTGAATTATTAACATATTTATTATATTTTGGCAAATGCACAAAATACTGACCTATAAATGAAACACTAGAATATTGTCTTATCTTCACTGATTACTCTTCAGCCTTGCATGGAGTTGGTTCAAGAGATTTTAGTTTGTTTCTGACTTCACAAAGATAAAAGGGCCTTACAGACTCTCATCCTACAAGGGAATACCAAGAAAGTACCATACAAAACAATTTAATAAATTATTATCTTTCCTAAACCTATAACCAAAGAACAATACATAATTAACCATCACCACAAACATTTCGTTAGTTTTGTGGAGATAATATGTAACATGTCTTGATTTATCAACCTTGAAAGATCCATTTCTAGCAAATTCATCACTGCTTTGCAAGGTATATTAAAAGTAATAATCCTTATGTATATCTGAGACTTTGTATCCTTTATATATTTACCTCTTCCACTCACTATTGCCATATACCTATCCTTAGAGCATAGCTTTCCCAATGTTTCTAGAGGTTTAATTTGTTTAAATTCCACATGTAAGTGATACCACACAGCATTCATATTCACACTAAAAATGAAATGACTTCCTGCCATAATTGAAAGCTCTGAGATTGGGATGGCAAATGACAAATGACTATAAAGATATAAATATATAACTACTAGTTACAATATGAGATTAATGATTAATACTAATAGAAAAATAATTGTAATAGTAATTATGTAATAACGTTACTGTAAATATTATTGTGATAGCAAAAGTGTTAAATTGTCAATGAATGTTAAATTTAGAATGTAATAGAAAAACAGTTGCTTGAAAAGAAATAAGGGAGCTAAGAAGAATGGATTATGGAGAAAAAACTAGTCAATTTACGAAGGATCAAGGCACATTCATAACCATATACTCAATAGATGAACCAAATCACAGAAATTCAAAGAAAATTTGTAATTGAATGCATTTAATGTCTTTTTTCATGCTTAGTGGAATTAGGGTTTTCCTGCATGCTAACCATGTTTTATTTTTTCAATGGATTTCATTTGAAAGGAAAATATTTATAGGTGTTTGATATCAGAGGGAGGGGTATTTCTAATCTGTTAAGAATAAGAACATTTGTCTTAGTCCATACTGATTCACAACATTTCACAGATACCAATGCTCTTCCTACAGTTCTGAAAGTTGTCATGATGAGTCCTTAAGAGCAACCAAAACATAGTACTTAGAAATGGGTGGACCTTGGAAAATGGATTGCAAGGATACTTGATTCAATTGGTAAATTTCTAGCAATTTTCTTTGTTTTACTCCAGATAGGGTTTCACTAGGTTGCTTACTGTCTCGGCGAGTAGTTGAGATCATAAGGCTTAGCCACCTGAATAACACATTGTAACTATTGCATGCCTGGATCATATTGCTCAAGCTTAAGTGCTTCACAGTTTTCTGCCTGACAGAACCTACTGCATTCCTTCAGTTTTAAATTCCTTTAGAAAAATTGTAACTTTACCTGAAATTACACTGATAAATATCCCCCAATTTTAGAATAGTGCCATGAAAACCATCCAGTTCCACCATTGTGGCAAAGCTGCCTGAGAATCATTATGTCTAATGATTTTTACACATGGAGGAGGTTTGTTGAGATGGCAGAGACAAGGTGGAGGGTGAGAAAGGGAGAAGAGAGAGAAAAAAAGGGAAAAGAGAAGAGAAAGATAAGAGATCTCTTTTTAAATTGCGTTTTTAATTTACATTTTAAATGCTATCCCATTTCCTTTTTTCCCCTCTGGAAATCCACTATCCCACCCCACAGCCCACTTCTATAAGGGGGCTTGCTCACCCACCCACTCCCTCCTACCTCCCTGCCCTGACATTCCCCTATTCTGGGGCATCCAGCCTTCACAGGACCAAGGGCTTCTCCTCCCATTGATACCAAACAAGGCCATCCCCTGCTACATATGCAGCTGGAGTCATGGGTCTGTCCCTGTGTTCTTTTAGGATGGTGGTTTAGTCCCCGGGAGCTCTGGGAGTTCTAAATGGTTGATAATGTGTTCTTCTTGTGGGGTTGCAAACCCCTTCAGCTACTTCAGTCCTTTAACTCCTCGATTGGGGACAATGTTCTAAGTTCAATGGTTGGCTGCAAGCATCCACCTCTGTATTTGTAAGGCTCTGGAAGAGCCTTTGAGCAGACACCTATATCAGGCTACTGTCAGCAAGTACTTCTTGGCATTCACAATATTGTCTTGATTTGATGGCTGTATATGGGATGCATCCTGATATGGGGCAGTCTCTGGAATAACTTTCAGTCTCTGCTCCACACTCTGTCTCCATATTTCCTCCTGTGAGTAACTTTGTTCCCACTTCTGAGAAGGTCTGAAGCATCCACACTTTACTCTTCTTTCTTCTTGAGCTTCATGTAATCTGTGAATTATATCTTGAGTATTCTGAGCTTTGGGGTTAATATCTGCTTATCAGTGAGCACACACAATGCATGTATTTTTGTGGCTGGGTTATATCACTCAGGTTGATACTTTCTTTTTTTTCTTTTTTTCTTTTTTCTTTTTTTTTTTCCGGAGCTGGGGACCGAACCCAGGGCCTTGCGCTTCCTAGGTAAGCGCTCTACCACTGAGCTAAATCCCCAGCCCAGGTTGATACTTTCTAGTTCCATCCATTTCCCTAAGAATTTCATGAAGTCATTATTTTTAAGAGGTGAGTAATACTCCATTATGTAAATGTAACTTTTTTTTCTATATCCATTCCTCTATGGAAGGCATTTTGTAAATGTACCATATTTTCTCTATGCACTCCTCTGTGGAAGGACATCTGGGTTCTTTTCAGCTTCTGGGTACTATAAATAAGGCTGCTATGGACATAGTGGAATATGTTTCCTTGTTATATGTTGAAGCATCATTTAGGTATATGCCCATGAGTGGTATAGCTGGGTCCTCAGGTAGTGCTATGTCCAAATTTCTGAGGAACCATGAGACTGATTTCCAGAGTGGTTGTACCAGTTTGCAATCCCACCAACAATGGAGGAGTGTTCCTCTCCCTCCCTACCTATTCACCATAGAACCTGAAGACCTAGTCAGAGAAATTAGACAACAAAAAAGAGGTCAAAGGGATGCAAATTGGAAAAGAAGTAGTCAACATATTACTATTTTCAGATGATTTAAAAGTATACTTAAGTTGACTGTGCCTGCACTGCCACAGTACTGAGAACCAGGCATAGGCCTGGGGGATTTAATAAAAGACAGAGACTCAGGTCATTCCTGTTATGAGAATGCCAAAGCTTTACTGAGTTTTACAGTATATATAAACCAAGTCCACCAGGTGGAAAATCCCTGGAAACACAGTGGAAAAACAAGTTTACAATCTCAGGATAAAAACAAGAACTGACTCAATGGTGTTACCCCCATCAGACAAATAGCAAAGGCAAGATGTTCTTTTCTTAAAAACAAAAGTTTCCACATGCCTCAGCAAGACTCAGCAGGGGTCAAACACTGAGAAAGCCCAGGAGGGTCAAACATTAAGTTACCCCAAAAGTTCTACCAGAGAACTACTAAGCCTCATAAACAACTTTAGAAAAGGGGCTAGATATAAAATTAACTCAAACAAATCAGTATACTGCCTCTACTCAAAGGATAAATCGGCTGAGAAAGAAATTAGGCAAACAACACCCTCCACAATTGTCACAAATAATATAGAATACCTTGGTATTCTATATTCTCTAACCAAACAAATGAAAGTTGTGTATGATAAGAACTTCAAGTTTATGAAGAAAGAAGTGGAAGATCTCAGAAGATGGAAAGATCTCAAAAGATTCTTAGGATTAATATAGTAAAAGTGGTCATCTTGGTGAAAGCAATCTACAGATTCAATGCAATCGCTGTCAAAATCCGAAGTCACTTCTTCACAGAGGGAGGAAGAGCAAATTGCAAATTCATTTGGAATAACAAAAAACCAGCACAATTAGTTGAAAATGCTGTCTTCTTTCCACTAGACTGTTTTAGCTCCTTTATCAAAGATCATTTGACCATAGGTGTGTGAGCTCATTTCCGGGTCTTCAATTCTATTCCATTGATTTACCTCCCTGTTTCTGTACCAATAATATACAGATTTTATCACTACTGCTCTGTGACACAGCTGGAGATTAGGGATGGAGATTACCCCCAGAAGTTCTTTTATTGTTGAGGATAGTTTTGGATATATATATATATATATATATATATATATATATATATATATATATATATATATCCACCAAACCTAGACAATATTAATGAACCAAGAAGTGCATGCTGACAGGGGACTGATATAGCTGTCTCCTGATAGGCTCAGCTAGAGCCTGACAAATACTGAGTCTAGTACTAGCAGCAAACGATTGAACCAAGAACAGGGTCTCCACTGGAGGAGTTAGAGAAAAAAATTGAAAGAGCTGACGGGGGGGGGGGGTTGCAACCCCATAAGAATAACAATGCCAAACAACTAGAGCTCCTAGGGACTAAACCTCCACCCTAAGACTACATATACATGGACTCCACCATGGCTCTAGCCTTATTGAGCACCAATGCAAGGAGAAGCCCTTGGTTCTGCCAAAGCTGGATCCCCCCCCCAGTGTAGGGGAACGTCAGGGTAGGAAGGGGTGGGTCGTTGGGGAGAGGGAACACCCTCATATAAGAAGGGGGAGAGGGGATGGAATAAGGGGCTTATGGACTGGAAACTGGTGGGAAAGAGAATTATATTTGGAATGTAAGTAAAAAGTATCCAATTAAAAAAATAAATAGATAATTAAACTTAAAGTGTAAAGAAAAATAGAAAAACTCAGGTGATAGCAGGTTCTGGAGAGGATGTAGAGAAACCTTTACATTCTAAAGTTAAAGGGACCCGATACCAGAATGTTTTGAAGATCTATTCAAAATTAGTCACCTACCTTATTATATATTTTCAAGTGAGTCTCACACTTTGATTCATAACAGTGCTCAGAGTAAAGGAGATAAGGAACTCACATACGTTCTCAACACAGTACATAGAACCAAATTTTACTTTGTAATTATATTTTTAGGTTAATTAGACTATAAAGGTAAGTTAAACAATTTTATTGCATGTGAAAAATAGCACCAAAGCAATCCACCTCTGACCTGACCCTAGTAATGATTTTCCTTGCATTACTGAAGCCTGGTGTTCTTTACCTCATATGAAAGATTACACTAGACTCATAAAGATCATATAACAAGTCTAATCTATCAAAAATTATTAATTGAATATATTATCATGCTTAAGAGTACATAGTTAAGATTAAACATTACATCAATACAGCTATTAAATTGAAGATCTGGTTTAACTCTTAAAGAAAATCAGAACCATGTCAAAAAGCCATGGGGAATAATTCTAAACATGGAAAAGTGACCTAAAGTGTTACTGTGATATGTTATAAAACCACATCTAGTAAATATATTTACCTTTCATTTTTACTTCTAGAAATGTAGAACCAAAAAAAGTCAAAAAGAACACTAGTGGTAAAAATATATATAAATATATGTAAAAATTGTGTTACTCATTAACAACAGATGTGGTGCTATAGTGATTTAAAGTTTTCTGTTGAAATAATGTTCATTATATTTTTATGTGAGCTCCCAAGCTCCCTTAGTATTATTTAAGTCCTTTCTTATAGACAAACTGAAACTGTTCTGTGTCTTCAAGGTTGGGTGGAGCTGCATTTATTCAAAAGTCTGAGAAATTCGTAAACCACAAGATAATTTTTAAGAGGAAAGTCTGTGACATTTCACAGAAATTACACAATTCTAATTGCTTTTAAGTTCCATTTTCTGTGTGAAGTTGACCATACAATAGATTAAGTGGTGATCTCCTGTGAAAACGTATAGGCCTTGTGTGATTTTGAATTCTACAATAGTGTTGGTTTTAAAGAAAGACTAGAAGTTCCTGAAAGAGAAAGAACTGAATGATTGGATCAGTTACCAAGTCTCATCAACATTGTCTACTTCCATTTTTTTCTTTTTCTTTCCTTTTTTTTGGGGGGGGAGTGCTACTTTATTTATTTATATTTCAGATGTTATTCCCCTTCCTAATTTCCCTACCACAACCTCCCTATACCATTACCATCAAATTTTGCTTCATGAGAGTTCCTCCTACCCAGTCACTCATCCACTCCCACCTCTCTGCCCTAGCATTACCCTACAATGGGGTATCTAACCTGCACAAGACCTGGCCCTCACCTCTCACTGATGCCAGACAAGGCCATCTTCTGCTACATATGCTGCTGGAGCCATGGGTATTTCCATGTGTTTTCTTTGGTTTGTGGTTTAGTCCCTGGGAACTCTGTGGTGTCTGCTTGGTTGATATTGTTGTTCTATCTATGGGGTTGCAAACTCCTCCAGGTCATTCAGTCTTTCCCCTAACTCTTCCATTGGGGTCTCCATGCTCAGTCCGATGGTTGACTGCAAGCATCCGCATCTCTATTGGTCAGGCTCTGGCAGAGCCTCTCAATCTCCTGTCAGCAACTACTTCTTGCTGTCAATAACAGTGTCTGGGTTTGATGTCTGAGAATGGGATGGATCCCTAAGTTGGGCAGTCTCTGGATTGCCTGTACTTCAGTCTCTGTTCCGCTCTTTGTCCCTGTATTTCTTTTAGGAGAAATTCCGGGTTAAAGCTTTTGAGAGGGAGGGTGGCCCCATCCCTCAATCAGAGGTCTTCCTAACCTCTGGATATGGTTTCTATAGGTTCTCTCTCTCCTTTGATAGGTATTTTAGATAATTTCTTCCCTGCTTGGTCGTTGGAGTCTCTTTGTTTTCCTAGCATCCAAGACTTTCTGTTGGCTAACGCCAGTTCCCCATCCCCCACTGCTACACATCTCTGCTCAATTTCTGACCCTCTTTACAAACATTTCCCCCATCTCATCTCCACCTGATCCAGCCTCCTTTTTCCCCTCCCCCTCCTTTCTCACTCCCAAGTCCCTCTCATCCTCTACCCCCTTTGATTAATTTGTTCCCCCTTCTAAATCAGGCTAAAACATCCATACTTGGGTCTTCCTTCTTAAGCTTCACATTGTCTATGAGTGATACTGTGGGTGTTCTGAGCTTTTTGCGTAATATCCACTTATCAGTGAGTACATAACATGTATGTGCTTTTGTGACTGGGTTATCTCATTGAGTATGATAATTTTAGAGGAGGAACAAACCTCAACCACATTGGCACAGGGGAAAATTTCCTGAACCGAACACCAATGGACCAGGCACTAAGATCAACTATAGGCAAATGGGACTTTATAAAATTGAAAAACTTCTCTATGGCAAAGAGACAAAGTGGCAGCCTATAAATTGGGAAAAGATCTTTACTCATCCTATATCTGATAGAGGGATAAAATTGATTATATACAAAGAACTCAAGAAGTTAGACTCTAGAGAACCAAATAATCCTATTTAAAAATGGGGTACAATAGATGCTGGTGAGGATGTGGAGAAAGAGGAACACTTCTCCATTGTTGGTGGAATTGCAAGCTTGTACAACCACTCTGGAATCAGTCTTGTAGTTTCTCAGAAAATTGGACATAGTAATACTTGAAGACCTAGTTATACCACTCCCAGGCATGTACACAAAAGATGCTCCAGCATATAACAAGGATTCATGCTCCACTATGTTCATAGCAGCCTCATCTATAATAGTCAGAAGCTGTAAACAACCAAGGTGTCCCTCAAAGAGGAATGGAAACAGAAAATGTGCTACATTTACATAATGGAGTAACACTCAGCTATTAAAGACAATGATGTCATGAAATTCGCAGGTGTTGTTTACTTCTCATCAATTCAACTTAGGTATTTTATTCCAGCCCATCCACCAAGGGAAAAAAAAAACAAACAAACAGAAAATCTTACATGTATCTCAGAAATCAATTTCAGATTGCTTTTCAGCAAGTGCCTTTACCTGCTGAGAAGTCGCCCTGGCCTAAAACAGTACTCCTACTGGGATTCAATGTATAACAGTGAATTTTTGAGCCAGTTGCCAACTGCAAAACCATTCTCTGAAGCATATACCATTCACTAGTAATTTAAAAATCAGAATGATAAAACTAAAAATCTGATTCCTTTCAAGGGTAATCTATTTATATTTAAAAAAAAATCATGTACTTCCTAAAAGTAATTCCAAGGTGAGAAAAATTGTTATAAAATATCTAAATTCATAAACCAGACCAAATTTAAGTATTATTATCTTTTAAATTTTGCCCATTATATCCACCAATGGATTTATTTATGAGTTTGTGTATGTAGTCTTCAATTTACACAAATTATTCATTGTAATATTTTTGTATTTATTGTTTATTTTCACTTGTGATATAATTATTGTTGTATTTTAAGCACATGGGTACTTTCTTGGTCTATCAGTTTATTACATACATTTGAGCATTTTTCAGAGTTTTTGTGTTATGTAATATTCTGCTCCTTGTGCGTCCTGTGTAAGTATACTGAGTTGTCATACCAACTCTGAATTTCAATACAGGAGACACACTGAGTGTAGGTGTTTACAGAAAAGAAAATCTTTAAATAATAAATAATGTAATTTGAAGTTTCTGTTCAGGTTTTATGCACGATTCCTTTAGGTAATTTAATATCCCAATCACAGAACGCTGGAATGCTATTTCCAGGACACATGCTCACAATGATGTCCTCTTAGTAAATGTTATGTGTTATCTCAGGAACCCTGGAATTCAACTTCTTAAGTATTGCCTATTGAAAACAGACTGTGAGACCATGAAAGGCACGCTGGTTCCCAGTTGAGCTAAGGCTTGAAACCCCAGTGACCCAGTGATATTAGGTGTTTTGCCTGATTCCTGGACACCAGCCCCTGTCACTAGCCACATCTCTCCATAGACTTGTGACCATCAGTCACATAAGGGCAAAGCACCAACCTCCTCTACAGGTCACATAGACTCAAGAAAGAGCTCCATTTTTATTAGGAACCTAAAGACCTGGAGGCTTAGCCAATAAACTTTCCTTCCCAGACATTCTTCCCTGCAAAAGGTATTTAATCTTAGGCCCACCCTGAGAAGTGTGGTGTAGTTTTACTCATCCACCTTCCACCAAGACAATAAATAACTTAAAACCATGAACTGCGTTTATTCATTGGGATCCACCATGGGGAGACATGGAGAAGGCCTTCACCTAAAAAGTCACCATCTAATCTCCCATAGAAGGCTTCTCTGTGCTCCCAGCCATGACCTCACCAAGGCAAGCTCAAGCCAATCATCTTCAAGCCAAGAACTCTCCAGGCTAGGTCCAGACCCCCAGCCCACTTTGTTCTCAGCTCTTCTGTGACTCCCAGTGGTACCTGAGTCCGAAAGCCTGAGAACCAGACGCCTCAGCCTGCTTGCAGGCCCAGGAACCCCATGCCAGCTCCAGCTGTCCTGCACCTCTGACAGTGTTTCCACACTCACCCCAGAGTTGTCCTGGGGCTGCCCTGTAGTCCTACACTGGCCATAACCACCCAGTGATTTCCTGGCATCCTGCCTCCCTGAGAGTCCAAGCCCTGTGGCAGAGCAGACACGGGGCCACCATAACCCTACGTCAGACTATTCTCAAATCCAAGCAGGAAAATTACAAAAAAGATTCTCATCATTCTTACTTACCAACTAACCTCTTGTTCAACTACTTATGGTATCTAAGACTATGGGATTGAACCTATTACACATGCTGACTTGATACACAGCTGTGTGTGTGTATATATATATATATATACACACACACACACACACACACAGTCCTTAACATTCAACAACAAAGAATTCCAGAATAGAAAACCATGAGTCTCCCAGGAGTTATGTTTACTTTAAGTGGAATGAGAGCGCTGTATTTCCTAACAAGGGAGATAGATCACTTGCATGACAGTTGCACAGTTTGTCCTTTTCTTTACAGTTTGCCTTCTTAACGTTGTAGTTGGGAAATAACCCCTCCCTATTCAGAATTCCCCTGAGGGAAGAAATGTTCCGCATTAATCACTAATTAAAGGGAAGGGGCAGGAAAAACTCACCTACAAGTCAGGGTTTCCCCACCATGTGGATGGATAAAGCTGGAGTAAACCAGCTTCCTGACATGATGCTGACTGGAAACTTGAGCTCCGGTTTCTCAGTCACATTTGTAAGTGAGCAAGCTGGTATTTCTCTTCACACTGAAAAAAAGTGGGAGAAGAACGTGGGTGCTGCACTTTCAACTGAGCTGCACCTTACAACCAACTTTTATCAGTAAGGATATTTATTCTTCCAGATCAAAGCTGTCTACCTGGTGTCTTGAGCCTTTTATTTATTTATTTTCCAGAGCTTGTAGCAAAGCCTTAAAACCCCCACATATAATTTTGTCATTTGCAGCATTTTTGGAAATACTCTAAAATACTAGGCTGAACATGAAATACTGTTATGAAGTTTGGAAAGTTGTGTCTATACCTTTTATTGAAGAGTTTTATTGAACCATCTCATTTTCTCATTTCTCCAGGCTGGATAGCTCAGCCCCAGGAGATGACAGTCTAGGTCCCAGAAGGTGAAGGTTTCATGAAAATACATAGACATAATGGTATTTCAGACAAAGTCAGCATAATTAAAACTATCAAAACAGAACACTGTGGATTTGATCTTTTGGGACTTAAATGATAGGCCTTGATTCTCTTGCAGTCTTATGTAAGTGAGTCAGTTAACTGATTTGGATATTTTAAGTTTAACTGGAATTTTATGATAAAAGGAGATAGATGCCCATCTCCACTGGCATATGGATTCATTGATTAACATTCGTGAGGTGTCTTAGAGTGCATGGTTGTATGTATGTGATAGAATAGGAAAGAAAGACTTCCGAGTTAGCTTCACTGGTTATGAACTACTCATGATGCTGGTATTCTGATACTGTGCAGCTCATCCTGTCTGTGTAGTAAGCTCACTGACACAGTTTATCTTCACTCCTCTAATGTTTATGTAGCAGTTTAAGGAGCTTAGCTAAGTTAAGGAACTTAGAAGTGGTTACAATAAGCACACACTGACCTCAAATAAAGATGTGTTTTAAAAAAGTTTTAAAACATGTCCAGGGATGTTTAGTTGTGTGTCCATGGAATGAAAGGAATGGTGTGAGGCAACTTAGCACCAAAGGAATCATTCTGGCTGTGACAATCAGAAGTCATCACTGTCAGCAAGGGAGGAGATTCCAGTCACATTGTCATTATGTCATAGGTGTTGGAAGTCTCTGTTTTTTTTTTTTGTTGTTGTTGTTTGTCTGTTTGCTTGCTTGCTTGCTTGCTTTTGTCTTCTTCAAACAAGTATAAACTTTATTATAAAAGTTGTACCAAAAACATAAAAGCATCACATGTCCAAATTAAACAGACCTAAATGCTACACAACTCAGTGAATTTCTATAGAGTTAGAATAGGCATTCAGAATGGAAGCTGTGAAGTTTGGCATTAAATTTTACCCTTGCAGTTTCAAATATACTTATGAACTTATGTATCATCAAGCAAAGTATATGACAGAATTATAATCAGAAAAACAACTAACTCCCAGGCTCAGTTGCAGTCCATGGCACAGGACTGAAGGGCTCGTGAAAAGAAGTCGAGGCTTGACATAATGAAAAGAGCCTATGAGAGGCTCTTGGTGAAGTCTAGTTGCAGTCAAAGACCCCATTGTATTGGAGAGGCTAATACAATGGGATGATCACCAAGAACAGTAGCACCAGTGGAATGGAATCAACTAGAGCGTAGCACTCTACTGAGAGCAGAGCTGAAGGTGTGACCCAAGCCCTGTGGAGGAGCCCAGAAGATCATGTTCGATTCTGAAATATTGGAATAAGAAGCTGTAACTGATGAAGTTACTTTGGAGACCCTGAGATTTTTGAGATGCCGGAGTCATGCTGCTTAGGAAATCTGCTAACAGGGAATGGAATCAGCACAAGAGAAAGAGGTTTGTTGCAGTCCACAAAGGTGAAAAAGTATTTGGAGATCTGAAGAGTGCTTTGACATCAGACATGGCGATGCAGAGTTTGGAGTTAGCCAGCTGGTTTCCTGTCTTGCTTTGGGGATTACAGTTAAGTTATTGGATGAATCTCAGAAGAGACTTTGGACTTTTAACATTGGGATTTCTATAGACTATGGAGACTTGGGAAGTTGGATGAAATGTTATACTGTGTTTAGGTATGACCCCATAGATTCATGTATTTAAACAAGACTGTTGGGGCTATTGAGTGGAATTTGATGGTTTGTATGTGATTGACCTATGTAGTGGCACTGTTAGCAGCTGTGGCTTTGTGTGACTAGGTGTATCACTGTGGGCCTGGACTTTAATACCCTTCTGTTAGCTGCCTAGAAGCCAGTCTTCTAGCAGCCTTCAGATGAGAATGTAGAACTCTCAGTTCCCCAGAACCATGCCAGCCTGGATGATAATGGACTGAACCTCTGAACCTGTAAGCCAGCCCAATTAAATGTTGTCCTTGTAAGAGTTGCCTTAGTCATGGTGTCTGTTAACAGCAGTAAAACCTTAACTAATACAAATCTTTCAAAATATTCCATTATTTTTTTATTTTCTATTCATATACCAATCTGTGTCCCAGACCATGAGTAAATTTTACCTAAAAATAATAATATTGATCAATAAAAAAATGAATATCCCATGCCTACATAGAATAAGAAGGGAAAAAAACAACTAAAACACCTGTGAAAGATTGAATTGGCCAAGAACCAATGTGTAATATTAAATAGCAACATTTAAGTAAGCTGAAGTGATTATTGTCAATAATGTTTGTATTTTTGAAATGCACATAGTTTTCTTCCTGTGTTGAAAAGAGGCATTTTAATGTCATAATGGAGTAGTCCAAACTGAGCAAGAGAATCACAGTACACGGCTGGTTTTCAGCATTGATACAAACTCTCCTTTGTTCTTCTGCCCAGCCTTTCCTCAATCCTGTTAAAGTTGTTATGGGCTCCAAGCTGATCACTTGTCAAGTTCTTACAAACCATCTCCTTAGAAGCGTTAGACTTATCAGACAGCTGCAGCAGTTCAGCTTACAGGGAAATGCTGAATGTCATTTTCAAGGTAAGTATGCAGCTGTCTTACTGTCACTTAAGGTTTTTTAAGACAAATCTAATTAAATGTCTACCAAAGAGGGCTGGCAGAATAATTCTTAGCATACTAATGAAATTTGTCATAAGGCTGCAAAAAACTCAATTCTTTGCCTGTGGTTTGCTCCTGGCTAGCAAATCCTGATGCTCTTCTTATTGCAACTAAAGTACATAACTGTCTTCTTAACTGTGGTGCTGATAGAATAGGTAAAGCTGTTTCATTCTGGTAGGAGCTTCTCTCTCTCTCACAAACTGAAGACTCATCTATGTCATCTGTGAAACGGTCCCCAAGGAGCAAGGTTCTTCTTGGGTCTCATTTCATGCATTTTGCATTTTCCTGTTTTCAGTTCTCTCTCTCTCTCTCTCTCTCTCTCTCTCTCTCTCTCTCTCTCTCTGTGTGTGTGTGTGTGAGAGAGAGAGAGAGAGAGAGAGAGAGGAAGAAGGAGGAGGAGGAGGGAGGATGGGAGAGAGGGAGAGGGAGATGGAGAGAAAAAGAGTCAGTACTATGGCTGCCCAAGTCTCTTTTGTTTAGATGGATGTCATCATAAATGCCTCTTCTTCATCACTTTCAGTTTGAAGTTAGGGATCCTATAGAAAAACACCATCTCTAAGTTCTCCACATGTAAGCGCCAGACAGTAATTACTTACTTTATGAGGGTTACCTGATATGGCTGAGTGAAATGAAAATCAGGCCAAAGTGGGGAAGTCTCAGAAGACTGAAGAGAGAAAAGTTTATAAGAAATGGAGTACAATACAAAGGCTGTTGCCAGGAACAATACAATAGGAGTTGCCAAGATACAGTGATGTTTGCACGCTATACAAGGAATACAAGATTAATGTCAAAGACTAATTGCTCTGTCAAGCTTCTGTAAATTTTGCTGAGTTCTATAGAACACAAAGAAAGACTGGTTCCCTGAATGCTTTCATTAACTGAAAGAGTGTTGTGGTTTCTCAGGAAGGAATAAACACACATGCCCAAGAAGCTAAGAAATCTAACCTGAGAAACCTATGACACATGCCTATCAGGACAGCTAGAGCATGCAACTCCATTACTCCCTGCATCCACAAATTTGCTACTTCTTACTTATTGAGCATGTATCCTTGTTAAATTTATTTATTTGATCTTCTTATTTATATGCATATTAATTAGATTGGATAGTGAGAACAGAAAAATGCTGGTGCTTTATGTATTCCTTCTATTGCTTTTTAATTTTTATTAGTTATTTTATTTATGTTTTAAATCTTATCCCCCTACTAGCTTTGCCCTCCACAAGCCCCCTATTCCAGCTCCCTGTTTCTATGAGGTTGCTCTCCCACTCACCCACCCACTCCTGCCTCAAAGCCCAAGCATTA
Organism: Rattus norvegicus; assembly: GCF_021556685.1. NCBI lineage: Eukaryota > Metazoa > Chordata > Mammalia > Rodentia > Muridae > Rattus > Rattus norvegicus. The sequence continues at coordinate 55,556,808 of NC_141537.1, read as the reverse complement.
CTCTATGCTAGGCACCAAGCCTCCACTCTCATTGAGGCCACATAAGGCCATCTTCTGCTATGCATGCAGCTGAAGCCATGAGTCACTCCATGTAGACTCTTTGGTTAGTGGTTTAGTCCATGGAAGCTCTGCGGTGGCCTGGTTGGTTGATGTTGTTGTTTTTCCTATGTGGTTGCAAAACCCTTCAGCTCCTTCAGTCTTTTCTCTAACTCTTCTAGTGGGGGGTCCCCGTGCTCAGTCTGATGGGTGACAGCATACATTCACATCTGTATTGAACAGGTTCTGGCCTATCCTCTCAGGAGACTGTATCAGGCTCCTGTCAGCATTAGCCACAGTATCTGGGTTTGGTGTCTGCAGATGGGATGGTATCCCTAGTTGGGGCAGTCATTGGATAGCCTTTCTTACAGTCTCTGCTCCACTCTTTGTCCCAGAATTTCCTTTTGACAGGAAGAATTCTAGATTAATATTTTTGAGGTGGGAAGAAGGCCTCATCCCTCAACTGGGGGCCATGCTTATCCACTGGATATGGTCTTTACAGGTTCTCCCTCCCCTTTGTTGGGTACTTTGCCAAATACCCTCCATGTTGGGATCTGAGAACTTCTTGGATCCCTGGCATCTGGGACTATCTAGTGACTACCTGCAAATTGCCCCTCTGTCACTGCTACACATCTTTTTTCAAATTACTGCCCCTCTGCATTTCTTCCTCATCTTCTGTATTTTAGCCAGCCCCCCTTTCCCCTCCCCCTCCAGTTCCCTTTCCTCTCTCCCTCTACTTCCCAAGATTATTTTCTTCTCCATTCTGAGTAGGACTGTAGCATCCATACTTCAATGTGGTCTTACTTCTTCTTAGCTTTTATATGGTCTCTGAGTTGTATCATGGGTATTCTGAGCTTTATTTTTTTCACCACTTAAGGGTGAATATAAATCATGTGTGTCCTTCTGTGACTGGGTTACCTCACTCAGGATGATACTTTCATTTGACTGTGAATTTCATGAAGTCAATGTTTTTAATAGCTGAGTAGTATTCCATTGTGAAAATGCACCACATTTTATGTATCCATTCCTCTGTTGAGGGACATCTGGGTCCCTCTGGCTATTATAAATTAGGTTTCCATGAACATAGTAGAGCATGTATCATTGTTACATGTTGAATTGCTTTTAGGTACATGCCCAGGAATGGTATAGCTGAGTTCTCAAGTAGAACTATTTCCAATTTTCTGAGGAAACACCAGACTGATTTCCAGGGTTGTAGCATCTTGCAATCCCACCAGCAAAAGAGGAATACACCTCTATCCCCACTCTTTTGGAAGCACCTACAATCATCTGAGTTTTTGATCTTAGCCATTTTGACTGGTTAAAGTGGAACCTCAGGGTCATTTTGATTTGCAATTTCCTGATGATTAAGGAAGTTGAACATTTCCTTAAGTTCTTCTCAGCCATCTAAGATTCCTTCCTGGAGAATTCTCTGTTTAGCTCTGTACCACATATTAAATAGGGTTAAATGATTCTCTGTAGTCTAGCTTCTTGAGTTCTTTGTATATTTTGGGTATGAGCCCTCTATCAAATGTACAGTTGTTAAAGATCTTTTCCCAATCTGTGGGTGTCCTTTCCCTTACAAAAGTTTCTCAGTTCTATGAGGTCCCATTTGTCAATTATTGAATTTAAGGAATGAGGCATTAATGTTCTGTTCAGAAAAATTTCCTCTGTGCGAATGTGTTCGAGGTTAATTCCTACATTTCTCTTCAATTAGATCCAGTGTTTCTGGTTTTATGTGGAGGTCCTTGATCCACTTGGACCTGAGCTAAAGAGATAAGAATGGATCAATTTGCATTCTTCTACATGCTGACCTCCAGTTGAACCATCACCATTTGTTGAAAACTCGGTCTTTTTTCCTCTGGATGTTTTTGTCTCCTTTGTCAAAGACCAAATGATCATAGGTGTGTGGGTTCATTTATGTGTCTTCAATTCTATTCCATTAATATAACTGAGTGTCTCTGTACCAATACCATGTATTTTTTATCACTACTGATCTGTAGCATAGCTTGAGGTCAGGAATGGAGATTTCCCCAGAAATTCTTTTATTGATGACAATGGTTTTTGGTATCCTGGGTCTTTTGTTCTTCCAGATAACTTTGAGAATTGCTCTTTCTATCTCTGTGAAGATTGTGTTGAAATTTTGATGGGAATTGCATTGAATCTGTAGATTGCTTTTGGTAATACAGCCATTTTTACTGTTAATCCTGCCAATCCATAAGCATGGGAGATCTTTCCATCTTCTTTCTTCAGAAACTTGAATTTCTTGTTATATTTATCTTTCACTTGCTTGTTTAAAGTCACACCAAGATGTTTTATACTATTTGTAAAGGGTGTCTTTTCCCTAATTTCTTTCTCAGCCTGTTTACCCTTTGAGTAGAGAAAAGGTACTGATTTCTTTTAGTTAATTTTATATCCAGCCACTTTGCTGAATTTGTTTATCAACTGTATTAGTTCTCTCATAGATTTTTTTGGGATCACATATGTATACTATCATTCCATCCAAGGATAGTGAAATCTTGACTTTTCAATTTGTATCCCCTGGATCTCCCTTTGTTGCCTAATTAATCTGACTTTTACTTCAAGGACAATATTGAGTAGATAAGGGGGAAAATTAGCTGCCTTGTCTTGTCTCTGATTTTAGTGGGATTGTTTCCAGTTTCTCTCCATTTAGTTTGATGTTGGCTTTTGGTTTGTTTGTATATTGCTTTTATTATGATTAGGTATGGACATTGAATACCTGATTGCTTCAATACTTTTAACATGAGAGGTTTTGTTTTTTGTCAAAGGTTTTTCGGAATCTGATGATTGAACATGTGTGTTAGTGAGGGTTTTGTGTGTGTGTGTGTGTGTGTGTGTGTGTGTGTGTGTGTGTGTATGAGAGTTTGTTTATATAATGGTTTACATTGATAGAATTCCATATATTGAACCATCTCTGCATCCCTAGATTGAAGCCTTGATCATGATAAATGATCATTTTGATGTGTTATAGGATTCAGTTTGCAAAAATTTTTATTTGTGCATCAATATTCATGAGGGAAATTGACCTGCAATTCTCTTTGTTGGGTCTTTGTGTGGTTTAGGTATCAGTGTAACTGTGCCTTCATAGAATGTATTGGCTAGTATTTCTTCTGTTTTAATTTTATGAATTTGAGAAGTATTAATATTTAGCCTTCTAAGAAGGTTTCAAAGAATTCTGCACTTAAACCATCTAGTCATGAGGACTTTTTAGTTAGGAGACTTTAAATTAAGACTTCTAATTTCTTGGGGATTATAAAATTATTTAGATGGTTTACCTGATCCTGATTTAATAAAGTACCTTATATCTATCTAGAAAATCCTACATTTCATCTTGATTTTCCTGTTTTGTTGAGTATAAGCTCTTGTAGTAGGATCTGATAATTTTTTGAATGCCTTCAGTATCTGTTGTTATGTATCCCTTTGTATTTCTGATTTTGTTGATTTGGATATGATCTTTGTGCCCTCTGGTTTGCTAGTTAAGAGTTTATCTATCTTGTTGAGTTTCTCAAAGAACCAGCTCCTGGTTTTGTTGATTATTTGGATAGTTCTCTTAGTTTCCACTTGGTTGATTTCAGCCCTCATTTTGATTATTTCCTGCAGTGTATGCCTCTTGGGCTTATTCGGATCCTTTTGTTCTAGAGCTTTTAGGTATGCTGTGAACCTGCTGGTGTGTGTTCTTTCCAATTAATTATTGAGTCACTCAGAGCTATGAATTTTCCTCTTAGCACTGGCTTTCATTGTGTCTCCTAAATTTGGGTATGCTCTGCCTTCATTTTCATTAAATTCTAAAAAGTATTTCATTTCCTTCTGTATTTCTTCCCTGACCAAGTTATCATTGAGTTGAAAGTTGTTCAGCTTCCACGTTTATGTGGGCTTTCTGTTGTTTTTGTGGTTATTGAACCACAGCCTTAGTCTGTGGTGATCTGATAAGATGCATGGGATTGTTTCAGAATTCTTATTTTGTTTCAGGCTTGTTTTACCTCAGATTATGTTGTCAGTTTTGGAAACGGTATTGTGAGGTTCTGAGAAGAGGTATATTCTTTTGTTTTAGGATGAAATGTTCTATAGATACCTGGTAAATCCATTTGGTTCAGAACTTCTGTTTCATTGTGTCTCTGTTTAGTTTGTTTCTGTGATTTGTCCATTGCTGAAAGTGGGATGTTGAAGTCTCCTACTATTATTGTTTGATGTCTAATATGTGCGTTGAGCTTCCATAAGGTTTCTTTTACAAACATAGGTGCCTGCACTTGCATTTGGGACATAGATGTTCAGAAGTGAGAGTTCCTATTGGTGCATTTTTCCTTTGATGAGCATGTGTCCTTCTCTGTCCTTTTTTTTTTTGATAACTTTTGGTTGAAAGTCTATCTTATTGGATACTAGAATTGCTATTATATTTGCTACTATAGCTTGTTTCTTGGGACCATCTGCTTGGAGATTTCTTTTTCTAGACCTTTTACTTTGAGGTAGTGTATGTCCTTGTAGCTGAGGTGTGTTTCCTCCAATGCAGCAAATGCTTGGTCCTATTTGAGTATCCAGCCTGTTAGTCTATATCTAGAATTGAGTCCATTGATGTTGAGAGATATTAAGGACCAATTATTGTTGCTTCTTGTTAAATTTTTTGTAAGAGCTGCAATTATCCTTGTGTGGCTATCTTCTTTTGGATTTGTTGTGAGAAGATTAATTTCTTTCTATTTATTGGGTATAGTTTCCCATCTTTTGTTGGAATTTTCCTTCTATTTTACTGTGTAGGGCTTGATTGGTGGAAAGATAGTGTATAAATTTGGGATTGTCATGGAATATCTTGGTTTCTCTCTATGTAATTGAGGGTTTTGCTGGATGTAGTAGCCTGGCCTGGCATTTGTGTTCTCTTATGGTCTGTATGATATTTGCCCAAGATCTTCTGGCTTTTAGGGTCTCTAAAAAGTCTGGCTTAATTCTGATCGATCTCCCTTTAGATGTTACTTGACCTTTTTCCCTTACTGTGTTTAATATTCTTTCTTTGTTCTGTGCATTTGGTGTTTTATTTATTATGTGATGGGAGGAATTTTTCTGGTCTCATTTGTTTGATGTTCTTGTATTTTTATGGGCATTTCTTTCACTAGGTTTGGAACATTTTCATCTATAATATTGTTGAAAATGTTTGCTGGCCCTTTGAGTAGGGAATCGTCATTCTCTTCTCTACCTATCATTTTTAGGTTTGGTCTTTTAATGGTGTCCTTGATTTCTTGAATTTATTGTGTTAGGAGCTTTTTGCTTTTTGTAGTTTCTTTGACTGTAGTGTCAATGTCTTCTATTGTATTTTCTATACCTGAGATTCTTTCTTCTAGCTCTTATACTCTATTGGTGATGCTTGCATTTGTGACTCCTGATTTCTTTCCTAGGCTTTCCATCACCAGGACTGTCTCCTTTTGTGTTTTCTTTATTTATTCTATTTCTATTTTTAGATCCTGGATGATTTTGTTCAATTCCTTCACTGTTTTATTGTGTTTTCCTATATTTCTTTAAGAGATTTATGTGTTTCCTCTTAATAGGTTTCCACTCGTTTGCCTGTGTGCACCTATATTTCTTTAAGGGTGTAATTTATGTCCTTCTTAAAGTCTTCTATTATATTCATGAGATGGAATTTTAGATATGAATCTTGTTTTTCGGTTGTTGGGATATTCAGGTCTTTGTGTGGTAGGAGAAATGGGTTCTAATGGTGTCAAGTAGCATTTTCGTCTGTTACTTATGCTCTTGCACTTGCCTCTCACTATCTGGTTATCTCTAGTGTTAACTACTCTTGCTGTCTCTGACTGGAGCCTATCCTTCCTATGAGCCTGGTTGGGTCAAAACTCCTGGGAGTCTAGCTGTCTCTGTGATCCTGTAATTGTGGAATTTTGTGATCCTGAGTTCCTGTGTGTGGCAGAGCTTCTGGGATTAAGCTGCCTCTGGGATCCTGAGATCTTGATATGTCTAAGCTTCTGAAATCCTCTTGGGTCAGTGCTCATGGGAGTCAAGCTTCCTCTGAATGTTGTAGGAATGAGTGAGCAGTCAGAACCCTGGGTAGGCTCCTGGCTCCTTGCTTGGTTGGGGTTCCTGAGTCCCTGGATCCAGGGGAGAAGGTCCCAGTTATACTGGATGTTGTGGCAGATGTTGTGGCCTCACCTCTTATCCTGAGTGTGTCAGAGCACCTGGAAGTCAGGCTTTCTATAAAAGTGTATGGGGAGCTAGTGCTTCAGGTCTGCTCTGGGCACAGGTGCAAACAGGAAGAAAACAGTGTCTCACCAACCAGAGCTTCCAGGGACTAAATCACCATCCAAAGAGTACAGATAGACAGAACAATGGCTTCGGCTGCATATGTAGCAGAGGATGGCCTTGTTGGGGACCAGTGGGAAGAGAAGCTCTTGGTTCTGCCAAGGCTTTATTCCACAGTGTAGGGGAATGTCAGGGCAGGGAGGGGGAAAGAGTTGGGTCGATGGGTGGGGGAACATCCATCCTCAATAATTGAAGAAGGGGGAGGAGGATGGGTTAGGGAGTTTATGGTCTGGAAACAAAAAATGGGGATAACGTTTGAAATGTAAATGAATAAAAATATCCAATTAATAAAAGGAATCCTTGTGTCTTTCTCCATTGTCTTTTTTTTTTGACTCATGTATTACTTAGATTTTCTTTTTTTGATTGGATATTTTATTTATTTACATATCAAAAGTTATCCCCTTTCCCAGTTTCCCCTCCTGAAACCCCATCCCATCCCCCCTCTCCTGCTTCTATGAGTGTGCTTCCACACTCACCCACTCACTCACTCTCTCCTCCCCACCCTGGCATTCCCCTATACTGAGTCACATGACCAAGGGCCTCTCCTCCCATTGATTTCAACAAGGCCACCCTCTGCTACATATGCCACTGGAGCCATGGGTCCCTCCATGTGTACTCTTTGTTTGGTGGTTTTGTCCTGTGAGCACAGGTAAGTCTAGTTGGTTGATATTGTTGTTCTTTCTATGTGTTGCAAACCCCTTCAGCTTCTTTAGTCCTTTCTCCATTGGGGACCCCATGCTCTGGTTGTGAGCCTCTGCCTTTGTATTTGTCAGACTCTGGCAGAACCTCTCAGGAGACAGCTATATCAGGCTCCTGTCAGCAAGCACTTTTTGGCATCTTCAATAGTGATTGGGTTTGGTGTCCGCATATGGGATGGAGATTTTCTTTTTGTTGTCTTAAAGTATACTGGGATTTTCCTGCTGTCTTTCTTTGAATCTCCTTTATAATTCAGTTGAATTTTGCAAATGAATATTACATGGCTTCTAGTCTTTTAAATTACTTAAGAACTACTTGCAGTTCAAATATAATTCATTTGGATCATTTTCATATGAACTGAAGAATGTGTGGATATTATCTATCATGTCCATGAGATGATATTATTTATTTCACCTATATTCTCAGTGATTTTCCCTATGCTGAGTTTGTCAGTCATTGACAACAGAACATTCATGTATCTAACTATATAAAAAATGCATCTATTTTCTTTTGGAACTGTTTCACTTTTGCTTCAATTCTGATACTATTATTTTTTCCAGAATATACATTTTTATTGCTAGTCTTCTTTAGGAACCAACATTTTTCTCATATGGAATTCTCTTTTTTTTAAATTGATTATTTTATTTATGGACTTTTAAATGTTGCTCCCCCTTCCTGGTTTCTGCTATGAAAACCCCCATCCCTTCTCCCCTCTCCTTTGCCTCTGAGGATGCTCCCCCATCTACCCACCCACACCTGCCTCAAGAGTCTAGCTTCTGATTATGCTGAAATATCATTTTTCTTCTTTTTTACTATATTTTTGTTTCTAAAGAAGAGTCTAGTGAGTCCAACTTTCTTTGCATTTGTTTTTCTTTATTCCCTTTTATTTATTCCTATCTGAATTCACACATTTTTCCTCTGTGCATTGTGTTTATAGTTAGTGTTGACATTTTGTTAACTCTATGAGTATATTCCAACTACCTTCAATACAATTAGCAGCATCTTAGTTTCTCTTACTATGTTCTGTTTCTTTTTATGGATTCTTTTTCTCTGTTTACATTCTTATTTTGTTCTCTGTTCTACTCTTTCTCTTAGAGCTCTTAGGTTATCACATGTCCTGAATTTCCCCAACACTTAAATGTCTGACTTTACTCTCTACCATCTAATTTCTATTTTTTTTAACCTTCTTTTCTTATAGGAGAAATGATGACTCAGGGAAATAGAAGAGAAATGTCCCTTTATTAATATTTTTCTTTGCTCTGTGTAATAAGTAATCCACATTAGACATTTTCCTTGGGTTAGAATAAATGCCACACAAATTCATTTTTTCTTTTATTGAATATTTTCTTTATTTAAATTTCAAATGTTATCCCCTTTCCTCATTTTCCCTCTGGCAAACCCTATCACATCCCCCTACTCATGCTTCTATGGAATGCTCCTGCATGCACCCACTCATTCCGGCCCTTATCCCCACCCTGGCATTCCCCTACATTGGGGCATCAAGCCCTCACAGGACCAAGGGCCTCTCCTCCCATTAATGCCCAATAAGGGCATCGTCTGTTACATATACAGCTGGAACCATGGGACCCTCCATGAGTACTATTTTGTTGGTGGCTTGGTCCCTGGGAACTCTGGGGTATCTGGTTTGTTGATATTGTTGTGCTTCCTATGGGGTTGCAAACTGCTTCAGCTCCTTCAGTCCTTTTTCTAACTTTTCCATTGGGGACCTTGTTCTCAGTACAATGGTTGGCTGTGAGCATCTGCCTCTGTATTTGTCTAGTTCAGGCTGAGCATCTCAGGTGACACCTATATCAGCCTCCTGTCAGCATGTACTTCTTCACATCTTCAAAAGTGTCTGTCTGGGTTTGGTGACTGTATATGGGATGGATCCTGAGGTGGGGCAGTCTCTGGAGGGTCTTGCCTTCAGTCTCTGTTCTACATTTTGTCTCATAGTTTTCTCCTGTGTGTATTTTGTTTCCCATTCTAAGAAGGACTAAAGCATCCACACTTTGGTCTTCCTTCTTCTTGAGCTTCATGTGATCTGTAAATTGAATCTTGTGTTTTCCAAGTTTTTATGCTAATATCCACTTATCAATCATGTGTGTTATTTTATGATTGAGTTGCCTCACTCAGGATGATACTTTCTAGTTCCATCTTTTTGCCTAGGAATTTCATGAAGTCGTTGTTTTTAAGAGCTGAATAGTGCTCCATTGTGTAAATGCATTACATTTTCTATATCCATTCCTCCATTGAAGGACATGAGGGTACTTTCCAGCTTCTGGCTATTATAAGTAAGGCTACTATGACCATAGTGGAGCATATGTCCTTGTGAAATGTTGGAACAGCATTTGGGTATACGCCCAGGCGTGGTATAGCTGGGTCCTCAAGGAAATATTATGTCCAAAATTCTGAAGAAATGCTAGACTGAATTCCACAGTGGTTGAACCAGCTTGCAATCCCACCAACAATGAAAATGTGTTCCTGTTTCTCCACATCCTCACCAGCATTTGCTGTCTCCTGAGTTTTTAATCTAAGCCATTCTGACTGGTGTGAGGTAGAATCTCAGGTTTGCTTTGATTTGTATTTCCCTGATGACTAAGGATGCCAAACAATTCATTAGGTACTTCTCACCATTCAGTATTTCTCAGTTGAGAATTCTTTGTTTAGCTCTGTACCCCATTTTAAATAGGATTATTTTATTCTTTGGAGTGCAACTTCTTGAATTCTTTCTACATATTGAATATTAGCCTTCTGCTGGATGTAGAATGGGTAAAGATCTTTCCCCAATCTCTTGCTTGAAGTTTTGTTCTATTAACAGTGTAATTTGCCTTACAGAAGCTTTGCAATTTTGTGAGGTCCCATTTGTTGATTGTGGACATCAAAGCATAAGTCATTGGTGTTCTATTCAGAAAATTTTCCCGTGTGCACATGTGATCAAAGCTCTTTCCCCCTTTCTCCTCTAGTAGTTTTAGTTTATCTGGTTTTATGTTGAAAAGTTTATTGAGTATTTTTGCATAGATATTCATAAGGGAAATTAGTCTGATGTTTGCTTTCTCTCTTGCATCTTTGTGTGATTTATGTATGTGTAATTGTAGCTTTATAGAATGAATTGGGTAGTGTTCCTTCTGTTTTTATTTTGTGGAATAGTTTGGGCAGTATTGGTACCAGGTCTTCTATGAAGGTTTCAACCCATCTGGTCCTAGGCTTTTTTTTTATTTTTTATTGGGATAATTTTAATTGCTGCTACAATTTCTTTAGAGGTTATGAGAGTGTTTAGATGGTTTATCTGATCCTGATTTCACTTTGGTACCTGAAATCTGTCCGAAAAATTGTCCATTTCATCAAGATTTTCCAGTTTTGTTAAACATAACTTTTGATTTAGGATCTGATGTTTTTTTTTTTAACTTTCTCAGTTTCTGTTGTTATGTCTCCCTTTTCATTTCTTATTTTGTTAATTTGTATACTGTCTCTGTGTCCTCTGGTTGGTCTGGCTAAGGGTTTATTTGTCTTGTGATTTTCTGAAAAAAAAAAAGCTCCTGATTTTGTTGATTCTTTGTATAATCATTTTTATTTCTATTTAATTGATTTCAGCCATTAGTTTATTTCCTGCATCTCTTCCTCTTGTGAGTATTTGGTTTTTGTTGTTATTGTTGTTGTTGTTGTTCTAGAGCTTTCAAGTGAGATGTCAAGTTGCTGGTATATGCTCTCTCCACATTCTTTTTAGAGGCACTCAGAGGTATGAGTCATCCTTTTAGCATTGTTTTCCTTGTGTCTCATAAGTTTTGGTATGTTATACCTTCATTTTCTTTAAATTATAAAAGATCCTTAATTTCTTTCTTTATTTCTTCCTTGATGAAGTTATCATTGAGTAGAGCATTGTTCAGCTTGCATGTGTCTGTGGGCTTTCTGTTGTTGCTGTTGTTAATGTTGTTGTTGTTTGTTGTTGTCATTATTGAAGACCAGCCTTAGTCCGTGGTGATCTAATAGGATGCATGGAATTATATAAATCTTCTTGTATTTATTCAGGCCTGTTTTATGACCAACTATATGCTCAACTTCAGAAAAATTATGATGAGGTTCTGAGAAATTGTATTCTTTTGTTTTGAGATGAAATGTTCCATAGATATCTGTTAAATCCATTTGGTTTATTACTTGTTAGTTTCTCTGTGTATTTGTTTAGTTTGTTTCCATGATCTGTCCATTGCCGAGAATGGGGTGTTAAAGACTCCCACTATTATTTTGTGAGGTTCAATATATGCTTTGAACTTTAGTAAGGTTTCTTTTATGAATGTGGATGCCCTTTCATTTGGGGCATGGATGTTCAGAATTGAGAGTTCATATTGGTAGATTTTTTTTTCTTTGATGAGTATGAAGTATCTTTCCTTATCTTTCTTTGATAACTTTTGGTTGAAAGTCCATTTTATTTGATATTAAAATGGATACACCAGTTTGTTACTTGGGACCATTTGCTTGGAATTTTTTTCCAGCCCTTTACTCTGAGATGGTGTCTATTTTTGTCACTCAGGTACATTTCCTCTATGCCTCAAAATACCGGGTTCTCTTTATATATTCATTCTATTAGTCTATGTCTTTTTATTGAGGGAATTGAATCCATCCATGTTAAGAGATATTAAGGAGTAGTGATTGTTGCTTCCTGTTATTTTTGTTGTTAGAGGTGGAATTATGTTTGTGTGTCTCTCTTCATTTGGTTTCGTTGCAAGGAGACTATTTTCTTTCTTTTTCTAGGGTGTAGTTTCCTTCCTTGTGTTGGAGTTTTCTGTCTACTATCCTTTGTAGGGCTGTACTTATAGAAAGATATTGTGTAAATTTGGTTTTGTCATGGAATATCTTGTATTCTCCATCTATGTTAATTGAGAGTTTTGCTGAATATAGTAGCTTGGGCTGGCATTTGTTTTCTGCTAGGGTCTTTTTGACATCTGCTCAGGACCTTCTGGCTTTCATAGTCTCTGGTGAGAAGTCTTGTGTAATTCTGATAAGTCTACCTTGTATGTTACTTGATCTTTATTCCTTACTGCTTTTAATATTCTTTTTTTGTTTTCTGCACTCAGTGTTTTGATTATTGTGTGACAAAAGGAATTATTCTTCTGGTCCAATCTATTTGCAGTTCTGTAGGATTGTATGTTCATGGACATCTCTCTCAGGCTTGGAAAATTTTCTCCTTTAATGTTTTTGAAAATATTTACTGGCCTTTTATTTTGGGACTCTTTGCTCTAGTCTATACCTATTATCCTAAGGTTTGATCTTCTGAATGTGTTCCAGATTTTCTGAATGTTTTTAGTTAAGAGCTTTTTGTATTTTCCATTTACTTTTGCTGTTTGTCAATGTTTTATATAGTAACTTCTTCACCTTAAATTCTCTTTTCTTTCTCTAGAATTCTGTTGGTGATAGTTCCATCAGTTACTCCTGAACTCTTTCCTAGGTTTTCTATCTCTAGGATTATCTCCCTTTGTGATTTCTTTATTGTTTATATTTCTATTTTTAGATCCTGGATGGTTTTATTCAATTCCTTCACTAGTTTGGTTGTGTTTTCCTGTATTTCTTTAAGGGATTTTTGTGTTTCCACTTTAAGGGCTTCTACCTCTTTACCTGTGTTCTCCTATATTTCTTTAAGGGTATTATACATCCTTCTTTAAATCCTCTATCATCACCATTAGATGTGATTTTAAATCAGAATCTTGCTTTTCCAGTGTGTTGGGGTATCCATGACTTGCTGTGGTGAGAGAACTGTGTTCCAATTATCTCAAGTAGCCTTGGTTTCTGTTCCTTATGTTCTTGTGCTTGCCTCTTGCCATCTGGTTATCTCTAGTGCTACCTGCCCTTGCTGTCTCTGACTGGACCCTGTCCCTTCTATGGTCCTACCTCTGTCAGAACTCCTCAGAGTTCCAGATGTCTCTCTGATCCTGTGAATCTGGGATCCTGGAATCCTGAGACCCTGAGTGGGTCAGAGCTCCCAAGAGTCAAGATTTCTCAGGATACTGCAAGAGTAGGTGGAGAGCTAGAGTCCAGGTTTGCTCCAGGAACTGGTACAAGCTGAAAGGAACCCATCCCTCTCACTTGGCAGGGGTTTGCATTTCCCTGGTCCCTGTGGGGGTCTCAATTAAGCTGGGTGATGGGAAAGATGTTATATCCTCAATGTGATCTTGAATGTGTCAGAGATCCAGTGCTCCTGGTTAATTCAGATCTGCTGGGAGTTAAGCTTCCTCTGTGATTCTGTTAATCCTGGGTGTTTCAGAACACTGGAAGTCTAGCTCGCTATGGGTGTTATAGCAGTGGGTGCAAAGCCAGCAACCCAGTTGTGCTCTGGGTGTAGGTTCAAGCTGTGATCCTAAGCATGTTAAAACAACTGAGAGTCCAGCTTCCTCTGGATGTTGTAGGACTAGGTGTGGAGCCAGTCCCCAAGGTCTGCTCAGGACACTGGTTCAGATTGGAAGTGCAAAAATTCTTGGTTTTGTTTGTTTGCTTCTTTCTTTCTTTCTTTGTTTTGTTTTCTGTGTTAAGGTTTCCCAAATGCAAGACCACCAAATAATTACATTTCAATTTTGTATCAGACAGAGCCTTCTTGAAGCATTTATCAAGGGAAGAAAAACATTCTTAGAGTAACCTTATGGAGTTGGTGCTGTTGTGAGAGCTGAGTCTTGCTTTTTGTCTAGATTTCCTATAAATTTAGTTCTATTTATATAATATCCCCCATTTTTTCTAAAATGCAGGCTTCATATAACTTTTTCCAGTACTCACAGCTTCAATACTCAGCTCACTTACCTCTTCCATTATTGTAAGAGAGAATGTGACAACTAAAATTCTCTTCAATGTATCTTATTTTCTTTTGTCTTGTTTTTGCTATTTTGTGTTACAATGTTTTGCCTGCATGCATGAATGTGCACTACATGTATGTCTAGTTCCTGAAAAGGTGAGAAGAGAGTGTTGGATTCCTTGGAACTGGAGTTATAGATAACCATAGTGAACCACTATGTGAGTTCTGGTAACATAATCCAGGTGCTCTACAAAAGAAATCATTGGAGAGAAAGTCATCAATCCAGTGTTCAATGTATACTTTTTCCTACATGTTTTAGTTACTTTTTTCTCAATAACAAATTATATAATGCATATAGAAGCTATATCTTTCTGGGATATCTTTCTAGGAATACTATTATTAATTTGTAATGTTACTGAGTTATAAAAATACAATGTAAACTTTATTTTCATATCTACAATGACAGGCAATTACTAAAGATACACATGAAATTACTTAGACATTGGTAACAGAATCTACTCTAGTCTATTTAAACCTAAAGAAGTTTGTAGTAGGTTTGGTCTAGTGCTGCTTTTATTATGCTAATTTGGGTCCCCCAAATTGCACAAGAAACAAAATGTCTGCATGTTAGACACTGAGAAAACCTGCCCCCAACTAGTTTTGATTGATAAATAAAGTTGCTGGCATCTAATGGCTGGGTAGGGACAGAGGGGCATGAGTTTTAGGATTCCTGTGCAAGTAACAGAGGAAAAAGGAAGAAGAGGGAGGAGGAAGGAGAGATAAGAGCCAGCATGCATAGGAAAGAGGAGTTACACCTCATCTGAGAGGTGCAGAACCAGAGAGCAGAGTCATTAGGAAGGTGTTAGAAATGCAGCCCTGCAAGACTGTAGGTCTGGGTCCTGGGTAGGCAAGATGGAATATAAATTTTTAGAAAGTACTAGCATGGGAAGGATTAGCCACATGGAAGTTTGGAAGTAGCCCAGGCTTTGAGCTGTTTTAGGCATATCAAATATAAAGGCTGTGCATCTGTCTCTCATTGCAGAATATAAAGCATTGGGGCAGGTAGCAGGAATGTGTCACTGGGATCGAATTGAGTAGCATTAATTGGGTACCGCTATAGAAGTTTAATAAAAACACTAGTTAAAATACAAGATTTCTGAATGACAGAATCTGTAGTAGAGATCAATTAATTATGGTATCACAACATAACATATCCATTGTGAAGTATAGATGTCACCCCTACTGTGAATACTACAGCTTGGTATTTACAAAGTTACTGACTTTTATCTGAGCTGACTTGGATAATTCAGAGGTGTCTTTTATAGTATGCATGAGAAGATCCAATGTATGTGTACAAAGTATATTCTGTATATTCCTGGCACTACTCTGGCTCAAGGAGTCCAATTTGCATGCCTACTAGTAGTCTTTGTTACATATTTATAGTCATTAAGAGGTAAGCTATTTTTATCACCATCCACCAAAATAGTTTATTAGATAATGAATGAGTCTATCTTAGTTTCTTCTCATAATTCATTAAACATTCTATTTTTAAATAGATGTCACAATATCAACATATTTATTTCATTAATATTACTGATGCTAAGTATATAAATACCCCTCAAGGTGAATATATCAGATTCAGATTCTTAATAATTTGTCCAGTTTTTTGGTCATGATTCTTAACCTTTCCCAGGTAGGAGATATAGTATGTCCTACAGTTATTCATGTCTGCATGTTTTTGCTGCCTCAGCTTAAAAGCTAAGCTTTATATTAAGATGACTCTTTACTCATTGAAAGGTTAGGTATGATTCCTTAAGTATTTAATATGTGTTATACAGTTCACAGTATGGCAAACATTGCTGCCATTTTAATTAAAAATAACTCTATAATGTAAATTGTACCTTGTTTTAATGTCTACCCACTGATTCATTTCCAATTATGGACAAGCCTTCTCTAACAAATACTAATGATCCTGTGCTTTATTTTCATGACTCATTGAAGAAAACTTATCAATAATGCTACCTACCTGGGATACTTTCACAATAATGATCAACACGGTAAGCTATATCAAAATATGCAATAGTAGCACAATCTAAAGTTAACCAATAACTGTAAAGTTGTACTTAAAGGTTACTCAAAAAGAAGCACATAAAATACCCTGTAAATTTGTTCTTGCTCTACTTTCTTCAATGTAATTAACTCTATTAAGAATCATCTTCATCTGTACGACAAGAACTTTAAGTCTCTGAAGAAAGAAATTGAGGAAGATCTCAGAAGATGGAAAGAACTTCCATGCTCATGGATTTGCATGATTAATATAGTAAAGATGGCCATTTTGCCAAAAGCAATCTACAGATTCAATGCAATCCCCACCAAAATTCCTACTCAATTCTTTATAGAGATAGAAAGAGCAATTTGCAAATTCATGTGGAATAACAAAAAAACCCAGGATAGCAAAAACTACTCAACAACAAAAGAAATTCTGGGGGAATTACCATCCCTGACTTCAAGGAGCATTACAGAGCAATAGTCATAAAAACTTCACAGTATTGGTACAGAGACAGGCAGATATATCAGTGTAACAGAATTGAAGACCCAGAAAAGAATACACATACCCATGGTCACTTGATCTTTGACAAAGGAGCTAAAACTATTCAATGGAAGAAAGATAACATTCTCAACAAATGGTGCTGGTTCAACTGAAGGTCAGCATGTAAAAGAATGCAGATCGACCCATTCTTATCACCATGTACAAAGCTTAAGTCCAAGCGGATCAAGGACCTCCACATTAAACCAGATACACTCAAACTAATGGAAGAAAAATTGGGGAACTCTTGAACATATGGGCACTGGGGAAATTTTCCAGAACAAAACAACAATGGCTTATGCTCTAAGATCAAGAATCGGCAAATGGGAACTCAGAAAACTGCAAAACTTCTGTAAGGCAAAACACACTGTCATTAGGACAAAACGGCAACCAACAGATTGGGAAAAGACCTTTACCAGTCCTATATCGGATAGAGGGCTAATATCCAAAATATACAAAGAAATCAAGAAGTTAGACTCCAGAGAGCCAAATAACCCTATTAAAAATGGGGTACAGAGCTAATAAAAACATTCTCAGCTGAGGATTATGGAATGGGCAAAATGCACCTAAAGAAATGTCATCATTCTTAGTCATCAGGGAAATGTAAATCAAAACAACCCTGAGATTCCACCCCACACTAGTCAGAAGGACTAAAATAAATAACTCAGATGACAGTAGATGCTGTCAAGGATGTGGAGAAAGAGGAACACTCCTCCATTGGTGGTGGGATTGCAGACTGGTACAACAACTCTGGAAATAAGTCTGGAGGTTCCTTAGAAAATTGGACATTCCACTACCTGAGAACCCAGCTATACATCTTTTGGCAAATACCCAAAAGATGCCCGGACATACAACAAAGACACATGCTCCACTATGTTCACAGTAGCAGTATTTATAATAGCCAGAAGCTGGAAAGAACCAAGATGCCCTTCAACAAAGGAATGGATTAAAAAAATGTGGTATGTCTACACAATGTAATACTACTCAGCTATCAAAAACAATGACTTCATGAAATTCATAGGCAAATGGAATGAACTAGAAAATATCATCCTGAGTGAGGTTACTCAATCACAGAAAAAACACATTTGGTATGCACTCATTGATAAGTGGATCTTAGCCAAAAAGCTCGAATTACCCAAGATCCAATCCACAGACAATAGGAAGCTCAAGAAGAAGGATAACCAAAATGTGGATGCTCCCACTCCTTCTTAAATGGGGGAAAATATCCATAGGAAGGGATATAGAAGCAAAGTTTAGGGCAGCAACTCAAAGAACAGCCATTCAGAGCCTGCCTGACATGTGGCCCATATATATATATACACATATACACATATAGCCAGCAAAACTAGATAAGATTGATGAAGCTAAAAAATGCATGCTGAAAGGGACCAGATATAGATCTCATCTGAAAGACACATCCAGAGCATGTCCACTATAGAGGTCAATGCTAGCAGCAAACCACCCAACTGAGAATAGGACCCACTTGGGAGGAATTAGAGGAAGTATTGAAAGAGTTGAAGGAGTTTGCAACCCCTTAAAAACAACAATGCCAACCAACCAGAGCTTCTAGAGACTAGACCCTACTGAAAGAATATATATGGACTGACCCAGGGCTCCATCTGCATATGTAGCAGAGAATAGCCTTTTGGGGGCACCAATGTAAGGGGAAGCCCTTGGTCCTGCCAAGGTTGGACCCCCAGTGCAGGGGAATATGGGGGTCAATAAGGGGGATATTTAAGGGGAATACCTGCATGGGGGAGGGGGAAGGAAGGGGGTGGGGGCTTATGTACAGGAAACTGGGAAGGGGAATAACATTTTCAATGTAAGTAAAGAAATATATCTAATAAACAAAATTTAAAAAAGACTCATCTAGCAGAGGCTTCTGAAACAATAACATTTGCTTCCTTCAGTGGGGGAATTAGATAAAAAGATGATAATTTTGTTTGGTTATTTTTCTCTTCATATTGTTTTAAGATGATTCTCTTTCAATACATGTGTTACTGAGACAAGGGTCCCTAAACCACCACTTTAGTTTCCTTGTTTCTAGAATAAAATCTAAAATGAAAACAAAGCAAAACAAAAACCAGTACAGTAAAGTGAATTGATTTATTGTTAGGCCACTTAATAAAATAGAAAAAAAAAATACCCTAGTTTTTCTCCGATTTTTCTGTAGCTGTTACAGCTTAAAAGGTAAGATTATACAAAAGTCAGGAATTTTGGTTACATTTACTGAGTTGTGAGGGAAGCATTGCGAATGTCTTCCTTCAGGGAGCTTTCCTTCTGTCAACAGAGCTTCTGCATTTTCTCTATCACAACGTGCAATGTGGGAGTCAACTTTATCCTTTATGGAACAAATTTTGCATCTTTGTTATATTTTTCAGGACTAGGGGAGAATTAGTATATTGATATATGTCTAAAAGTTTCAAACATAATGCCTGAAGCCTATTTCAGTAGTGTCTACTGGGTTTCTAATGGATTGAGAAGAAAACAACAAAAATATGTAAGATCATTTTACACCTAAATTAGTGTGGTTCATATGCTTCAATCAATGAAGCAATATTGATGTTGTTGTTGTGAATGTCTATAGTTTACAATCAGTCACTCTGCACTATATTTTGTATGGATTCTGTTATACTTTATATGGATTTTGAAAAATGCATTATGATACATATTTATTCTAGTAGTATCATGCAGCCTTTACTACACTGTCTTCTTATGCACATACTCTTGGTATATAGTCTGAAACAGTGATAACTCATGATTTTTATTGACATTGGAATAGAAATTATTTCACAAGTACTTTCTCAAGTGAATATTTTGTTTCTATTCTTCATTGTTTTTTATTTTAGATTATAAGCAGATTTTAGAAAATCCCCATAAATCCTCTTGTACACATATGCGTGCGGACATTCTTATTATTTCCTTAAAAAGCACCACTCTCCCACACTTGAGATTTTCCTTAATGCCTTTTGTTACAGCTGTCCTTGAAGAGCAAAAGAAAAGCCAAATGAAGCAATCTATCACAGGAAAAGCACTGTCTTTAACGATAATCCCTTCCCCAAGAACATGATTAAATGAAAAAGTCTTTCAGATTTCTTTCATTAATTGTTTTAACTGGTAGTTATTATTTGGCTGCATGAATCACTTTGGGTATATGAAATACTCTATAGTTACTGCATGTTGAAAATTATTTCTCACTAATATTTGGACCACAGTTTATTATTAAATACACCCTCACAACAACTTTTGAACTGTAGATATGTACATAATACAGTTATATATAGAGAGATACCTTCACTTGTAAATACTATTAAGTGTATCTTTGTATCCATCTCTTTGTTATTCCTTGGATCACTGTACATGTGAGCTTTTTTCCAGATTTTTCAAGAAGCTAAGTATAAAACAGTTTAGAATAGTTGAAATAGTTAGCAAAAATAAGGAATCCTCATGGGTACTTTTTCCCCTTTATACACACACACACACACACACACACATTTCCTCCCTTTCTCCCTCCCTCCTTTCCTGTCATTTTCTTTTTTTCCTTTCTTTTTGTGATATTGGTGTTTTTCTCCATGTATATTTGTATATAACATATATACAGTGCCTGCAGAGGCCTGAAGAGGATGGTGGCTCACTTGGATCTAGAGGTACAGACATTTGTCACCCTCCATGTGAAGCTGATAGATAAAGGGAGAGAATATATTGCCTTCGGTATATATTCATATTCATATATTCATATATTGCAGCTATCATTGCTGTTCACATCTGGCATCAATGTGATACACGCCTCTATTAATGCTTCAGTGCCTGTTGTTAGGAAAGGTTCTCACCTTACAGCAGAAGCCATCTCCATTGTACCTCACATGTACTACAACAAATGTATTATAATGTCTATCTATTAATACATTGCCATCTAAATTTCAATAAACTGTCCCCAAAATGTCCATGCTCAGCATTCCAACCCTCTTTAAAAATACCAATCCTTTCAATGTCTTTCTTGTCTGTCCTCAGGTAGATCCTTCTCCTCCTCTAACCAACCTCCCATTCTTATCAAGTCCCACTCACCACCACCCACCTAGATTTATTAGGTTTAGATTTGGTTTTGATTCACCTTCAGTTTAAGAAGGATATGGCTATTGAATAGGAACTATTCATTGGCAGCTGGTGGGATTAACCATGGATGAAGTACTGAAGTCAAGGATTCTGCACTCCCTGCATCTCTCAGTAGTAAACAGGTCAGCAATAAGTAGGGTTCCTGAAACCATTCTCTTTCTATGTCTATTTATATCAATGCACCATTTTTACTTACACACTGTGCACCTGTCCTCAGCTGCTATGGGAAATGGGGCAGGGAGGCTGGAGAGATGGTTCAGTAACAACCTAACCGGAGAATGAGGGTTTCAATTCCCAACTTCACATAGAGACTGACAAATGTCTGTAACTCCAGGTCCAGGTGATCCACCATCCTCTTCAGGCCTCCACAGGCACAGTGCATATGTTATATACTGATATACATGGAGAAAAATTACCAATACCACAAAAAAGAAAAGAAAAAATACAGGAAAGAAAGGACTGGGTGTTTATTTGTTTAAAGGCCTATTCTTTTTCTAGTTTTTTGCAGCTAAAAAATTTACTTGATACAAATAAGTTTTTGTTGCCCAGTCTACCCATAGAATTATATCATTCTATCAGACTCTTCTGAGAATCATGTATATCATTCACATGAAGGCTTTACATAAGGGCAAAAATTATGAAAAGCATAGTTAAAGATATTAAGTACAAAACAGTGGAAATGTCTTTGACTCTTTGTAAGTGATCAATTGGCTACAGGCATATTTGGTCTATTTCTGTTATCTCTTCTATACATACACATATAAACACACACATATACACATATGCATGTTAACAAATATGCATTGTTAAATACAAACATTGTTATTTGTATGAAAACTATAGGATCAATTTTAGATTTATTACCTCCAGTTATAAAATATTGTGTCAATTTTATTAACCAAATCTGGAGGCATTTGCTAGAACAGCAATGAGAAACTAATGCTCACGTTCCTCCATTCTGAGATGGACTTTCAAGTAAACCTAATATTGAAAAAGACTTATGAACTATAAGTAGTATAATTACCTGAAAAGATTATAGTAGTCTGTAGTATATATTAAATTCCTAGAATGTAAGGAAAATAGGCATTTTCAATTTAAATCAGAAATATTAAAATTTTATTGTAAGATATACTATTGTTTTAGGCAAAAGATAAAAGAAAATGGATAATTAAAGATGTGAATCGATGCTTAGTTGAAGGCTCCTGCACAGACACGAATAACTAGGCAACCAACGCAAGTATCAGGAGCATAAATCTAATGTGTTGTCAAAATTTGTAAAACAGAAAGTAGAAATAATGAAATTTGGAAGTCACAGAATAAGTCTAGTAAGATAGAGAAAAATTAATTTCCTCCTGAGAATATAAAAGGCAGACCAATATTTATTGAATAAATTCCAAATGCTACTGGAGTACTCGGGGGAAGTTAAAAAAAAAGAAAAGTAAATCATGGAGAGAAAAGAGGAAATTGAATCTACAATAGAGTCAGATTGGTAGGTTTCCATTCAGACACATACTGTCTCCTAAAATGCCAATTTAATCTATGTCAACAATGTACACAAAAACGCTTGGTTTAAAAACAAGTTCAGAGATAATAACATTCTTTTAAAAATTAGTTCTCAGAATCTGTAAAATTTAGTCTGTTTTTTATCACATTCTTTATGCTTCTGAGAGTCACTTTACTTATTTCTGAAATGAATACACCAGCATCAGAAGTGTGGTGTGTGTGTGTGTGTGTGTGTGTGTGTGTGTGTGTGTGTGTGTCTGTGTGTGTGTGTGTTTGTGTTTGTATCATCTCTGTGTGCATCTGTGGTATGAATAGAAGGTGTGTGCTTGTGTGTGTGTGTTTGTGTGTGTGTGTGTGTATGTTTGTATCATATCTCTGTGTGTCTGGGGTATGAATACAGGGTGTGTGTGTGTCTGTGTGTGTATGTTTGTATCATCTCTGTGTGTGTGTGGTATGAATAGAGTGTGTGTGTGTGTCTGTGTGTATGTATGTCTGTATCATATCTCTGTGTGTCTGGGATATGAATACAGTGTGTGTTGTGTGTTTGTGTGTGTGTGTATTTGTATCATCTCTGTGTGTGTGTGTGGTATGAATAGAGTGTATGTGTGTGTGTGTGTGTGTGTGTGTGTGTGTGTGTGTGTGTTTGCTCTGTCTGGTTAGTCACTATGTTCGACTTCCAGGGCTCTTCTGAGGCTATATGTGTGATTCCTTGCCTCTATGAGTCCAAATCTATTATCGTTTCATATCCCCATAGCATATCTTTAAATCTGATAAGACCTATGATTTACTAATTCTGACTAATGATAATATCTGAATATTTGTCCCCCTCATTATACATTCTATTAAATCATTCAGAGTGAACCAAAATGACCTGAAAGCAAAACAGTGCCATTGGTAGAGAAAAGAAAAGCCAAATTTGACCACATCCATGTTACTGTCAAAAATTATAATGAGGGTGACTAATAAGGATGCCTGCTGCATACATACATCATGGGGAAATTCACAAACCACTGCTGTAAATGTGAGAGTTACATCTGCCATTTAAATTTGTAAGTAGGCTCCAAAAAGGGTAACCGGATTCATTCCATGAGCTTTGGGAAATTTTATTTATTGGCAGACAGAAAAATAATTGCCAGTTCTAGACAGAGTTGAAAAATGAAAGGTCAAAAGAATGAAGACACGTATCTGGGACAGGATAGAAATGTGATCGTGGTTTATTCTTATTTTAATTCTATGGTGTAGAATGTAGATACGCCAGAATTGAAAATATATGCTGATATTCCTACAGAGATAACTAGGTAACCTTTTACACTGGAAATGTCCTGACAGATTTCAGCTAAAATACATGTGCAAGGTAAGTTTTATTTTCATTTTTTTAACATGGAAACGGAGTTTCTAATTTAGCTCTGTTAGGAGCTGAACTGCATTGCTCTTTATCTCGCTATTTCTTTATCTAGTTTAACTCTATTGTTAAACTATAATATTGATTTCAACCTTAATGCTCACACTTAACACGGAAATCTAAAATGTGCATTTAATAGGAATGGAATTCTTAAATAGTGCTATTTTATGATGTATGATTTAAAAGTTTCTTTTGAATTATGTGTGTGTGTGTGTGTGAGTGTGAGTGTGTATAAAATTACTGCCAGCTTGCTCTGCTATCTATACTTTTGCCCTCCTCAGAAGGCTTAATGAGTTTATTGGATAATTTGGGAGATGAAGCCTAAATCATACAGCTTATTTCATTTGAAAGTCTAAATGCAACATTTCACCTTTGGTGCTTAGTTACATAATGGATACCACAGTTAATCCATCTTTCCTTGATGATAATTCTGGCCTTTCCTTAAAAGGTATCATAATTTAAATGCTATAAATCCAAGAAGTAGATGCTAATTCTCCCTAGGATGATGCGAAGGCAGCTTGAGAGTCACTGATGAGTTTCTATTACCATCTGCCAAGTTCAGAGAACCTTCCTCTGTGACTCTCCTTTTAATGTGAAAATGAACGGGTTTATGTACATTGCTGGTTCATTTGGAGCCAGATTCATCTCTTAAGAATCTTCGATACTTTTCAGATGCTGTAAATTCTGAGGCAATCACAGTGTGGCAGGTGAGAAACACAGGGAATGACACAGCTGCATTCCACTAAATGGTGCCCGTAAACAATCAGAAACAACCAAGAGGATTTCCTGATTTTGCAAGTTGGGGATGTCAGCAATTTGTTTCTGCCTGTCCCTGATGGGAACTCCCTGAAAACTGCAAATTGATGTTTTACATGCTGGCGGACCATAAAATGCAACTGTGCTTTCATTTTCTTTTCTAAGTGATAGGCCAATGTGGAATTTTTCTGTCTTTGCCAAACAGTGGTCAGCATTTTTCCTTTTGAAGTGTTTCTCTTTCTTCACTATGAGTAAAATCTAATTCACTGATATTTGTGGTCTTTTAGGAAGGAAATTGGTAAACTGCATCTCTAAGAAATGGAATTTTGAAACAATTGTAATATTCAAAAGACATCATGGTACATAAAAATAGATACTATTAAATCTTAAATAACATCAAATTTATATAATGTTTTAATTTTGCGGATATAGTAGAAAGAATATTCCATAGCACATTTTGGGGAAAAAGAACCCTAATATACATACATTTTAATGAATCATAAAATATTTCACTGTTAATATCAATAAATTAGCCAGGCACAGTGCTATATGGCTATAATTCCAGGACATGGAGGCTGAAGGTTATTGTCGGTATGATTGATGTATCCTGGGCTACAGAAATCCTTATCTCAAAAAATGAAAAGAAAAATACACAAAAAGTAAAAGCACATTTTTATCAAAAATAGCATATTCTTCAATGAGCTACACAACTACTTAAAGTCTAACACCTTTCAATGATCCCTGACCTTCTTCCATGTATATAAAGAATTATCAAAATAAGCATGTATGGGATAGATTGTTATCAAAAAATAAAATAAAACATGGCAAAGCAACTAAAGGAAGAGGGTTTATTTCATCACATAGTTTAAAGTTACAATGTATTATGGTGGGGAGCACATGATAGCAAGAACATAAGGCAGCTAATTAAGTTACATATCCCAGCAGAAAGACAAGAGAAACAAATGCAGGTAGTCAGCTCAATTCTACTTTTGTCTTTACATTCCTGGGGCCTTCTTCCTTAGTTAACTTATCTGGAGGCCCCACCAAAGTCTCAACCAGACCTTTATTTGTCCTAAATGATGACCAATCCAGCCAAATAAACAATGAAGCTTAAGAACCATACAAAGTATTTAAAATTCTCTAAAATTACAGATAAATAATTGCAACAACACATTTAATCTGACATTATCTCTGGTATAAATTGCATATCATCTGTACTCATATTTACATTAACATGATTCTACACTTCTTTTCTGATTGCTTCTGTGTCCTGTCTGTCTATAGACAAGATGAATTAAGAAATTGAGAATTATAGGTTAATCCTGAAAATTGATCCAAAAAGTTCACTAATTATGATTTAGTTGATCTCTGCAACACTCTCATCACGTAAAAGACTTACCCCTAGGAACCAGTAATAGAAGGAACAACCCTATCTTCATTGATCCCATTCTATCCCCTTTGCTGCAGAACATTTAAATTGCCTTATTCAAGGATTGCTTTGTAATACTAGAAGAAAAGAATTATCAAGGAATTATGTAGCCGTAGGTCTTCCAGGGAAATTTGTAACTTGCATGTTATATCCATGAAATATACAAACAGTGTTGTGTACCTGACCACTAATCTCTTAATGAGTAGTAAGAGACTTGAATTGGTAGATTGCACTTACAAAAGCTAGTAATATGTGTACTAAAGTACTTCAAGACTAACCACATTAGGAATAGACTGGTGGCTGGTTCTAGGAACAGCAAGGTAGTTTTAGTGCTGTGATCTCTTTAAGGTACAATAAAAAATTTTACATTTTTATTTCCATGCATGAGAAATTAAAATAGAAATTATGCCAATGGTACATTGGAAAACAACTGGGGAATGAAGAGCTCTACCATGTGATACTGCTTTTCTTGTTATGTGGTTTTACAAATTTCATCCTTACTTATATCTAGTTAGATTTAATATTTAGAAAAATCTATACAAATAATGCATTTGATGGTAACAATGCACTTCAACCAACAATTTTAGAGGTACACAGTATTTTAAGACACGGATTTTTAAAATCAATTCTCTTCCTAGTACAAGAACAGTGCTATTATGTTGGTGTTTATAATTAATAATACAAACATGAAAAGTGCAGTATTTGCGTATTCCAAGCTTTTTGGCTAATATCCTCTCATCAGTGAGTGCATACCATATGTGTCCTTTTGTGATTGGGTTACCACACTTAGGATGATATTTTCTTTTTTCATTTTGTTCTTTTTTTATAATTTTATTTTTCTTGGATATTTTATGTATTTACATTTCAAATGTTATCCCCTTCTCCCCATCTTCTCTACTCTCTCTGACCTCCCCCTGCTTTAATGATGATGCTCCCATTCCCACCCATCCACTCCAACTTCAATGCCTGGCATTACCCTACAAGCCTTTACAGGATCAAGGACTTTTCCTCCTATTGATGCTGGACAATGCTATCCTCTGCCACAAAAGTGGCTGGAGTCATGGGTCCCTCTGTGTTTACTCATTGGTTGGTGGATTAATTCCTGGGAGCACTGCTGGGGTTTGGTTGGTTGATGTTTTTGGTCTTCCTGTGGTATTGCAAGCCCCTTAAGCTCTTTCAGTCTTTTCTCTAACTCCTCCATGGGGTATGCTTGTTATGTACTATGGTTAGCCTCTGAGGAGACACCCATATCTGGCTGCTGTCAGCAAGTACTTCTTGGCATCAGCAATAGAAACTGGGTTTGGTGTCAGTGTATCAGATGAATCCACAAGTGGGGCAGTCTCCGGATGACCATTTTTTCAGTTCATGCTCTACTCTTTGTCCCTGTATTTTTTTCCCATCACTATTTTGTTTTCTCTTTTAAGAAGGAATGAAGCATCTACATTTACATCTTCCTTCTTCTTGGGCTTCATATGATCTGTGTATTTTCTCTTGCATATTCCAAGCTTTTGGGCTAATATCCATTTATCAGTGAGTGCATACCATTTGTGTTCTTTTGAGACTGGGCTACTTCACTCAGGATGGTATATTTTGTTCCATCCATTTGCCTAAGAATTTCATGAGTCATTGTTTTTAATAGCTGAGTAGTACTCCACTGTGTAAATGTATCACATTTTCTGTATCCATTCCTCTGTTGAAGAACATCTGGGTTCTTTCCAGCTTCTAGATATTATAAATAAGGTTGATATTAACATAGTAGAACATGTATCCCTGTTGTATGTTGGTGTATCTTTCGGGTGTATGCCCAGGAGTGCTATAGTTGGGTCGTTAGATAGTACAATGTCAAATTTTCTGAGGAACTGTCAGACTGATTTATAGAGTGGTTGTACCAGTTTGCAATTGAACGAAAAATGGAGAAGTGTTCCTGTTTCTCCACATTCTCACCAGCATCTACTGTCATCTGAGTTCTTCATCTGAGCCATTCTGACTGGCGTGAAGTGGTATCTTAGGGATCAATATACAGAAATCCATCAATGTAATCCACTATATAAACAAACTTAAGGGGGAAACACATGATCATTAGATGCTGAGAAAACATTAGACAAAATTCAACACCCCTTCATAATAAAAGGCTTGGAAAGATCAGGAATTCAAGGCTCATAAGTAAACGTAATAAAAGCAGTATACAGCAAACTGGTAGCCAACATCAAACTAAATGGAGAGAAACTTGAAGCAATCCCACTTAAATCAGGGGCTAAACAAGGGTGTCCACTCTCTCCCTACCTATTCAATATTGTACTTGAGGTCTATCCAGAGCAATTAGAGATCAAAAAGAAGTCAAAGGGATGCAAATTGGAGAGGAAGTAGTCAAAATATCACTATTTGCAGATGATATGATATTATACTTGAGTGACCCCAAAAATTCCACCAGAGAAATCCTACAGCTGATAAACAATTTCAGTAAAGTGGCTGGTTATAAAATGAACTCGAACAAATCAATAGACTTCCTCTACTCAAAGGACAAACAGTCTGAGAAAGAATTAGTCACAAATAATATAAAATACCTTGTTGTGATGCTAACCAGGCAAGTAAAAGATCTGTGTGACTAGTACTTCAAGTCTCTGAAGAAAGAAGTCAAAGAAGATCTCTGAAGATGGAAAGATCTCCCATGAACATGGATTGGCAGGATTAATATAATAAAAATGGCCACCTTGCCGAAAACCATCTACAAATTCAATGCAATCCCCATCAAAATTCCAACTCAATTCTTCATAGAGTTAGAAAGATCAATTTGCAGATTCATTTGGAAAAGAAAAAGGAAAAAAAAAGGATAGCAAAAACTATTCTCAACAATAAAAGAACTTCTGCTGGAATCACCATCCCTGACCTTAAGCTGTATTACAGAGCAATCGTTATAAAAAACTGCATGGTATTGGTACAGAGATGGGCAGGTAGCTCACTGAAATAGAATTGAAGACCCAGAAATGAACCCAAATACCTATTACCACTTGATCTTTGACAAAGGAGCTAAAACTATCCAATGGAAAAAAGACAGCATTTTCAACAAATGGTGCTGGTTCAACTGGTGGTCAGCATGTAGAAGAATGCAAATTGACCCATTTTTATCTCCTTGCAAAAAGCTCAAGTACAAGTAGATCAAAGACCTCCACATTAAACCAGATACCCTGAAAATAATGGAAGAGAAAATGGGGAATAGCTTTGAACATATGGGCACAGGGGAAATTTTCCTGAACAGAACATCAACAGCTTATGCTCTGAGATCAACAATCAAAAAATGGGACCTCGTACAACTACAAAGCTTCTGTAAGTCAAAGGACACTGTCAATAGGACAAAAAGGCAACCAACAGATTGTGGAAAGTCTTTACCAATCCTACATCCAATAGAGGGCTAACATCTAGTATATACAAAGAACTCAAGAAGTCAGACCCCAGAGAATTAGGTAGTTCTTTTAAAAAATGGGTTATAGAGGTAAACAAAGAATTCTCAACTGAGGAATATTGAATGGATGAGAAGCAACTAAAGAAAAGTTCAACATCCTTAGTCATCAGGTAAATGCAAATCAAAACAACTCTGAGATACCAAGAAGATCTTTTCTAGTTCTCTGTCCATTTGCCTAAGAATTTCATGTAGTCATTGTTTTTAATAGCTGAGTAGTATCCCATTGTGTAAATGTACCACATTTTTTTATCCATTCCTCCCTTGAAAAACATCTAAACTTTCCTTCTTCTGACTGCCAGAAGCCTCCTGGCCTGGGCAGGGTAGCAGTGGAGTACACAGAGTAGGACTCTGGTGATGGCTTAAAGTCTGAAGTTCACAGGACTTTCTAGGTCTCTAACTGTACTAAAAAGCCCATGATAATTTCTGAAATATCTTAAAATTTTTCTTGCTCTGAGGGTCAAAGGCTGCTGGTTTAAGCAAATGACACGTGTAGTCCAGCAGCAGGGGATTAAGTAATGTGGCCTTGGTTCTATCTCAGCAGGAACTGCAGGGCTCTAACTTTCAGCCTGCTGGTTCTAAGTCACAGGAAGCAAAAGGGACACTTTGAAAAGTGATTACAGCATTTATTTCTGAGTTGTAAAAAGTTTCCTATGAAAGTTATCTAAGGGGAAAGTGGAAATACCCTAGGCAGGGAAAGGGAAAAATTCTTCTAAGTGGGGAAAGGGAAAAAAAAATTTCTACTCTAAGCAGGGAAAAGCAAAAAAATTCTCCTAAGGGGAAAAACGTCCTTTTTAGCTACTTCTCATTTCTTTGTTGTCAGTACTTAAATATCTTACAGAATACATGGTCACATGTTAAAAACTTGATCACAAGTTCACACAAAAAATCAGATCATAAACTAAAATAGGAGTTTACAACAGAGAATGTTTAAATTTATATCCATTCAGAGTAATTATCTGGCTAAACATCCATTGCCTATCAGAGCTCCTGACAGGTTCACAGGAAGTTTAAAACCATAACAAAGTTATTAGTGAAGTTTTGAGTAGATAAGCCCAGTCAATATTTTACCTTCTTCCTAGCACCTATAATAAATCAATAGGTCCCTTTTTAAGACCTTTGGTAATTTTTTTAATTTTATTAGATATATTTCTTTACTTATATTTCAAATGTTATTCCCCTTCCTGGTTTCCTGTCCATAAGCCTCCATCCCCTCTATTCCCCCTACCCCATACAGGTATTCTCCCATACATCCCCTCACTGCCCCCCCATATTTTTCTGCACTGGGGGGTCTAACTTTGGCAGGACCAAGATCTTTCCCTTCCACTTGTGCCCCAACAAAGCTATTCTTTGCTACATATGCAGTTGGAACCATGGGTCAGTCCATGTATAGTCTTTCATTAGCAGTTTAGTCCCTGGAAGCTCTGGTTGGTTGGCATTGTTATTCGTATGGGGTTGCAACGATTGTTTTATAACCTCTTCGATGTTCTCTGAGTAGGAGAAAGTCTGTTACTATCTAAGAGCAATTAACTGGTGACACTTGGAAGACTGGCAGAGTTCTCATTGCAGTTTTGACTAACAGAAAAGTACTTAATAGCAGTCCCACTGTAACAGAGCTTAATAATCACTGATATAATTTTAGAGATTCTTATAGGTTCATCATTAAGGCCTAAGAAGTCATCTACTTGTCTATACAGCCTAACTGCAAACAGTACATCTTCGGAGATCCACAGAGACCTGTTCCAAGGTGGTGGACTATTACTTAATGATCGTTAGATATGTTCAAAAATTACAGGAAAAGCATATCAATATCAGGAATCTTTCCTAAAACAAATTTCCTTACTCCCTTGCTTCATAAGAGCAAATCAGTCACAGATTACATAATGATCCAAAGCAGGACATCTCAGGAAGATCATTTGCTAGTTATTAGCTTGTCCCATTGTGGCTCCTGACATCTGGCTATTATAAATAAGGCTGCTATAAATATAGTGAAGCATGTGACCTTGCTATGTGTTTGGAGAATCTTTTGGGTATATGCCCAGGAGTGATATAGCTGGGTCCCCATGTAGTACTATGCCAAGTTTTCTGAGGAATCCCAAGACTGGTATCCACAGTGGTCCTACGAGCTTGAAATCCTACCAATAATGGAAGAGGGTTCCTCTTTATCTACACCCTCAACAGCCTCTGCCATCACATGAATTTTTGATCTTAGCCATTCTCACTGGTGTGAGCTAGAGTCTCAGGGTTGTTTTGATTTACATTTCTCTGATTACTAAGGATGACTAAGGATGTTGAACATTTTTTGAGGTGCTTTGTGGCCTCAATATTCCTCAGTTGAGAACTCTTTGGTTAGATCTGTAACCCATTTTTAATAGGATTATTTGATTCTCTGGAGTCTAACTTGATGAATTCTTTGTATATATTAGATATTAGTGCTCTATCAGATGTAGGATTGGTAAATAACTTTTCCCAATCTGTTGGGTACCTTTTTGTCCTATTGACAATGTCCTTTGCCTTACAGAAGCATTGCAATTTTATGAGGTCCCATTTTTCGATTTTTGATCTTAGAACATAAGCCATTGGTGTTCTGTTCAGGAAATCTCCCTTTTGCCCATGTGTTCAAGGCTCTTGCCCACTTTCTCTTCTTTTTTTTTTTTTTGTTTTTTTTTGGGGCCAAATGTTAGAAAATTTATTGCCTCATGAATTACAATGATTAACATAATATGATAAGATAATTAATTTGTCATTTTTCAGCATATGTTTTCTTTTTTTTTATTAATTTGAGTATTTCTTATATACATTTCGAGTGTTATTTCCTTTCCCAGTTTCCGGGCAAACATCCCCCTCCCCCTCCCCTTCCTTATGGGTGTTCCACTCCCAACCCTCCCCCCATTGCCGCCCTCCCCCAACAGTCTAGTTCACTGGGGGTTCAGTCTTAGCAGGACCCAGGGCTTCCCCTTCCACTGGTGCTCTTACTAGGATATTCATTGCTACCTATGAGGTCAGAATCCAGGGTCAGTCCATGTATAGTCTTTAGGTAGTGGCTTAGTCCCTGGAAGCTCTGGTTGCTTGGCATTGTTGTACATATGGGGTCTCGAGCCCCTTCAAGCTCTTCCAGTTCTTTCTCTGATTCCTTCAACGGGGGTCCTATTCTCAGTTCAGTGGTTTCTTGCTGGCATTCGCCTCTTTATTTGCTGTATTCTGCCTGTGTCTCTCAGAAGCGATCTACATCCGGCTCCTGTTGGTCTGCACTTCTTTGCTTCATCAATCTTGTCTAATTGGGTGGCTGTATATGTATGGGCCACATGTGGGGCAGACTCTGAATGGGTGTTCCTTCAGTCTCTGTTTTAATCTTTGCCTCTCTCTTCCCTGCCAAGGGTATTCTTGTTCCCCTTTCCAAGAAGGACTGAAGCATTCACATTTTGATCATCCATCTTGAGTTTCATTTGTTGTAGGCGTCTAGGGTAATTCAAGCATTTGGGCTAATAGCCACTTATCAATGAGTGAATACCATGTATGTCTTTCTGTGATTGGGTTAGCTCACTCAGGGTATTTTCCAGTTCCAACCATTTGCCTACGAATTTCATAAACTCGTTGTTTTTGATAGCTGAGTAATATTCCATTGTGTAGATGTACCACATTTTCTGTATCCATTCCTCTGTTGAAGGGCATCTGGGTTCTTTCCAGCTTCTGGCTATTATGAATAAGGCTGCGATGAACATAGTGGAGCACGTGTCTTTTTTATATGTTGGGGCATCTTTTGGGTATATGCCCAAGAGAGGTATAGCTGGATCCTCAGGCAGTTCAACGTCCAATTTTCTAAGGAACCTCCAGACTGATTTCCAGAATGGTTGTACCAGTCTGCAATCCCACCAACAATGGAGGAGTGTTCCTCTTTCTCCGCATCCTCACCAGCATCTGCTGTCACCTGAGTTTTTGATCTTAGCCATTCTCACCGGTGTGAGGTGAAATCTCAGGGTTGTTTTGATTTGCATTTCCCTTATGACTAAAGATGTTGAACATTTCTTTAGGTGTTTCTCAGCCATTCGGCATGACCAGTTAAACAACCCCATAACTCCTAAGGAAATAGAAGCAGTCATTAAAAGTCTCCCAACCAAAAAGAGCCCAGGTCCAGACGGGTTTAGTGCAGAATTCTATCAAACCTTCATAGAAGACCTCATACCAATATTATCCAAACTATTCCACAAAATTGAAACAGATGGATCACTACCGAATTCCTTCTATGAAGCCACAATTACTCTTATACCTAAACCACACAAAGACCCAACAAAGAAAGAGAACTTCAGACCAATTTCCCTTATGAATATCGACGCAAAAATACTCAATAAAATTCTGGCAAACCGAATCCAAGAGCACATCAAAACAATCATCCACCATGATCAAGTAGGCTTCATCCCAGGCATGCAGGGATGGTTTAATATACAGAAAACCATCAACGTGATCCATTATATAAACAAACTGAAAGAACAAAAACCACATGATCATTTCATTAGATGCTGAGAAAGCATTTGACAAAATTCAACACCCCTTCATGATAAAAGTCCTGGAAAGAATAGGAATTCAAGGCCCATACCTAAACATAGTAAAAGCCATATACAGCAAACCAGTTGCTAACATTAAACTAAATGGAGAGAAACTTGAAGCAATCCCACTAAAATCAGGGACTAGACAAGGCTGCCCACTCTCTCCCTACTTATTCAATATAGTTCTCGAAGTTCTAGCCAGAGCAATCAGACAACAAAAGGATGTCAAGGGGATACAGATCGGAAAAAAAGAAGTCAAAATATCACTATTTGCAGATGATATGATAGTATATTTAAGTAATCCCAAAAGGTCCACCAGAGAACTACTAAAGCTGATAAACAACTTCAGCAAAGTGGCTGGGTATAAAATTAACTCAAATAAATCAGTAGCCTTCATCTACACAAAAGAGAAACAAGCCGAGAAAGAAATTAGGGAAACAACACCCTTCATAATAGACCCAAATAATATAAAGTACCTCGGTGTGACTTTAACCAAGCAAGTAAAAGATTTGTACAATAAGAACTTCAAGACTCTGAGGAAAGAAATTGAAGAAGACCTCAGAAGATGGAAAGATCTCCCACGCTCATGGATTGGCAGGATTAATATAGTAAAAATGGCCATTTTACCAAAAGCGATCTACAGATTCAATGCAACCCCCATCAAAATGCCAATCCAATTCTTCAAGGAGTTAGACAGAACAATTTGCAAATTCATCTGGAATAACAAAAAACCCAGGATAGCTAAAACTATCCTCAACAATAAAAGGACTTCAGGGGGAATCACTATCCCTGAACACAAGCAGTATTACAGAGCAATAGTGATAAAAACTGCATGGTATTGGTACAGAGATAGACAGATAGACCAATGGAATAGAATTGAAGACCCAGACATGAACCCACACACCTATGGTCACTTGATTTTTGACAAAAGAGCCAAAACCATCCAATTGAAAAAAGATAGCTTTTTCAGCAAATGTTGCTGTTTCAACTGGAGGTCAACATGTAGAAGAATGCAGATCGATCCATGCTTATCACCCTGTACAAAGCTTAAGTCCAAGTGGATCAAGGACCTCCACATCAAACCAGACACACTCAAACTAATAGAAGAAAAACTAGGGAAGCATCTGGAACACATGGGCACTGGAAAAAATTTCCTGAACAAAACACCAATGGCTTATGCTCTAAGATCAAGAATTGACAAATGGGATCTCATAAAACTGCAAAGCTTCTGTAAGGCAAAGGACACTGTGGTTAGGACAAAACGGCAACCAACAGATTGGGAAAAGATCTTTACCAATCCTACAACAGATAGAGGCCTTATATCCAAAATATACAAAGAACTCAAGAAGTTAGACTGCAGGGAGACAAATAACCCTATTAAAAAATGGGGTTCAGAGTTAAACCCACTTTCTCTTCTATTTGTTTTAGTGTACCTGGTTTTATGTGGAAGTCTTTGACCTGCTTGGACTTGAGCTTTGTACCAGGTGATGAGAATGGATTGATTTGCATTCTTCTACAGGCTGACCACCAGTTGAACCAGCACCATTACAGATGACATGAAGGTCAAGAATAAGGAAGACCGAAGTATGGATTCATCAGTCCTATTTAGAATGGGGAAAATACTCAACGGAAGAAATATGAAGACAAATAATGGAGTAGGGACTGAAGGAAAGGCCACGTAGAGACTTTCCCATCTAAGGATCCATCCCATATACAAATACCAAACCCAGACAATACTACTGATCCAAGAAGTACATGCTGACAGGAGACTGATATAGCTCTCTCCGGAGATGCTTTGCTGGAGCCTGACAAATACTGAGGCCGATGCTCACAGTCAACCTTTGACTGAGAACAGGATCCCCAATGGAGGAGTTAGAGAAAGAGCTGAGGTAACTGAAGGGGTTTTCAATCCCATAGGAAGAAGAACAATATCAACAACCAGATGCCCCAGAGCTCCTAGGGACTAAACCACCAAACAAAGAGTATACATGGAGTGACCCATGGCTCCAGCTACTTATGTAGCAGAGGATGGCCTTGTTGGACATCAATGGAGGAACAGCCCCTGGTCCTGTGAAAGCTTGATACCCCAGGGTAGGGGAATGCCAGGGTGAGGAGCCAGGAGGGAGTGGATGGGTAGAAGGAGGAACACCCTCAGAGAAGTCAGGGTAGGAGGGATGGGGGGCTTCCCTAGATGAAACCAGGAAAGAGAATGACGCAATGTAAATAAAAAAGTATCCAATAAAGAAAGGAAAAAGCAATACTTAAACTGAAAGTTATAATTAATGGAAAACATAGAAACAAATACAAGATATTTTGTGGTAAAATATTTACTTATTGTCTGTACCAGATTATGATGGAGGAGTACAGTGAATTTCACTTATCCAAGGAAATGTGCTTACTCTCTGGTCAAAGTCCAGGTTCTATCCTAACAGGAAGTGGTTGAAAACAGATTTTACTTAATGAGATTTATGTTTTCAGGATAATATAAACATACATGTTTTCTTCAAAAACTGTAGTTTAAGATACAACAATTAAAAATAAATTTAAAAATTAAGAGATCGGCTATATCAGAGAAAATATAACACAGTTTGAAATACTGAGATATTTCTGTTTCGCAGTGAATGGTATTGTATAATTTTAATTCATTTTATAAAAGTATGAGATTTGGAAATGCTGGAGATGTAGAGATTCACTGTCTCAGGAGGGATACTTGTTCAGGAATCCCAGAAAAACTATTGTGCTTTATAATTATTTTAAAAGAATAAATTTTCATTTGCTCTACATAAAGAGACTACTTTAATAACTTGGCAAATGTTCCCCATATTTCTGCAAAAAAAGAAAGGTGCCATCGTTAAACAATACAGAGCAGAATGTGTGCTCATAACCCTGAAATGAGTTTAGAGCCTTTATCTAGAACTGTGCAAATCCCACTTTTCTCTTTTTTATAAGTTGATATTCCAAATAGCAAAGAGGTATAAACAACAAACATAGATGTACAATCTTATGGTAGACAATTTAGATTTTTTTAGTTCAGGAAGTGATTATTATTAAGTACAAAATCATAGATATTGTGAGCATGCTGAATTAAAAAGTAAATCGAAAGTGGATACAAATTAAATTTCATGTAACTGGTTTAAAATGACATAATTCCTTTTGTTGTTGTTATTGGTGTTTGACTTAGTCACTAGTTGGTTACTATGATGAAGTACCTTGACAGAAAGCAGCTTAGGAACGGACAGTTTTATATTACCTCACCATCCCTAGAGAAAGTAAGACAATACACCAGCATAAAAATCTTATATGAGAAACCATAACATCATTCACGACATCATTCCCATTGTATCAAATCTGGAATGAGAAATGGTTGTCCATTAAGTTTGAGCAATGTATTTGAAACACTAACTGGAAAAATAAGGCAAAAACAGAAAATTAAAGGATGTACATCAGAAAAGAAGAAATCAAACTATCCCTATTTTCACATGCAATACTTTTATAAATAAATGTCCAAATGATTCTATAAGGAAACTTCTGAAAAGGAATCAACAATTTTAGAAGAGTGGTAGGATTCAGACTGGAGGAAAATCAGTAGCTCTTTAAAATAAATTTTTATTAAAATTTTCAAACTATGTATCTGATTTCATTGTTCCCCTTTCATATCTCTGCCCAAGTTCTTCCCACATTTCCATGTAGACAACTCCATGTCTTTACTATCATTCTTTAGAAAACAAACAGGACAAAAACAACAAGAAACTCAACACACATGCACACGCACACACACAAATTAGAAGCTGTAGCCTACAAACAAATGATCAATATATACAGCCACTCAATTAGACAAGATGGATGAAGCAAAGAAGTGCAGGCCGACAGGAACCAGATGTAGATCTCTCCTGAGAGGCACAGCTAGAATACAGCAAATACATAGGCAAATGCCAGCAGCAATGCACTGAACTGAGAACGGGACCCCTGTTGAAGGAATCAGAGAAAGGACTGGAAGAGCTTGAAGGGGCTTGAGACCCCATATGAACAACAATGCCAACCAACCACAGCTTCCAGGGACTAAGCCACTACCTAAAGACTATACATGGACTGACTCTGGGCTCCAACCTCATAGGTAGCAATGAGTAGCCTAGTAAGAGCACCAGTGGAAGGGGAAGCCCTGGGTCCTGCTAAGACTGAACCCCCAGTGAACATGATTGTTTGGGGAGGGTGGTAATGGGGAGAGGGTGGGGAGGGGAACACCCACATAGAAGGGGACAGGGAGGGGTTAGGGGGATGTTGGCCAAGAAACCGGGAAAGGGAATAACAATCAAAATGTAAATAAGAAATACTCAAGTTAATAAAGAAAAAAAGAAAAAACATTAAAGAAAGTAATTAAAGAAATGATCAGAAAATAAAAAAAATTAAAAAATCAAATTTCAAACAAAGAAACAAAGACATAGCCTATCATGATATACTATACCCAGTGAGACTTTATTCAGGAAAATTAGTATTTCCTTTGCGAGCAGGTGTTAATTGCAGATAGCTTCTTGATAAGCAGTAGAAACCTGTATCCACTACTCTCTCAGAGCCGGTCCCAGTCTGTCTTGAATCTGTGCATGCCTTGTTCAGGCCTCCGCCATATCTTTGTGTTCAAATGTATGATATTTCTGTTGTGTATGGAGGACATATTTTTCTTGCATTTGTCAGTCTCTTGCTCTTACAATTTTTCTATCACCCCATAGCTCCCTGAGCTTAAGGGAGGCACTGACCAACGATTGTAACAGAATGATATTAGTAATCATTTTATAGCTATCTTCCTTTAGCAGAAACTATCCAATCTCTGGTTCTTGGATGGCCATGCAGTGTCAGGGGTTGGTTCCATCTCATGGTTTTAAATGAAATTAGTTAGCTTTTCTATATGCCATAAACAAATACAGAAGAGACTGTGGATATATTCCCACTAACAATAACCTCAAGAAAATAAGTTATCTAGTAATGAACCTAGCCAAGAACCAAAGGACTTGTATAATGAAAACTCAAAACACTTGAGGAATAAAATTAAGTTACACTAGAAAGTGGAAAGGAATCATTTGCTCATGGATTGATAGAATTAATATTGGGAAAATGGACCACATTGTAAAACCCCAAACATTTTATATAAACTTTATTAATAGGGTAAAAATTCCAATTAAAGTCCTTATCTCATTCTTCACAGAGATAGAACAACCATTCTAGCATTCTAATGGAACCACAAAAGACCAAAGAGACTCAAAGCCAAAACAATCCTGAGAAAAAAAAGCATAATACTGGAAAAATTACAGTTGCAGTACATGAGATATTGGATAACCATACTATCAAAGACAATATGACATTGGCACAAAAACAAAGGCATAAACCAATGGAACAACATTGAAGAACCAAACATGAATTTATAAAACTTTATCCATTTAATATTTGCAAATGAGCTAAATCCATACCCTAAAGAATAGAAAGCATCTTCAACAAATGCTGCTGGGAAAACTAGATATGGACAATACAGAATGAATTTAGATGTGCACCTATCTACCTTGCTGAAGACTAAGTGCAAATGGATCAAATGTGAAATCTGAAGCAACAAGCAGTGCTAGAAGAAAAATAAGGGTAGGACTAGACATCAATAGATCTCTACTTCGTAAATAGAAAACACTTTACCCAAGAACTAGAGCCAACAATTAGCAGGCATCACTTCATAGAATTAAAAACTTCTACATAGCTAAGCAAATAAACAAGAAGAGGAAACCATCAGAAAGTCTTTGCCACCTGACTATCTGACAGAGAATTAGAGTCCAGACTCTATAAAGAACTAAAGACTAAATATCTTAAAAGAATGACCCCATTCAAACACTGGACATTGGATCCAAACAGAAAAATTTCAAAGGATGGAGTAAGAGTGACTTTGAACTCATGATTCCTTCTTCTGAAATGCCAAGTTGGATCTGAGTATGCTATCAGAGTCTAAGAATATCTTCATTCCTAGAAAAGTGAATGTAGAATGCATTATCATGTAAAGTTTGTTTATGTTGATATTTATGCTAATCACACTATGTCTGGCAGGAGATATAATATCTAAACATTTTAGTGGAAAATAAAATAATGATTTTTTGGATAAAATATGTAAAATAATCTTTCAATGCCAGCCAGAATACAACTAAAATATCGATAAAAATGTATACCTGTAAAATAGCTCTAGTTAATGGTGAGGTTTTAAAGGTGGGAAAACTAAGATAAACCAAGCCAAAGAGGGCCTGATTAGAAGCAAACTATAGCTCTGGAATGTATGGATATAATCCATTGGCAAACATAGTATTAGATTATCCTTGAAAAAATTTGCAAAAGTGTAGTGTGATGGTTTGTGTATGCTTGGCCCAGGGAAGTGAAGCTTTGTTGGAATAGGTGTGTCATTGTGGGCGGGGGTTTTAATTACCTTGTCCTAGCTGTCTGGATGCAAGTCTTCTGCTAGCTGCCTTCAGAAAAAAGAGGTAGAAATCTCAGCTCCTCCAGCCCCACATATGCCTGAACACTGTCATGTTCTTGCCTTGATGATAATCGACTGAACTTCTAAAACTGTAAGCCAGCCCCAGTCAAATGTCCTTATGAGAGTTGCCTTGGTTATGCTTTCTGTTCATAGGAGAAAAACTCTACCTAAAAGAGATTGTTCACGCAGAGATTTGTGAGGGTCACTGTCATAGAAGCTGCTGAATTTTAAGAAAGATGTGGTGTCTATTTCCCTCATATTTGGAATTACTATGATTGCTTTTTGGCAATTTTCTCTCTCTCTCTCTCTCTCTCTCTCTCTCTCTCTCTCTCTCTCTCTCTCTCTCTCTCTTTCCCTCTTCTCCACTCCCTCCATCCCTTCATCCCTCCTTCCTTTCTCCTTTCACCCTGCCTTCTCTTCTTTTTTTAAATGAGATATTTTATACATTTACATTTAAAATGTTATCCCTTTTCTGGTTTTCCCTCTGAAAACCCTATTCCATTCCCCATTCCCCTTACCTGCTTACCCTTTGAGGGTGCTGCCCCATCTATATACCCATTCCAGCCTCACATCCCTAGCATTGTTCTACAGTGGAGAATGAAACCTTTACAGGACCAAGGGTCTCCCTCCCATCGATGCCAGATAAGGCTACTTCAACTCCTTCAGTCCTTCCCCTAACTCCTCCATTGGGGTCCCTGTGATCAGTCCAATGGTTGGCTTCAAGCACCTGCATCTGTATTGGTCAGAATCTGGCAGAGCCTCTCAGGAGACAGCTGTATCAGGCTCCTGTCAACATGCACTTCTTGGCATCAGCAATAGTGTCTAGGATTGGTGCCTGCATGTGCCATAGATCCCCAGGTGGGGCAGTCTCTGAATGGCCTTTCCTTCAGTCTCTGCTCCACTCTTTGTCCCTGTATTTCCAGTAAACAAGAGCAATTTCTGGGTTAAAATTTTGGAGCAAGATATGTGGTCCGATTTCTTATTTTTTTATTTTTATTTTTTTATTAAATTGAGTATTTCTCATTTACATTTCGAATGTTATTCCTTTTCCCAGTTTCCAGGCAAACATCCCCCTAATCCCTCCCCCTCCCCTTCTTTATGGGTGTTCTCCTCCCCACCCTCCCCCCATTGCCGCCCTCCACCCAACAATCACATTCACTGGGGGTTCAGTCTTAGCAGGACCAAGGGCTTCCTCTTCCACTGGTGATCTTACTGGGATATTCATTGCTACCTATGAGGTCAGAGTCCAGGGTCAGTCCATGTTTAGTCTTTAGGTAGTGGCTTAGTCACTGGTAGCTCTAGTTGCTTGGCATTGCTGATCATAAGGGGTCTTGAGCCCCTTCAAGCTCTTCAAGTTCTTTCTCTGATTCCTTCAATGGGAGTCCTATTCTCAGTTCAGTGGTTGGCTGCTGGCATTCGCCTCTGTATTTGCTGTATTCTGGCTGTGTCTCTCAGGAGCGATCTACATCCGGCTCCTGTCAGTCTGCACTTCTTTGCTTCATCCATCTTGTCTAATTGGGTGGCTGTATATGTATGGGCCACATGGTGGGACAGGCTCTGAATGGGTGTTCCTTCTGCCTCTGTTTTAATCTTTGCCTCTCTATTCCCTGCCAAGGGTATTCTTTTTCCCCCTTTTAAAGAAGGAGTGAAGCATTCACATTTTGACCATCCGTCTTGAGTTTCAGGTGTTCTATGCATCTAGGGTAATTCAAGCATTTGGGTTAATAGCCACTTATCAATGAGTGCATACCATGGGTGTTTTTCTGTGATTGGGTTAGCTCACTCAGGATGATATTTTCCAGTTCCAACCATTTGCCTATGAATTTCATAAAGTCATTGTTTTTGATAGACGAGTAATATTACATTGTGTAGGTGTACCACATTTTCTGTATCCATTCCCTGTTGAAGGGCATCTGGGTTCTTTCCAGCTTCTGGCTATTATGAATAAGGATGCTATGAACATAGTGGAGCACGTGTCTTTTTTATATGTTGGGGCATCTGGTGGGCATCATATGCCCAAGAGAGGTATAGCTGGATCCTCGAGTAGTTCAATGTCCAATTTTCTGAGGAACCTCCAGATTGATTTCCAGAATGGTTTCACCAGTCTGCAATCCCACCAACAATGGGTGTTCTCCACATCCTCGCCAGCATTTGTTGTCACCAGAGTTTTTTATCTTACCCATTCTCACTGGTGTGAGGTGAAATCTCAGGGTTGTTTTGATTTGCATTTCCCTTATGACTAAAGATGTTGAACATTTCTTTAGGTGTTTCTCAGCCATTCGGCATTCCTCAGCTGTGATTTATTTGTTTAGTTCTGAACCCCATTTTTTATAGTGTTATTTGTCTCCCTGTGGTCTAACTTCTTGAGTTCTTTGTATATTTTGGATATAAGGCCTCTATCTGTTGTAGGATTGGTAAAGATCTTTTCCCAATCTGTTGGTTGCCGTTTTGTCCTATCCACAGTGTCCTTTGCCTTACAGAAGCTTTGCAGTTTTATGAGATCCCATTTGTCGATTCTTGATCTTAGAGCATAAGCCATTGGTGTTTTGTTCAGGAAATTTTTTCCAGTGCCCATGTGTTCGAGATGCCGCCCTAGTTTTTCTTCTATTAGTTTGAGTGTATCTGGTTTGATGTGGAGGTCCTTGATCCACTTGGACTTAAGCTTTGTACAGGGTGATAAGCATGGATTGATTT
Source organism: Rattus norvegicus (assembly GCF_021556685.1). NCBI lineage: Eukaryota > Metazoa > Chordata > Mammalia > Rodentia > Muridae > Rattus > Rattus norvegicus. Next base: position 55,514,011 of record NC_141537.1, on the reverse strand, counting down.
GCATTCTTCTACATGTTGACCTCCAATTGAAACAGCACCATTTGCTGAAAAATCTATCTTTTTTCAATTGGAGGCTTTTGGCTCCTTTGTCAAATATCAGGTGCCCATAGGTGTGTGGGTTCATTTCTGGGTCTTCAATTCCGTTCCATTGGTCTATCTGTCTGTCTCTATACCAATACCATGCAGTTTTTAATCACTATTGCTCTGTAATACTGCTTGAGTTCAGGGATAGTGATTCCCCCTGAAGTCCTTTTATTGTTGAGAATAGTTTTAGCTATCCTGGGTTTTTGTTATTCCAGATGAAATTGCAAATTGTTCTGTCTAACTCCTTGAAGAATTGGATTGGTATTTTGATGGGGATTGCATGAATCTGTAGATTGCTTTTGGTAATATGGCCATTTTTACTATATTAATCCTGCCAATCCATGAGCATGGGAGATCTTTCCATCTTCTGAGGTCTTCTTCAATTTCTTTCTTCAGAGTCTTGAAGTTCTTATTGTACAGATCTTTTACTTGCTTGGTTAAAGTCACACCAAGGTACTTTATATTATTTGGGTCTATTATGAAGGGTGTTGTTTCCCTAATTTCTTTTTTTTTTATTAACTTGAGTATTTCTTATATACATTTCGAATGTTATTCCCTTTCCCGGTTTCCGGGCAAACATCCCCCTCCCCCCTCCCCTTCCTTATGGGTGTTCCCCTCCCAACCCTCCCCCCATTTCCGCCCTCCCCCCATAGACTAGTTCACTGGGGGTTCAGTCTTAGCAGGACCCAGGGCTTCCCCTTCCACTGGTGCTCTTACTAGGATATTCATTGCTACCTATGGGGTCAGAGTCTAGGGTCAGTCCATGTATAGTCTTTAGGTAGTGGCTTAGTCCCTGGAAGCTCTGGTTGCTTGGCATTGTTGTACTTTTGGGGTCTCGAGCCCCTTCGAGCTCTTCCAGTTCTTTCTCTGATTCCTTCAATAGGGGACCTATTCTCAGTTCAGTGGTTTGCTGCTGGCATTCGCCTCTGTATTTGCTGTATTCTGGCTGTGTCTCTCAGGAGCGATCTACATCCGGCTCCTGTCGGTCTGCACTTCTTTGCTTCATCCATCTTGTCTAATTGGGTGGCTGTATATGTATGGGCCAAATGTGGGGCAGGCTCAGAATGGGTGTTCCTTCAGTCTCTGTTTTAATCTTTGCCTCTCCCTTCCCTGCCAAGGGTATTCTTTTTCCTCACTTAAAGAAGGAGTGAAGCATTCACATTTTGATCATCTGTCTTGAGTTTCGTTTGTTCTAGGGATCTAGGGTAATTCAAGCATTTGGGCTAATAGCCACTTATCAATGAGTGCATACCATGTATGTCTTTCTGTGATTGGGTTAGCTCACTCAGGATGATATTTTCCAGTTCCAACCATTTGCCTACGAATTTCATAAAGTCATTGTTTTTGATAGCTGAGTAATATTCCATTGTGTAGATGTACCACATTTTCTGTATCCATTCCTCTGTTGAAGGGCATCTGGGTTCTTTCCATTTTCTGGCTATTATAAATAAGGCTGCGATGAACATAGTGGAGCACGTGTCTCTTTTATATGTTGAGGCATCTTTTGGGTATATGCCCAAGAGAGGTATAGCTGGATCCTCAGGCAGTTCAATGTCCAATTTTCTGAGGAACCTCCAGACTGATTTCCAGAATGGATTTACCAGTCTGCAATCCCACCAACAATGGAGGAGTGTTCCTCTTTCTCCGCATCCTCGCCAGCATCTGCTGTCACCTGAGTTTTTGATCTTAGCCAATCGCACTGGTGTGAGGTGAAATCTCAGGGTTGTTTTGATTTGCATTTCCCTTATGACTAAAGATGTTGAACATTTCTTTAGGTGTTTCTCAGCCTTTCGGCATTCCTCAGCTGTGAATTCTTTGTTTAGCTCTGAATCCCATTTTTTAATAGGGTTATTTGTTTCCCTGCGGTCTAACTTCTTGAGTTCTTTGTATATTTTGGATATAAGGCCTCAATCTGTTGTAGGATTGGTAAAGATCTTTTCCCAATCTGTTGGTTGCCGTTTTGTCCTAACCACAGTGTCCTTTGCCTTACAGAAGCTTTGCAGTTTTATGAGATCCCATTTGTCGATTCGTGATCTTATAGCATAAGCCATTGGTGTTTTGTTCAGGAAATTTTTTCCAGTGCCCATGTGTTCGAGATGCTGCCCTAGTTTTTCTTCTATTAGTTTGAGTGTATCTGGTTTGATGTGGAGGTCCTTGATCCACTTGGACTTAAGCTTTGTACAGGGTGATAAGCATGGATTGATTTGCATTCTTCTACATGTTGACCTCCAATTGAAACAGCACCATTTGCTGAAAAATCTATCTTTTTTCAATTGGAGGCTTTTGGCTCCTTTGTCAAATATCAGGTGCCCATAGGTGTGTGGGTTCATTTCTGGGTCTTCAATTCCGTTCCATTGGTCTATCTGTCTGTCTCTATACCAATACCATGCAGTTTTTAATCACTATTGCTCTGTAATACTGCTTGAGTTCAGGGATAGTGATTCCCCCTGAAGTCCTTTTATTGTTGAGAATAGTTTTAGCTATCCTGGGTTTTTGTTATTCCAGATGAAATTGCAAATTGTTCTGTCTAACTCCTTGAAGAATTGGATTGGTATTTTGATGGGGATTGCATGAATCTGTAGATTGCTTTTGGTAATATGGCCATTTTTACTATATTAATCCTGCCAATCCATGAGCATGGGAGATCTTTCCATCTTCTGAGGTCTTCTTCAATTTCTTTCTTCAGAGTCTTGAAGTTCTTATTGTACAGATCTTTTACTTGCTTGGTTAAAGTCACACCAAGGTACTTTATATTATTTGGGTCTATTATGAAGGGTGTTGTTTCCCTAATTTCTTTCTCGGCTTGTTTCTCTTTTGTTTAGAGGAAGGCTACTGATTTATTTGAGTTAATTTTATACCCAGCCACTTTGCTGAAGTTGTTTATCAGCTTTAGTAGTTCTGTGGTGGAACTTTTGGGATCACTTAAATATACTATCATATCATGATGATAGTAATATTTTGACGTCTTCTTTACCAATCTGTATCCCCTTGATTTCCTTTTGTTGTCTGATTGCTCTGGCTAGATCTTCAAGAACTATATTGAATAAGTAGGGAGAGAGCGGGCAGCTTTGTTTAGTCCCTGATTTTAGTGGGATTGCTTCAAGTTTCTCTCCATTTAGTTTAATGTTAGCAACTGGTTTGCTGTATATGGCTTTTACTATGTTTAGGTATGGGCCTTGAATTCCTATTCTTTCCAGGACTTTTATCATGAAGGGGTATTGAATTTTGTCAAATGCTTTCTCAGCATCTAATGAAATGATCATGTGGTTTTGTCTTTCAGTTTGTTTATAAAATGAATCACATTGATGGTTTTCCGTATATTAAACCATCCCTGCATGTGGCCCCATTTCTTAACCAGGGGTCCATGCTTAACTTGTGGATATGGTTTGGACAGCTTCTCTCATCACTTTGTGGGGGTATTTCAGCTAATGTAATCCCACTTGGTCCTGGAAGGCTTTTCGTTTCGTGGCATATGGGACATTCTGGTTGCTACCCCCAGTTCCCCATCCCCAGTTCCAGCCTCCATCCTGGGAGGCCTGCTCTTTTCTAGGAGGATAAAATGGGGTTTGCATCTGGGGCAGAGGGAGATAGAGGCAGCTGAGAAGTGTGGAGGGAGGGAAATCTGAGGTCTGTATTATTATATGAAGGAATATTAACTATTTTTTAAAAAAATCTTAAGGGTTTAAAATGTAAAATTGATACATTAATAATCACTACAATAAACACTACAAAGAACATGCCTAATTTCAGAATGTGAAAACAATGGCAACTCTATAAGAGTCTACAGTAAAGACAACATTTTCATCAATTTGGTAAAGCATTTGAACAAGGTCTTTGTGAAAAATTGCCCATGGATGAAATATGGTCATAGTGTAATATCAATAAAGAAATCAAAACAAAAGCCCTGAAGATCTTCTCACACAAATATTCACTTAGGTCAACAGAGATGATCATAATGAGTATTATTGCCTGTATGTGGTGATTCGAACTGCCACCTAGCTCCAAGACACTGTATTTACATTAGAAAGACATTAGAGGATTTTATATAAAGACATGGTTACTATTACCACATCATGTCTTGCTGAGTTAAGGTAAATGTGAAAAGGCTTGCATTCTGAATAACGTGAAAATGTTTTTAATGAAAAAAGAACATCGGATCAATGATAGGTGAATAAAGAATTACATCCGTACAATATAATAATACTCAATAAGTAATGGGGTAAAATACTAATGAAATATAAATTACTTACAAAGGCATTATGCTAGAAGATAAACTGGATACAAACATCTATGAATTGGGATGACTCCTGTCAGAAATTTTCAAGAGTGGCTACTCTGTAGTGACAGAACACAAAACATCTTTTCTTAGGAGCCAGCATGTGGCAGCACTATGGAAGGGAATAAGAGAGAGGGATTTGGGAAGTGACATCATTATTGTGACAGCAGTATGTCACTGACTACATTTCTTTTTATTTAGCTAGTACTGTGTACTAGATAGAAACTTTAATTTATTTTCTTTTTAAATATTTAATAATAATAATAATAATAGTGATTGAACTCAGGTTATCAGCCAATAAGTGCCTATATGTACTCAGTGGCTCAAAACTATTGTATCTCTACTCTTCTGTTTTTTTATTTGTTTGTTGTTTGTTTGTTTCACAAGAAATGTTATATCATTGTTCATCTTCCCTTCAGTTAATTCATGATATGTCAAAGCACAAAGATTCCTCTTTACAGAAGAGATTTCAAATGTTGGCACAACTACCAAAAGGATTTCTACTAAGTCCTGGCATAGTAATATTGTTGCCAGAGAACCTCTCTCGGGCCTCTAGTGGAATCTGGCTTTTGTAAAGACTCACATTCTTTCTTCTTACTCTGATGCCGACATATTAGCTCATCTTTCTTCTTAGCTTGAGAGAAGTCATTTACGCCGTTTGGGTAGGAAGATAAACCTGATGAAACTAGAAACCTGTAACTGTTTGAGAAAGCAAAACCTGACTTACATCAATTTGTTCAATGCATTCTGAACAGCATTTTGCTTCCTCAGAAGGAAGGCGATGAATTAGCATATATACTATCACTCCAGATCAGAAAAAATCTATCTACAAAATGGACAAGAACACTGCTCAGTTGAAATTTTAACTAGCCAGAACACTTCCTCGTGTCAACCCTCTTTCCATTTACTATCCAATCTTTGAATTAAAACTTCCTGATGTTTTATCTCTTGTGCTTCTACAACCCTAACATTTATAGCAATGAGAGCATGAATTAAGTACTAAAAGTCCACAGTAATAGCATCTCACTTGATATACAAAGAACAAGAACTGAAATTTTCAGCTGTTCATCCAAAATTAAAAAAAAAAACAGATCCAGGTTACATGACATATTAGTTTAGTATTGACCAAATGTCTGAAAAAGTTACCTAAATGAAGACTTTGTATTAGTTAACAATTTAAAGGAATATTACCTATAATGGCAAAAATTGTATGACACCCTGGTAACCTGTTACACTGAGTCATATCAGGCAACAGAAACTTAAAGAAATTGATGCAGATCTCTCACCCTAAAAGTCCTGCCCAGCAACTGCCTTCTTCAATCATCTCCACTTCATAAAGGTTTTGCAAACTTCCAAAGGACAAAACGTACAAACATATCTGTCTATGACAGATAGTTCTCCTTAAAATCACAATAAACCATTCTGGTCCATATAAGATCTATGAAATTTTGTACTGGAAATGCAGTTACTCTAACTGCAAAAGTCTTCATAGCCTTCTGCAGTTCCAATATTCTTCAAAATTCCAATGCCTCTTGTGAGACTCAAGGCAGTCCCTTATCTGTACATAAAAAAAGTTACACACTCTTAATGTATAATATAACAGAATATATATTTCATACTCCTTAAGAAGGTTGGAAGAATCTTTCAAAACTAAAGCAAGGACAGAGCACAGCATGGAGACTAACAAATGTGAAGGTCTATATCCAGAATTTGGAGCTCCTGATAGAACCATCAGGGCAAGAAAGGGCTAGTGCAGCATATCCCGTCCCTCCACTCTATTCGTGCAGTGCACATAGCCTCTCTTTTGGGTCAGGACTCACTCCCTCAGTTTCCCTGGTTAGCATCTCATGATTCTGGCATCTGTAGCCCCCTTGATGGAACTCTGACATTTCAAATATTGTGTTGTATCTATGACTTTCTGAATCTTGGGCTGTATTCTTCATGCCTACAGACTTGAATCTACAGTTGTCTACCAAGCAAGTATCATATGATGACACTGAAGTTTTACTGCCAGCTCTTGCTAGAACCTAGACCCCTTGTATGAAAGCTGAAATAACTTGACAGTTCTCAGAGAACTGAAAAAGACAACTGAGGAATTTTCAGTTTGGGCATTTTTAAGATTTTGCAAGATGAATCTTTTCTTGGATATTGTTTTGACCAGAGAAATACTTTTTATTACTATATAATAATAATGAGGCATGAGGTTTCTTTTTATTACCATGCTAATCTTAACACATTTATACAGCTTCTCTCTCAACACTCACCTTGTCTGTAATTTTAATTTTCTCATACTACATTGCACACTAAAACATAGAATTTTCTGTGTTTTTTTTCTCTTGTGCTTCTTTAGCTTCCTCACCGTAGACCTGGATACAAGCAGAGAATAGTATCTATGGAGTGGCCTGACTACTACCCAGCCTTGAAAATTTCCCTAATTCATACACCTCATTCTCAACTCCTGTAAAGAATGCAGCCATACATATTTATACAGTGTTCTATATCTTTCTCTAAATCTATGTCATCTACATCTATACCTACATTGTTTGAAACATCTACATTTGTATCTACCTTGATCTCTACCTTTCTATACCCCCTCTTTCTCTCTTCTTCTCTCTTTCTCTTTCTTTAACTCTTCCTCTCTCTCTCTCGCTCCCTATCTTCTACACACACACACACACACACACACACACACACACACACACACACACACACATCAAATGGAGCCTTATTTTCCCTGAAAAATGCATGAGCTCAAAATCTTGGATTTCTAGCCTTTCTAACTTCCAGGATGACTCAAACTCTGATTAGAGCATTCTAAAAAAATATTTTAATTCTAACTCCCCCAAATTTTCACTTTCTTCTCATAAACCAGTTCAAAGGGTCAGGGTTTCAGAACAACCAGTAATCAGGCTTACCCTGCAAACAATTCAATGTCTCCCAATAACACTTTTCTATATTTGTTTTTTCTTTTTGTAGTGACTCAATACCTGACCACAAGCAATTCAAAGGAAGAAGAGTTTGTTTGTCTAACAGTATGATAGGTCTTATGATTCACTGTGACAGCAATCTAGAAGCAGATAACAAATAATAAAACTGGGCTGTCAAATCTCAAGACATACACCAAAACACATTTCCTTGAATAAAATTCCACCTTTTTAAAGGGTCCAAAAGTTTCCCAAATGAGTTAGTGACCTAGGGACCAAATGTTCAAGCACATAAGATTATGCCAGATAATTTACATAAAATTCACAACACAGAAAAGTAACCCACCGTAGAATTAAAACCTAGATAATGTACACATCTTCTGCAAAATGTATGACTAGATTTGTGTCTGTGGTATAAATAAATGCGTGTGTGTGTCTGTGTGTGTGTGTGTAAAATCATATAAAATACTGTTGTTGTCTCGACTTCACCATATGCCACAATCACATAGGGCTTCACCAACCCACTGTTACTAGAAATCACTTCCTATGGGAACCTTAGGGTATATATTCAATAGAGAACTAAGCTGTCCAGTATTAAGTTTCTTGTTTGTTTTTTAAAAGAAACATAAGCATAATTATTTTCAGAAATATTTGAAAATCTGCTTTTCACATGCACAAATACTTTGAATGCTTTTGTGGGGGTAGGAGGTATAACGTAAAGTCAACGGGAGTGTCCCAGCATCTCGCACACTAGCTTTATTCTGTTAAAATATGTTTCTAGATGAAAGCCACACACTGATGGATTTCCGCAATCACTAAACACTGCTGGAGTAGCACAGTACCCCTTTCTTTTGCAGGATCATTTCTCCCTTGACGCTAACTGCATAGTTGAATAGGGAATTACCAGTAATTGTACCCAACAAATCTACTGATAGTTTTAGACAGTTGAGTAAGTATCAGACTCATATGTATATTCTTATGTGACTGGTTAAACCCAAGAATTATGGTAAAGTGTGAAATGTTTCTTACATAACAACACTGAAACTATGCTAACTAGAGAATCACCAATTTCTCCATAGCAAAAAACTAGCTAGTCAGCAACAAAACTCTGAATGATGTGACAGAAGAAATGGAAGAAAATGTAACATTTGTTATCTTTCATATCCTTGTTAGCAGTTCTTTCAGAGAAGAGCTGATGTTTTCTGACTCCTATAATCTCATTAGGTAAGAAATAAAGGCATGTATCTGAGTTTGTTCCAGTTGGATTTTCTGGCATTTCAAACCAAAATGAACTCTGCCTAGATATTCTAAAAAATACTCACATTTTTCTAGAATGTATTTTTCTACTCTCTAACTATGTTCTGTAGCTGTGTATACTAAAAGTAGTTAAATGTACATCATAGACAGAGAAGTCATATTTCAAAAATAGAAGACTCTGTCATCATATAATTTGTGGTTGTTTATTGGAAGACTCCAGCATAAATTCTTCCTCTTTTACAGAACAAAAATGCAGACAGCAAAAATGTAAATATGCATGAATTATATGTCCTCAAAAAGTTAATTGTTGCTCAGCATTTTAATCCAAAAATATTAATCCAAAAAAGTAATCTTTTATTTCTGTTCCATCTTTATGTTTTCATACCTTTCCTTGTTTGTCATTTATTCAATCTTTTAAAAATAAATATTGAACTCATTAAATTTTAGAATCATAGCAAAATATACTATCATCCAAATCTTAGAAAAATGAAAAATATCAATGTTTACCACTTGGTTGAAAAACTAGTTTAAATATCTAATTTTTACTTGAAAAAGAAAATGTGCTATTAGCAACCAATATCATCATCAGGTAATTTATTTTTGGTAGAAAATCAGAATAATTATACAATTTATTACATTAAATATGATAAATCGCTACTTGGGGGTTAAATTCAAAGATAAAGGGAGAGGACTTAGTCTACTGAGCTGAGCTTGAACTTCCACAGAGTCACCGTGACACACATTGACATACAGAAATTGACAGAGACACTAAAATATAAATAAAAACAAAAAACAAATTTGTATGCAATTTAATGCCTTCATATAAAATTTTCCTTGCATAATTTTTAACTATGAGTAAATATGGATTTGTTTCGGTTTCATCAAAACCAATAGGATGTGTCTGGGTAAGAAATAGATGGTAACATTTGTGACTCTGTAATAACTTTTAGAAATTTCAGGTAATTTTATTATTGCTGGTGGTCTAGACAGCATTTGAATCATACACCTATAAGTATATGAATGTGTAACCTTATTATTAATGGCTATTTATGCCTTGAATCTTGCTAAATTATTTAAACAATTTCAAAAAATTTATTTTATCCTGAATATATTCTGGAGTGCTTGTTTACCAGAGATTTTTAGAAAGCCCATGTATTACATACAGGTTTATTCTATGGTTGATGATAAAAAATACTGATTATTCACTGTATACAGTCTATTGTGTACCAAAAAAATAGACTATAGGGTATGTGTTTGAGATACATACATGTATAACCTGTGATATGTACATGTGTAGATATAAACATCATTGTAAACAAATCTGCACATGACCGAAGCAGGGGAGAGGAGAAGTCACATCCAGAGGACACAGGAAACCATAGGACAATTCAATGGCCGGGCATGTTTTTTAAATACCCTCTGGCTAAGACAAACCCAATATTCCAAATGAACTACTTCAATAATAATAAAATCTTGAAGGCCCAAGGAACCCAACATTACAAACTAAGTTTGCAAAATTGAAGTATCGGAGACGACAATTATGTCACAGTCAAATCATAGCAACCATCTTAGCGTAAATAGTAGATTGTGCCTTGCGTTCTACACATGAGGTCAACCAGGTGTATTTTACACTTCTCTAATTGTTCATATCTGGACCAAATTGTTAGGTCGCTTAGTGACTACATTTTATTTGTTGTATAGCATTTCATTTAGTAAAGTGTTCTCTGATTACAGATTAGCAAAGAACAAGGACAAAAGTCTGTCTTTATTTTTTCAATTTGAGAGGACAATTCTTAAAATACAAATAATCATTGGAGGAGAAAAAAGTTATGAGATATCACAAATATAATACTTGTTCCACATTGTCAGTGATCTAAAGGACTTCTGTGTTTTGTTATTTCAAAAGAATTAATCTGACTTACAGAAATGGTACAATTGTTAGAGGAATTTAGTAAGTGACAGGGATGAGTGAGACAAGTACTTATATATGTTATATGATTCTTGGATGTCATGCAGGGGTTATAATATCTGCAAGGCAAAAAACTAAGTAAAAATAATATTATGTTGTGACTGATGAAGGACACAAATTTATAGTAATCTTGTTTTGTAGAGGAAGTGGAGACCCAAACCTATTTTTCTTTATCTGTATTGGCTATTTTATGTATTTACATTTTAAATGTTTTCCCCTTTCCAGGTTTCCTTCTGGAACCCTGCATTCCTATTTCCCTCCTTCTGCATCTATAAGCATGCTTTCTCTCCCACCCACCCACTCCCACCTCACCTTCCTGGCAATCCACTACACTGGGGAATTGAGCCTTCACAGGACCAAGGGCCTCTCCTCCTATTGATGCCAGACAGTATCATTCTCTGCTACATATGTGGCTGGAGCATGGATCACTCGATGTGTACTCTCTGATAGGTGGAGCTCTCAGGGGTCTGTTGGTTGATATTGTTTTGCTTCCTATGGGGTTGTGAACTGCTTCAGCTCCTTCATTCTTTCTCTAACTCCTCCACTGGGTGTCCCTGTACTTAGTCCAATGGTTGGCTGCAAGCGTCCATCTCTCTATTTGTCCTGCTCTAACAGGGCCTCTTAGGAGATAGCTATAACAGGCTTCTGTCAGCAAGCACTTCTTGGCATCCAAAATAGTGTCTAGGTTTTATACCTGTATATGGGATGGATTCCCAAGTGTGACAGTCTTTGGATGGCCTTTTCTTCAGTATCTGCTCCACACATTGTCTCTGTATTTCCTTTAGATAGGAGCCATTCTGGGTTAAAAATTTGGAGATGAGTGGGTGTACCATATACCTGAACTGGGGGCCTTGCCTAACCTCAGGATATGATCTGTACAGGTTCTCCCTCCACTTCATTGGTCATTTCAGCTAATCTCATGCTTGTTGGGTCCTATGAGGCACTTACTTTCCTGACATCTGGGACTTACAGGTGACTATCCCCACTTACTCTTTCCTCATTGCTATACATCTCTATTCAAATTTCTGACCCTCAATATAACATTCCTATATCCTGCCATAACTGATCCTACCCTTTCTTCCCCTCTCACCCTCTGTTATTCCTCCCAAGTCTCTCCCACTATCTCCCTCCCATGATTATTTTGCTTCCTCATCTAAGAAGGACTGAAGAATCCACATTTTGGATTTCCTTCTTCTTGAGCTTCATATGATCTGTGAATTGTATCTTGGGTATTACAACCTTTAGGCTGATATCCACTTATCAGTGAATGCATGTGATGTTTGTTTGTCACTGAGTCACCTCACTCAGGATGATATTTTCTAGTTCCATTCATTTGCCTAAGAATTTCATGAAGTCATTTTTTTCTAATAGCTGAGCAGTACTCCATTGTGTAAATGTATCACATTTTGTGTATACATTCCTCCATTGAAGGACATCTAGGTTCTTTCCAGCTTTTGGCTGTTATAAATAAGGCTAATATGAACATAGTGGAGAATGTGTCCTTGTTATATGTTGGAGCCTCATTTGGATATATGCTCAGGAGTGGTATAGCTGGGTCTTCAAGTATTACTATGTCCAATTTTCTAAAGAACTACCAGACTGATTTCAAGAGTGCATCCCACCAACAATGAAGGAGTGTTCCTATTTCTCCACTTTGCCACATCTACTGTCACTTGAGTTTTTTTTATTTATTTATTTTTTATTTTTTATTAACTTGAGTATTTCTTATATACATTTCGAGTGTTATTCCCTTTCCCGGTTTCCGGGCAAACATCCCCCTCCCCCCTCCCCTTCCTTATGGGTGTTCCCCTCCCAACCCTCCCCCCATTGCCGCCCTCCCCCCATAGACTAGTTCACTGGGGGTTCAGTCTTAGCAGGACCCAGGGCTTCCCCTTCCACTGGTGCTCTTACTAGGATATTCATTGCTACCTATGGGGTCAGAGTCCAGGGTCAGTCCATGTATAGTCTTTAGGTAGTGGCTTAGTCCCTGGAAGCTCTGGTTGCTTGGCATTGTTGTACTTTTGGGGTCTCGAGCCCCTTCAAGCTCTTCCAGTTCTTTCACTTGAGTTTTTTATCTTAGCCATTCTGACTGGTATGAGGTGGAATCTCAATGTTATTTTGAATTGCATTTTCCTCATACTAAGAATGTTGAATATTTCTTTAGGTGTTTCTTGGCCATTCAATATTCCTCAGTTGAGAACTCTCTGTTTAGCTCTGTACTCCATTTATTAATAGGGAAAGTTACTATTCACAATAGTAACAAATAATATAAAATACCTTTGTGTGACTCTAACCAAGAAAGTTAAAGACACAAGCTTCAAGTGGCTGAAGAAAGAAATTGAAGAAGGTCTCAAAAGGTGATCTCCCATGCTTATGGACTGACAAGATTAATATAGTAAAATTGGGCATCTTGCTGAAAGCAATCTACAGAATCAATGGCATCTCCATCAAGATTCCAAATCAATTCTTTATACAGTTAGAAAACACAACTTTCAAGTTCAATTGGAATAACCAAAAACCACCAAGGATAGTGAAAATTATCCTCAACAGTAAACGAACTTTGAGGGGAATCACCATACCTGATCTCAAGCAGTATTACAGAGCAATCGTGATTAAAAACTGCATGCTATTGATCAAAGACAGGCATGTAGATCAATGGAATAGAACTGAAGAGCCACAAATGAACCCACACACCTATGCTTACTTGAACTTTGACAAAGGAGCTAAAACCGTCCACTGGAAAAAGACAGCATTTTCAACAAATGATGGGCAGCATGTAGAAGAATGCAAATTGGTCCATTCTTATCACTTCTTACAAAGAACAAATCCAATTGGATCAAAGATCACCAAATGAAACCAGTTATACTGAAACTAATAAAAGAGATCGTGGGGAAGAGCCTCAAACATATGGGTACAGGAGAAAATTTACTGAACAGAACACCAATACCTTATGCTCTAAGATCAAGAATCTATAAATGGGACCACATAAAATTGCAAAGCTTCTGTAAGGCAAAGTACACTGTCAATAGTACAAAATGGTAACCAAAAGATTGGAAAAGATCTTTCCCAATCCTACATCCAATAGAGGACTAATATCCAGTATATACAAAGAACTCAAGAAGTTAGATTGCACAGAACCAAATAAACCTATTTATCTCACGTTGATTTTTCCTTTTCTATACTTTTATTTCTGGTCTCTACAATAGAAGAAATGTTTATATTCATTAATCCCAGAACTGATAAAGTAAATAAAGACTGTATTTCCCACGTAACTCAAGCAAAATCTGCACTCTTTCCTTCTAACTATAAAAACAATTTAATCACACTTCTATTAATACCTGCTAATAAGATGTAGGCAGCTTGTCAAACCAGGATTTTAACCCAAAATTCCCATGGAGCCCAGGCTAGAGAGAATATGAGTATCCTGTAATACTTATTAGTGCATTATATCTTTATATCATCTATCTATAGCTTCAGACCTCCACTCGCTACCAACTTCTATAATATATGTCTGTATTGCAATCTGCCTGGTGCTACAGACTTCTAATTTTTCTATTTTAGTTCTAAGTCATGGACAAAATTCCCCACGTGATTCTGATAAACTCTGTATATAAATCTATTCTAAAAGCAAATGAACCAGTCTTTGAATTAAGCCACACTTTTGACTCTTTGCAGTCTGTTTCTTTTCACAAAAGGGGACCTAGAATCTTTGAGCAGACTCTCCCTCTGTTTCTTTGTTTCAAGTTTCCTGCACTTGAGTCCATGTGACTTGTGTAGGCAGCATTAGGCAGAACTAGAGAATAAAACTTAACTCTCAAGTTGATAATCATAATTTTTTTAGTAGATTCTTGCTCCGCATTGGGCTCCATCTGTAGCAGTAACTATAAGAGAATCTACCATCCTATGTTAGTGCTGGTTCCAGCAGGCCACATAGCATCTGTAGGGTATTCTTATCTCAATCAGCAAAGTGTATCAACAAGACTCTCTCAGCTTCCAATTTCCATTGAAACTGTCGCCAACTGCTCTCTGGACCCTGTAGAGATCTAGCCACCATGGTTAGCACCACCTTTTCACTGGTTACTTTCTGGCCCCAGCAGTAGCTGCTCTCTTGCTACTTTTCTGTTTACAGTCCCAGCATCAGCCCACTGCAGTTATAGTCACAACTCCCAGTAACCCTTTAAAATCAAAACTCAATAAGCTTGTAATTTACCAATCAGATTCATATCTTAAATCTTATTCATAAGATGTCTACACAATAAACTCATTTAATTAATAATGATATAAACTTCCCACCTAGATAAGACAATTTGTCCTATAAAATTCCATCCCTTATGAAATATTCATAACTACCTGTAGCCCTTTAAGACCACACAGATCTGGGTCATCTTTCTCCTCTTCCATCTGGGTTCTTCCCTCCTTTCTCCTCTCTCTTCTTTCTCCAAAATTCTGTGCCCACCTTTTTCTCTGCCCAGTCACAGGACTTGCCTTATCTTATGCCTGTCTTCACCTGCAATAGACAACAATTCACAACAGACTTCTGGAGTTCAGTCTGTCAAGTCTTGCCTGGTCTATATAGACATTCCAGGTCACCTAGGGCTATATAGGAAGAATCTTTCTCAAAATAAAATAAAAAGAAGAGAAAGCAATAAAACAGAAGGAGAGGCAAAGCAAAGAAGTATAAAGGGAAGAGGTGGGAGCAAAGAGTACTTGTTTTACTCTGGACTGGTCTGGACTCCTGTAGGTAAAATCCACCTATATTCTGATCTACTGTTTTCCTCTTTGTAGAGTGTTAATGTTTACTTCAACTGTTTTAACATTTAAATCATGTCTTAATTGAACCATTCTTTCAGATTCTCAGATTTGTATCTTTTGAATATTACACTTCATTTTACTTTATTTCTGCTTCAAAGGGATATGTAAAGCTTCACTGATGAATTAGCTTCTGCTTTGTTAAAATGGCAAGCCTTTAGTCCTTTGTGTAAGTAAAGTAGAAGCTTGGGATTTTACTATCACTACTGCCTAGCAATTTTACTCCAACTTACTGTACTCTAACTGAACATATCTGTCAACAAATCTATCAAAAACACTAGCTTATGCTATTGTTTATGGTATAATTGCAAGCCTATAATTAATACTTCAGAATATAATTAATAGTAATATTTAAGCTATATATTATAGTTGACAAGTTTCTGATTAAATGAATGAACTATAACTATAAACATATCTAATAATTAAATGGATATTGTGGGACAATGACAAATAAACTCCTTAAAAACAGCAATAAAACACCCACACTAGTGTCATGCATTGATATTAATAATACTATGTGTGCTATATATGGAAGAATTGACAATGTGTATAGTTGTAGTTTATTCAAGACCTGGAATTTCCTTATAAAGAAATGATTTACCTCAGTGACAAAGACAGGCATTACCTCAGAGTAAAAGGCTGGGAAACAATTTTCCAAGCAAATAGTCCCAAGAAAAACCTGGAGTAGACATTCTAATATAGAAAAAACTTGACTTTCAACCAAAAGTTTTTTAAAAAGATAAGGAAAGACTTCATATTCATCAAAGGAAAAATCCACCAAGATGATCTCTCACTCCTGGATATCTATGCTACAAATGCAATGGTAAGTACATTTATAAAAGAAACCTTATTGAAGCTCAAAGCACACATTGCACCTCATACAATAGTAGTGGGAGACGTCAACACCCCACTCTCAGTAATGGATGGATCATGGAAACAGAAACTAAACAGAGACACAGAGAAACTAACAAAAGTTATGAACCACATGAATTTAACAGATATCTGTAGAACATTTCATCCTAAAACAAAAGAATATTACTTCTTCTCAGAGCCTCATGGTACCTTCTTCAAAATTGACCATATAATCAGTCACAAAACAGGCCTGAACAGATACATAACCCTGTGCATCCCATCAGATCAACATGCACTAGAGGTGGTCTTCAATAACAACAAAAGAGACAAAAGTCCACATACACATGGAAGATGAAGAATGTTCTACTCAATGATAACTTTGTCAATGAAGAAATAAAGAAAGAAATTAAAAACTTTAAGAATTTAATGCAAATAAAGATACAACATACCCAAACTTAAGGGACACAATGAAATCAGTGCTAAGAGAAAAATGTATGACTCTGAGTGCCTCTGAGAAGAAACTGGAGAGAGCATACACTAGCATCTTGACAGCTCACCTAAAAGCTCTAGAACAAAAAGAAGCAAATACACCCAGAGGAGTATATGGCAGGAAATAATTAATCTCATGGCTTAAATCAACCAAATAGGAACAAAAACAACTATATAAAAAATCAACAAAACCAGGAGCTGGTTCTTTAAGAAAATAACAAGACAGATAAACCATTAACCAGACTAACCAGAGGGAACAGAGAGAATAAACAAATTAACAAAATCAGAAATGAATAGGAAATACATAACAGCAGAAAATGAGGAAATTAGAAAAAAATCATCACATCCTACTACAGAAACCTATACTCAACAAAACTGGAAAATCTGGATGAAATAGACAAGTTTCTAGACAGATATCAGGTAAACAGTTCCAAAACTCCCAAAGAAATAGAAGCAGTCATTAAAAGTTTCCCAATCAAAAAAGGCCCAGTACCAGATGGGTTTAGTACAGAATTCTATCAGACCTTCATAGAACACCTCATACAAATACTATCCAAACTATTCCACAAAATAGAAACAGACAGACACTATCCAATTTGGTCTATGAAGTCACAATTACACTTATACTTAAACCACACAAAGATCCAACAAAGAAAGAGAACTTCAGACCAATTTTCCTTATGAATATCGATGCAAAAGTACTCAATAAAATTCTTGCAAACCAAATCCAAGAACACATCAAAATGATCATCATCATGACCAAGAAGGCTTCATTCCAAGGATGCGGGGATGATTTAATATATATATGGAATTCTATCAACTTAATACACTATATAAACAAACTCAAAGGGAAAAAAAAACAGACTATCATCTCATTAGATACTGGGAAAACATTTGACAAAATTCCATACCCCTTTATGGTAAAAGTCTTGGAAAGATCAAGAATTGAAGGCTTATACCTAAACATAATAAAAGCAATATAATAAAAACCAGTAGTGAACAACAAACTAAATGGAGAGAAAACTTGAAGCAATCCCACGAAAATCTGGGACTAGACAAGGCTGCCCATTCTCTCCCTACTTATTCAATATAGTACTTGGAAGTCCTAGTCATAGCAATCTGACAACCAAAAGTGGTCAAAGGGATGCAGATTGCAAAGAAAGAATTCAAAATATCACTTTTTTTGTAGACTTTATGACTTCCAAAATTCCAACAGAGAACAACTAAGCCTGATGAAAAACTTTAGCAAAGTGGCTGGATATAAAATTAACTCAAACAAATCAGTAGCCTTCCTCCACTTACAGAAAAAAACAGGCTGAGAAAAAAATTAGAAAAATGACACCCTTCACAATAGTCACAAATAATATAAAATGCATTAATGTAACTCTAACCAAGCAAGTGGAATATTTGTATGACAAAAACTTTCAAGTCTCCGAAGACAGAAATTGAAGAAGATCTCCGAAGATTGAAAGATCTCCCATCCTCATTGATTGGCAGGACTAATATTGTAAAAATGGCAATTTTTCCAAAAGCAATCTACAGATTCATTGCAATCCTCATCAAAACTCAGTATTTCATACAGTTAGAAACAGCAATTTGCAAATTCATTTGTAAAAGCAAAACAACCACAATACTGAAATCTATCCTAAACAATGAAAGAACTTCTAGGGGAACCACCATCCCTGACCTCAGGCTGTATTCTAGAACAGTAGTGATAAAAAAAAACTGTATGGTATTGGGACAGAGAAATTTAATTGAAAAGCCACAAATGAACCCACACACCTATGGTCACTTGATCTTTGACAAGGGGGCTAAAACCATCCAGTGGAAAAAAAGATAGCATTTTCAACAAATGTTGCTGGTGCAACCAGATGTCAGCATGTAGAGGGATGCAAATTGATTTATTCTTATCACCCTGTACATAGCTCAAATCCAAGTGGACCAAGGACCTCCACATAAAACCAGAAACACTTTTGTAATAGACAAAAAAGTGGGGAATAGCCTCAAACACATGGGCACTGGGAAAAATTTCCTGAACAGAACACCAATGGCTTATGCTCTAAGATTAAAAATTAAAAAATGGAATTCATAAAATTGCAAAGGTTTTGTAAGGCAAAGGACACTGTTCTTAGGACAAATAGCTACCAACAAATCTTTGGGAAAAGATCTTTACCAATCTTACATCTCATAGAATGTTAATATCCAATATATACAAAGAATTCAAGGAGTTAGACTCCAGAGAATCAAATAAAGCTATTAAAATGGGATACAGAGCTAAACAAAGAATTCTCGACTGAGGAATACTGAGTGACTGAAAAGCGCCTAAAGAAATATTCAACATGCTTAGTCATCAGGAAAATGAGAGTCAAAATAACCCTGAGATTTTACCTCAAACCTGACAGAATGACTAAGATAAAAAATTCAGGTGACAGGGGATGCTGGCAAGGATGTAGAGAAAGAGGAACACTCCTCCATTGTTGGTGGTATTGCAAGCTGGTACAACCACTCTGGAAATCAGTCCAGATGTTCCTCAGAAAATTGGACATTGTACTAGCTGAGCACCCAGTTATACAATTTCTGGGCATATACCAAAAGGATGCCTAACACATAACCAGGACACATGCTTTTCTAAGTTCATAGTAGCCTTCCTTATAATAGCCAGAAGCTGGAAAGAACTCAGATGTCTCTGAATCGAGGACTAGATACAGAAATTGTGGTACATTTATACAATCAATTGCTACTCCGCTAATAGAAACAATGACTTCATGAAATTCTTAGGCAAATGGATGGAACTAGAAAGCATTATCTTCACAAAAGAATACACATGGTATGTACTCACTGATAAGTGGATAGTAGCCCAAAAGCTCAGATTACCCAAGGTATGATCCACAAATACTTGAAGCTCAAGAAGAAGGACGACCAAAGTGCAGGTGCTTCAGTCTTTCTTAGAAGAGGCAACAAAATATTCATAGGATGAGATATGGAGACAAATTTTGGAGCAGAGACTGAAGGATTGGCCATCCAGAGGCTGTTTCACCTGAAATTCCAGCCCATGTACATACAGCCACCAAACCTAGACAAGATAGCTGATGCCAAGAAGTACATACTGACAGGAACCTGATATAACTGTTTCCTGAGAAGCTCTGGGAGACCATGAAAATACAGGGGTAGAAGCTCTCAGGCAACCATTGAACTGAAAATGGGGTCCCCATTGGAGGAATTAAAGAATTGAAGGAGCTGAAGGTGTTTGCAACTCCATAAGAACAACCAATCATTGCTCCCAAGGATTAAACCACCATCCGAAGAGGACATATGGACAGACCCATGGCCCCAGCTGCATATATAGTAGAGGTTTGCCTTGTTGGGCACTAATGGAAGGAGAATGCCTTGATCCTGCCAAGGCTAGAACCCCCAATGTTGGGGAATATTAGGGCAGTGAGGCAGGAAGGTGTGTGTGGATGGGAAAACCCTTACAGAAGAAGAGGGAGGGGGATTGGATGGGGGATTATGGAGTGGATTCCAGGATAGGGGATAACATTTAAAATGTAAACAAAAAAACCAATAAAAATAAGAGATGATTTTTATCACCTTTGTGGGCCATATCTACAGCTTGTCATTGATATTCATTTTTTCCAGTTATTTACAGCATATCTATTTACAGTGTAATACAAAAACTGGGGTTAGCCAAATTCCAATAGAATTTACCTACAAAAAAAGTCACTAAAATGAAGTAGTTGAGTTTGCCCCCAAGTTATACTTCACAAATTCTTTTCTAGCATTGTAGTATTTTATATACTGCAAGCAGTAGTTTTTGTAAAATAGTAAAATACTAGTATTGAAAAACTACTTTGATTATGGAAACCTTTCCATGTGTGTATGAAAGTTATAATAAATTTTGTATGGAATGCAACAAATAATTTTTCATAGTAAAATTCTCTAGAATTAATGTCATCAAATATTTATTATATAACTCATGCTGAGTAAACTAGAGAAAATGAAATAGAGAAAAATTTAGCGAATACAATTTGTTCTGCAAGCCTTATTCTAAATTGATTACAATAACTTCCTAAGACCAACATAACAATTACTACACTGGCTTCAATAAAAATAATTTTATTCATTCATGGTCAGAAGACAAAAGTCAGTGTATGTTAGGGTCATGATTTCTCCAAAGGAACTCTAGAAAAGAATCGTCTTTAAATATGCCCACTTACTATTGTCTCTCAGTCTTATAACATTTTGCAGTTTGAGTTATATCACTTCAACCATTTTCACATGAACTGTCCTCCCTGTAAAAATACCAGTAATTAACCTAAGTATGATCGTAAATTGTACATGACTACCTGTTGATATTCTTAACTATAAATATCAGTGTATCTATTTCTAAGAAATCATTACAAACTGTAGATAAAAATGCTTATGAATATTTTATATGGAAGGCACTATTTAATTCACTGCCGATCTCTGTTTGTGTTATATTTTTACTTAAGTATATTTTGATCACTCCTTCAATTTCTCCTCTGTCTAATACTTTGCTTTAAAGAATACAAAATCTTTTGCTAGTAAATAATTTGGAATTGTTGATGGAAGTAGAACAATAGCCAATATTAACAAAATCAGTTGTAGAAAAAAATGAGATTAACACAGATATTGAAGAGGTAGTATAAGTGTCAGGAAGGAAAAAAAATTCATAGAATGACAGTGAAAATCGAGTTCCATAAAACGTCTTGTAATTCCAATATCTGGCTACATCAAAATTGCTGAATGAAAGCAACACAGACTGTGATATGAGAGCCGTACATAGTCTGTCAAATTGTTCTTTTTACCATCAAACCTTCTCAGTAAAGCAGATTCCCTCTTCTCTTTCACTTTAAAATCACAATGAATTCTCTTTCATTACTACAATTAATATTCATCACCAGGATCACTTGATTTTTAATAATGAAGAAGACTCAATTCTGGATACACTTTAGAAGTTATTTGCAAAAAGTTTAACTAAGAAGAAAAGACACATTCTGAAAAAATGGGTGGCACCAATCCATCCAGGGGAGTCCTTGCTTGAATTTTTAGAGAGAGGAGAATGTGAACTGAACCCCAGTGTTACTTCTCTCTGCTTCTTGATTGAAGACCATAGCCTGAAATGATATCCTCAAACTGCAAAACCAACTTTCCTTCCTTAAGTTATCATACCAATAGGCAAAACTGATTAATACAGAAAATAGTACTGAAAATGGATCCATGACTATAACTTCTTGACCATGAGGTTTATGGGGTTTGGAACTGGCATGTTGTAGAAATGTGGATGATCTTGTACCCATAAGCATATAAGCATAGAAAATGCCCCCAGCAAAACTCAACTGGTGGGAATGTGGTAGATACAACATCTCACAGAACTAGAGTAAGTGCAGAATACTATCCTGATGCATCAGAAAAGAGCAAACTTGCTGCTGGGATCTGAAATAAATGCTATGTATACTACATTACCAATGGTTCTGGCATTTCATGCCTATGTTCACTATGTTCTTAAGTGAGGCTGTTTTCTAAAGTAATGAACTAATTTAAATTCACAAAAGATAATAGGGAACACAATAATATTCAGGCTGTTGCATGGATTGTGGTCACTTCACTATTAGATAAACACAAAAACATTTTTTAATGTATACTTTGGCAAAGAGGGGCCCATGTTCAAGTTTCAAGTTGTTCATTTGGGAAACTGTGCAGAAAGTAGTTATAACTCTTTTTATATATCAACTCATTCATTCATATATTCCTACCACACTCTCCCCTCACTCCCTCCTCCCCCAAGCTCCTCCATACCCCTCACTTCCTCATTTCCCATCACTCCCCCTCCATTTCCCTTCAGAAAAGGGCTGTCTTCCAAGAGATAGCAAATAAACACAGCATAGCAAGTTGCAATAAGATTAGGTGGGATTGAAGACTGGTACAACCATTCTGGAAATCAGTCTGGAGGCTCCTCAGAAAATTGGACATTGAACTGCCTGAGGATCCAGCTATACCTCTCTTGGGCATATACCCAAAAGATGCCCCAACATATAAAAAAGACACATGCTCCACTATGTTCATAGCAGCCTTATTTATAATAGCCAGAAGCTGGAAAGAACGAGGATGCCTTTCAACAGAGGAATGGATACAGAAAAAGTGGTACATCTACGCAATGGAATATTACTCAGCTATCAAAAACAATGACTTTATGAAATTCATAGGCAAATGGTTGGAACTGGAAAATATCATCCTGAGTGAGGTAACCCAATCACAGAAAAACACACATGGTATGCACTCATTGATAAGTGGCTATTAGCCCAAATGCTTGAATTACCCTAGAGGCCTAGAACAAATGAAACTAAAGACAGATGATCAAAATGTGAATGCTTCACTCCTTCTTTAAAAGGGAAACAAGAATACCCTTAGCAGGGAATAGAGAGGCAAAGATTAAAACAGACACACATTCAGACCCTGCCCCACATGTGGCCCATACATATACAGTCATCCAATTAGACAAGATGGATGAAGCAAAGAAGTGCAGGCCGACAGGAGCCGGATGTAGATGGCTCCTGAGAGACACAGCCAGAATACAGCAAATACAGAGGCGAATGCCAGCAGCAAACCATTGAACTGAGAACGGACCCCCGTTGAAGGAATCAGAGAAAGAACTCCAAGAGCTTGAAGGAGCTCGAGACCCCTTATGAACAACAATGCCAAGCAACCAGAGCTTCCAGAGACTAAGCCACTACCTAAAGACTATACATGGACTGACCCTGGACTCTGACCTCATAGGTAGCAATAAATATCCTAGTAAGATCACCAGTGGAAGGGGAAGCCTTTGGTCCTGCTAAGACTGAACCCCCAGTAAAAATGATTGTTGGGGGGAGGGCGGCAATGGGGGGAGGATGGGGAGGGGAACACCCATAAAGAAGGGGAGGGGGAGGGGTTAGGGGTGATGTTTGCCGGGAAACCGGGAAAGGGAATAACACTCGAAATGTATATAAGAAATACTCAAGTTAATAAAAAAAAAAAAAAAGATTAGGTACTTTCCTTAATTTTAAAGTTGGACAAGAAAATCCAGAAAGAGGACAATGGTCTCACAACTCTTTTTTTTTTTTTATTAACTTGAGTATTTCTTATATACATTTCAAGTGTTATTCCCTTTCCGGGTTTCCGGGCAAACATCCCCCTCCCCCCTCTCCTTCCTTATGGGTGTTCCCCTCCCAACCCTCCCCCCATTGCCGCCCTCCCCCCATAGTCTAGTTCACTGGGGGTTCAGTCTTAGCAGGACCCAGGGCTTCCCCTTCCACTGGTGCTCTTACTAGGATATTCATTGCTACCTATGGGGTCAGAGTACAGGGTCAGTCCATGTATAGTATTTAGGTAGTGGCTTAGTCCCTGGAAGCTCTGGTTGCTTGACATTGTTGTACTTTTGGGGTCTCGAGCCCCTTCAAGCTCTTCCAGTTCTTTCTCTGATTCCTTCAATAGGGGACCTATTCTCAGTTCAGTGGTTTGCTGCTGGCATTCGCCTCTGTATTTGCTGTATTCTGGCTGTGTCTCTCAGGAGCCATTTACATCTGGCTCCTGTCGGTCTGCACTTCTTTGCTTCATCCATCTTGTCTAATTGGGTGGCTGTACATGTATGGGCCACATGTGGGGCAGGCTCCGAATGGGTGTTCCTTCAGTCTCTGTTTTAATCTTTGCCTCTCCCTTCCCTGCCAAGGGTATTCTTTTTCCTCATTTAAAGAAGGAGTGAAGCATTCACATTTTGATCATCCCTCTTGAGTTTCGTTTGTTCTGGGGATCTAGGGTAATTCAAGCATTTGGGCTAAAAGCCACTTATCAATGAGTGCATACCATGTATGTCTTTCTGTGATTGGGTTAGCTCACTCAGGATGATATTTTCCAGTTCCAACCATTTGCCTACGAATTTCATAAACTCGTTGTTTTTGATAGCTGAGTAATATTCCATTGTGTAGATGTACCACATTTTCTGTATCCATTCCTCTGTTGAAGGGCATCTGGGTTCTTTCCATTTTCTGGCTATTAAATAAGGCTGCGATGAACATAGTGGAGCATGTGTCTCTTTTATATGTTGAGGCATCTTTTGGGTAAATGCCAAAGAGTGGTATAGCTGGATCCTCAGGCAGTTCAATGTCCAATTTTCTGAGGAACCTCCAGACTGATTTCCAGAATGGTTTTACCAGTCTGCAATCCCACCAACAATGGAGGAGTGTTCCTCTTTCTCCACATCCTCGCCAGCATCTGCTGTCACCTGAGTTTTTGATCTTAGCCATTCTCACTGGTGTGAGGTGAAATCTCAGGGTTGTTTTGATTTGCATTTCCCTTATGACTAAAGATGTTGAACATTTCTTGAGGTGTTTCTCAGCCATTCGACATTCCTCAATGTGAATTCTTTGTTTAGCTCTGAACCCCATTTTTTAATAGGGTTATTTGTTTCCCTGCGGTCTAACTTCTTGAGTTCTTTGTATATTTTGGATATAAGGCCTCTATCTGTTGTAGGATTGGTAAAGATCTTTTCCCAATCTGTTGGTTGCCGTTTTGTCCTAACCACAGTGTCCTTTGCCTTACAGAAGCTTTGCAGTTTTATGAGATCCCATTTGTCGATTCTTGATCTTAGAGCATAAGCCATTGGTGTTTTATTCAGGAAATTTTTTCCAGTGCCCATGTGTTCCAGATGCTTCCCTAGTTTTTCTTCTATTAGTTTGAGTGTGTCTGGTTTGATGTGGAGGTCCTTGATCCACTTGGACTTAAGCTTTGTACAGGGTGATAAGGATGGATCAATCTGCATTCTTCTACATGTTGCCCTCCAGTTGAACCAGCACCATTTGCTGAAAATGCTATCTTTTTTCCATTGGATGGTTTTGGCTCCTTTGTCAAAAATCAAGTGACCATAGGTGTGTGGGTTCATTTCTGGGTCTTCAATTCTATTCCATTGGTCTATCTGTCTGTCTCTGTACCAATACCATGCAGTTTTTATCACTATTGCTCTGTAATACTGCTTGAGTTCAGGGATAGTGATTCCCCCTGAAGTCCTTTTATTGTTGAGGATAGCTTTAGCTATCCTGGGTTTTTTGTTATTCCAGATGAATTTGCAAATTGTTCTGTCTAACTCTTTGAAGAATTGGATTGGTATTTTCATGGGGATTGCATTGAATCTGTAGATTGCTTTTGGTAAAATGGCCATTTTTACTATATTAATTCTGCCAATCCATGAGCATGGGAGATCTTTCCATCTTCTGAGGTCATCTTCAATTTCTTTCTTCAGTGTCTTGAAGTTCTTATTGTACAGATCTTTTACTTGCTTGGTTAAAGTCACACCGAGGTACTTTATATTATTTGGGTCTATTATGAAGGGTGCCGTTTCCCTAATTTCTTTCTCGGCTTGCTTCTCTTTTGTGTAGAGGAAGGCTACTGATTTATTTGAGTTAATTTTATACCCAGACACTTTGTTGAAGTTGTTTATCAGGTTTAATAGTTCTCTGGTGGGACTTTTGGGATTGCTTAAATATACTATCATATCATCTGCAAATAGTGATGTTTTGACTTCTTTTACAATCTGTATCCCCTTGATCTCCTTTTGTTGTCTGATTCCTCTGGCTAGAACTTCAAGAACTATATTGAATAAGTAGGGAGAGAGTGGCAGCATTGTGTAGTCCCTGATTTTAGTGGGATTGCTTTAATTTTCTCTCCATTTAGTTTAATGTTAGAGACTGGTTTGCTGTATATGGCTTTTACTGTGTTTAGGTATGGGCCTTGAATTCCTATTCTTTCCAGGACTTTTATCATGAAGGGGTGTTGAATTTTGTCAAATGCTTTCTCAGCATCTAATGAAATGATCATGTGGTTCTGTTCTTTCAGTTTGTTTATATAATGGATCACGTTGATGGTTTTCCTTATATTAAACCATCCCTGCATGCCTGGGATGAAGCCTACTTGATCATGGTGGATGATTGTTTTGATGTGCTCTTGAATTCGGTTTGCCAGAATTTTATTGAGTATTTTTGCGTCGATATTCATAAGGGAAATTGGTCTGAAGTTCTCTTTCTTTGTTGTGTCTTTGTGTGGTTTAGGTAGAAGAGTAATTTTGGCTTCGTAGAAGGAATTCGGTAGTGCTCCATCTGTTTCAATTTTGTGGAATAGTTTGGATAATATTGGTATGAGGTCTTCTATGAAGGTTCGATAGAATTCTGCACTAAACCCGTCTGGACCTGGGCTCTTTTTGGTTGGGAGAACTTTAATGACTGCTTCTATGTCCTCAGGAGTTATGGGGTTGTTTAACTGGTTTATCTGTTCCTAATTTAACTTCGATACCTGGTATCTCTCTAGGAAATTGTCCATTTCCTGAAGATTTTCAAGTTTTGTTGAATATAGGTTTTTATAGTAAGATCTGATGATTTTTTGAATTTCCTCTGAATCTGTTGTTATGTCTCCCTTTTCAGTTCTGATTTTGTTAATTTGGACGCACTCTCTGTGTCCTCTCGTTAGTCTGGCTAAGGGTTTATCTGTCTTGTTGATTTTCTCAAAGAACCAACTTTTGGTTCTGTTCATTCTTTCTATGGTCCTTTTTGTTTCTACTTGGTTGATTTCAGCTCTGAGTTTGATTATTTCCTGCCTTCTACTCCTCCTGGGTGTATTTGCTTCTTTTTGTTCTAGAGCTTTTAGGTGTGCTGTCAAGCTGCTGACATATGCTCTTTCCTGTTTCTTTCTGCAGGCACTCAGCGCTATGAGTTTTCCTTTTAGCATAGCTTTCATTGTGTCCCATAAGTTTGGGTATGTTGTATCTTCATTTTCATTAAATTCTAAAAAGTTTTTAATTTCTTTCTTTATTTCTTTCTTGACCAGGTTATCATTGAGTAGAGTATTGTTCAATTTCCACGTATATGTGGGCATTCTTCCCTTATTGTTATTGAAGACCAGTTTTAGGCCGTGGTGGTCCGATAGCACGCATGGGATTATTTCTATCTTTCTGTACCTGTTGAGGCCCGTTTTTTGACCAATTATATGGTCAATTTTGGAGAAAGTACCATGAGGAGCTGAGAAGAAGGCATATCCTTTTGCTTTAGGATAGAATGTTCTGTAAATATCCGTTAAGTCCATTTGGCTCATGACTTGTCTTAGTCTGTCGACATCACTGTTTAATTTCTGTTTCCATGATCTGTTCATTGATGAGAGTGGGGTGTTGAAGTCTCCCACTATTATTGTGTGAGGTGCAATGTGTGTTTTGAGCTTTAGTAAGGTTTCTTTTACGTATGTAGGTGCCCTTGTATTTGGGGCATAGATATTTAGGATTGAGAGTTCATCTTGGTGGATTTTTCCTTTGATGAATATGAAGTGTCCTTCCTTATCTTTTTTGATGACTTTTAGTTGGAAATTGATTTTATTTGATATTAGAATGGCTACTCCAGCTTGCTTCTTCTGACCATTTGCTTGGAAAGTTGTTTTCCAGCCTTTCACTCTGAGGTAGTGTCTGTCTTTGTCTCTGAGGTGTGTTTCCTGTAGGCAGCAGAATGCAGGGTCCTCGTTGCGTATCCAGTTTGTTAATCTATGTCTTTTTATTGGGGAGTTGATGCCATTGATATTGAGAGATATTAAGGAATAGTGATTATTGCTTCCCGTTATATTCATATTTGGATGTGAGGTTATGTTTGTGTGCTTTCATTCTCTTTGTTTTGTTGCCAAGACGATTAGTTTCTTGCTTCTTCTAGGGTATAGCTTGCCTCCTTATGTTGGGCTTTACCATTTATTATCCTTTGTAGTGCTGGATTTGTAGAAAGATATTGTGTAAATTTGGTTTTGTCATGGAATATCTTGGTTTCTCCATCAATGTTAATTGAGAGTTTTGCTGGATACAGTAACTTGGGCTGGCATTTGTGTTCTCTTAGGTTCTGTATGACATCAGTCCAGTATCTTCTGGCCTTCATAGTTTCTGGCAAGTAGTCTGGTGTGATTCTGATAGGTCTCCCTTTATATGTTACTTGACCTTTTTCCCTTACTGCTTTTAATATTCTTTCTTTATTTTGTGCGTTTGGTGTTTTGACAATTATGTGACGGGAGGTGTTTCTTTTCTGGTCCAATCTATTTGGAGTTCTGTAGGCTTCTTGTATGTCTGTGGGTATTCCTTTTTTTAGGTTAGGGAAGTTTTCTTCTATGATTTTGTTGAAGATATTTACTGGTCCTTTGACCTGGGAGTCTTCACTCTCTTCTATACCTATTATCCTTAGGTTTGATCTTCTCATTGAGTCCTGGATTTCCTGTATGTTTTGGACCAGTAGCTTTTTCCACTTTACATTATCTTTGACAGTTGAGTCAATGATTTCTATGGAATCTTCTGCTCCTGAGATTCTCTCTTCCATCTCTTGTATTCTGTTGGTGAAGCTTGTATCTACAGCTCCTTGTCTCTTCTTTTGGTTTTCTATATCCAGGGTTGTTTCCATGTGTTCTTTCTTGATTGCTTCTATTTCCATTTTTAATTCCTTCAACTGTTTGATTGTGTTTTCCTGGAATTCTTTCAGGGATTTTTGTGTCTCCTCTCTATGGGCTTCTACTTGTTTATTTATGTTTTCCTGGAATTCTTTCAGGGATTTTTGTGTCTCCTCTCTATGGGCTTCTACTTGTTTGTTTATGTTTTCCTGGAATTCTTTCAGGGATTTTTGCAATTCTTTCAGGCATTTTTGCGATTCCTCTCTGTAGGCTTCTACTTGTTCTCTAAGGGAGTTCTTCACGTCTTTCTTGAAGTCCTCCAGCATCATGATCAAAAATGATTTTGAAACTAGATCTTGCTTTTCTGGTGTGTTTGGATATTCCATGTTTGTTTTGATGGGAGAATTGGGCTCCGATGGTGCCATGTAGTCTTGCTTTCTGTTGCTTGGGTTCCTGCGCTTGCCTCTCGCCATCAGATTATCTCTAGTGTTACTTTGTTTTGCTATTTCTGACAGTGGCTAGACTGTCCTATAAGCCTGTGTGTCAGGAGTGCTGTAGACCTGTTTTCCTCTCTTTCAGTCAGTTATGGGGACAGAGTGTTCTGCCTTCCGGCGTGTAGTTTTTCCTCTCTACAGGTCTTCAGCTGTTCCTGTGGGCCTGTGTCTTGAGTTCACCAGGCAGCTTTCTTGCAGCAGAAAAGTTGGTCTTACCTGTGGTCCCGAGGCTCAAGTTTGCTCCTGGGGTGCTGCTCACGGGCTCTCTGCAGCGGCAGCAACCAGGAAGACTTGTGCCGCCGTTTCCGGGAGCTTCAGTGCACCAGGGTTCCAGATGGTCTTTGGCTTTTTCCTCTGGCGTCCGAGATGTGTGTGCAGAGAGCAGTCTCTTCTGGTTTCCCAGGCTGTCTGCCTCTCTGAAGGTTCAGCTCTCCCTCCCACGGGATTTGGGTGCAGAGAACTGTTTATCCGGTCTGTTTCCTTCAGGTTCTGGTGGTGTCTCAGGCAGGGGTCCTGCCGCTCCTGGGCCCTCCCCCACGGGAGCCCAGAGGCCTTATACAGTTTCCTCTTGGGCCAGGGATGTGGGCAGGGGTGAGCAGTTTTGGTGGTCTCTTCTGCTCTGCAGCCTCAGGAGTGCCCACCTGACCAGGCAGTTGGGTCTCTCTCTCACAGGGTCTGGGGGCAGAGAGCTGCTGCGGGCCGGGATCCGCGGGTGTGGGACTTCCGGTAAACACAGAACGTGCCCGGTCCTAGAGGAATTCTGCTTCCCTGTGTCCTAAGCTCACCAGGCAGCTTTCTTGAAGCAGACAAGTTGGTCTTACCTGTGGTCCCGGGGCTCAAGTTCGCTCGTGGGGTGCTGCCCACGGCTCTCTGCAGTGGCAGCAACCAGGAAGACCTGTGCCGCCCCTTCCGGGAGCTTCAGTGCACCAGGGTTCCAGATGGTCTTTGGCTTTTTCCTCTGGCGTCCGAGATGTGTGTGCAGAGAGCAGTCTCTTCTGGTTTCCCAGGCTTGTCTGCCTCTCTGAAGGTTCAGCTCTCCCTCCCACGGGATTTGGGTGCAGAGAACTGTTTATCCGGTCTGTTTCCTTCAGGTTCTGGTGGTGTCTCAGGCAGGTGTCCTGCCGCTCCTGGGCCCTCCCCCACGGGAGCCCAGAGGCCTTATACAGTTTCCTCTTGGGCCAGGGATGTGGGCAGGGGTGAGCAGTGTTGGTGGTCTCTTCTGCTCTGCAGCCTCAGGAGTGCCCACCTGACCAGGCGGTTGGGTCTCTCTCTCACAGGGTCTGGGGGCAGAGAGCTGCTGCGGGCCGGGATCCGCGGGTGTGGGACTTCTGGTCGGTCTCACAACTCTTAAAGAAATTAGATAAATGTAAGAAATACATCCAGCCCCGACTGATACAATAGGCATATCCTTTGGGACAATAACTTGCCTATTGAAGACTCCAGATTCTGTGTTATTTCAAATCCTTTTGAAAGGAATCAGACTGAATTGAGAAAGTCTCTGACCTCTTTTCCTACTCATAAAACAATTATAAAAGTGTTCTCAGCTTAAGCACATGAAGTATCCATCAGCCAGTACATCTGTAATAGAAGAAGTCCAGATTGTATTTCAAGAAGGTAACATGACTTGCACAATTTTCTCCAAGTTCTGTGTCCCAAATCTTTGTCTTGGAGTTTAAGTCCCATTCGGATTTCAACATCTTAGTCAGTCTTTATAACATGTAAAGTTTCTGGTTCTTAATAATGTATTCACAGGATCCAGGGTTTATGTTATTAGTACATCTTTTTGCTGGACAAAATTTAACTCTCACAGTAATAAAGTTACTATATTTTTTGTAATGATAGTGTGTTTCTCTGGCAGTAAAGAATAATAGCTGGAAACTGTACTATTAAATTTATATTGATAGATTCATTAATACCATGAGAAATTTGAATTACAGCATAAGTAACTCCAAGTCATATCATAAGATAAAGGAGATTCATAGAAACTCAGTTCTCAGAATTGGTAAGAGGTTGTATGAAAAATAATTCGTGGCCTGAAAAAGGATGTTTACACTTCAGATTCAATGACTCTATATGTTTCTCCTTGTATTCCTACAGAGAAAGTCAGATGAAATAGGCTTTTAAAATGTTAGTTACACAGAAGAGTACACAATTTAAATGTGATAAATATATTATGTATGCATATATGAATATTATTCAACTGTAGAGAAAAATTGTTATTGTAAAAATATAAAAATAAAAAAGTATGGTTGTCTTTTATCCCGCTATGTCTGCGCCGCAGTGCCCCAAGATATGTGCTAGAAACACATCCCAAGTCCTCGTCAGCCCAGTGTCTCTTGCCGCCACACACTTTCCTACACTCAAACCATCACATAAAAGAACACACAACATAATAATCTTTGACCCAATTGGTAAGATATAATTGCCCACTTAAACATACAAAGCCCGGTACTATCCATCCCTTGAGAACATTAATAACAACCTGTAAATACACAGAGCAAGATCTTTACATCAGCCTCCATTGTCCTGCCATGGCTTCTCCCTCTCTCCTCTCCTCTCTTTGGTCCAGTCTCCTCCTCTTCCTTCAAACTTCTGTCCCGCCCATCCTTCCTTCTTGTCCAATGACAGGCCTCCTTCTATCTTGTACCTTCCTCATGTATGACATCATCCCACAAAAAATGATATTTGTAGATAAATAAATGTAAATAGAAAAGATTATATCAGGTGAGGTAAAGCAAGTCAAGAAAGAATAATGTTCTCAATCATCTGTGTCTTATAATTCCGAATGGAGTGACCACAAGAAATTATAAAGGTACCATAAGTTGGGACTCAGGGCTTAGGTAGGAATATCTGGGTACAAGAAACAGACAGTGGGAGGGGATCCCAACTGAAATGTAAAAGAAGTCAGTAAGGAAGAGGAATCAGGTACAAAGGACAGATAACACCAAAGTTATTTGATAAAGCCCCACTAAATCATATTATTGTATAATTACTCAAATAATACACAGTACATCATACATGCACAACATACACACACACATGCACACACACACGCACACACACACAAACACACACATACACACACACATGCATGCACACACACACACACACACACACATACAAGAGTAAGCAATTTGGGCTGGTAATATTGGAAGAACCATAAATTAACCAATAACCCAATATGCATCATGAAAAACTTCTTCTTGAATGCTTGGTAACAGTAGTTTGATATAGGTAGGTTACTGATGTAGATTTTGATTGCTTCTCTGAGAGTCACCTCCTAATGCTAAAGACACTATGAAGTTAGGACACGAGACAGGACACATGCTGGACCTGAACTGAACCCCTTTTCAGCAGTCAAGCTTTCTTAGTTTTAGAAAATACTGTCCACAGTACTAAGGGAGGGAAGCTCCAACATTTGTGAACTACCACAATAACCAGAACACCAAGATGTGAAAAAAATATACAGGAAATGACAGCCAATTGTTAAATTTAGCCAATGGCCTATGAAGAAAGAAAGAAAGTAAGAAAGAAAGAAAGAAAGAAAGAGAGAGAGAAAGAGAGAGAGAGAGAGAAAGAAAGAAAGAAAGAAAGGAAGGAAGAAAGGAAGGAAGGAAGGAAGAAAGGAAGGAGGAAAAGGAAAGGAAAGGAAAGAAAAGAAAGGAAAGAAAGAGTGCCTTTTACTGAACTTTTACCCAGATCACTGGACTAGTGAGGTCATGAACCTTAAAAATAATCTACTACACTCACTTTCTTAGAGCCTTGTGATTCCTTACTAAATTCTAAATTTTATCCCTTATCCTTAAAGTGAAATGTGGCTATTACCTGGAATCAAAACAGTTTCTCTTTATAGAAAATAGAAACACAGAAAACTAAGCTGTATGCAATTCAGAGATGAACAGATTGTGGTGAGCCCAGCCGCAATGGATACACTTAGATCACAGCTCCTGCATCTGTGAATCGGGGAACATCACAGAAGAGTTGAAAGCCAAAATATTATAAAGTCTTCTGCAGAACAATTTGTCCCAGAAATGAATGCATGAACAAGACCAAAACAAGGGAAATATCATTAGACCTATTAATGTGAAAGGGGGAATATTTTAAGAGTGTCTACCCCTGGACAAAGAACTATAGGCAGACAATAACTGCTGGGAGAAAGAGATGTGGCCTTCCCAGAAATAAGCCCTCTTGTGGGTTGTCCAGTCTACAATGATTAGTTCTGAAAAAAATATATAAAACAAAACTGGGCTATATGTGTGTCTATATATAAACATATATGCCATTGTATGTGTACATTTTTGTGCCTATGCTTACATGCATTGCTTACATACATCTACACATACATACATATATATACCTTTCATACTTTTATATATAACAATAACCAAAAAATAGAGACTATGGATTTAGAGGTCAGAGGGAAATAAGAGATGATTGTGGAAGGGTCATAGCTAGGAGTACCTGGATGGTAGAGAAGAAGAGGAGTAAACATTGATATAATTATGCTTCATTTAAATATTCATTACAGTGCTTTTTTAAATTAATAGTGTCCAATTCATTCTGCCTATAACTGGGTAGGAAAGAATGTATTTCTTGGGAGTTTAATTTTAGTATTAATTTAGTGGTTCTTTTAAATGAGATTTCAATGAAACTGTCGACCTATGTATGTCA
Organism: Rattus norvegicus; assembly: GCF_021556685.1. NCBI lineage: Eukaryota > Metazoa > Chordata > Mammalia > Rodentia > Muridae > Rattus > Rattus norvegicus. The sequence goes on along the minus strand of NC_141537.1, from coordinate 55,479,739 downwards.
AACCTTTGATTTAACACTGTGATAAAAACAACAAACACAGTTACATTTTAAGGAAGACATCTTATACTAGTGAAGATGATAATAAGGAAGGGAGAAAATTCACTATGGCCTCAATTTAAGCAACAATGGAATGTCTAGAATAAGAAAAATAATCTTCTCCTGAGAAGTGCCCCAATCTGGCTATTTAATAGGAAATGATCAGTTCTGATGTTCATAGATAGATAGATGATAGATTAGAGATAGATAGATAGATAGATAGATAGATGATAGATATAGAGATATATGTTTATATCTATGTACATCTAGATATAGAAAGATAAATGAAATCAGAACTTGAAGAAAAAGAGATTATGAAGTTTAGACAGATCAAGGTTCATGAGAGAGGTTGTTGGGAAGGAAGGGACGAGGGGAATGATGTAATGATTTTATAATTTCTAAATAGTTGAATATTCTGTACTTAATCATTTTCATCTTGTTAGGAGATGGTTTATATAAATGCAGATTCCATTCTGAGTTATAGCAAGAACAAGCAAAAACAAACCAAGTAACCAAACAAAAAAGAAAATTACACCAAAAATCTTTCTAAATTTTTATTAGGTTTTAGATTATTTTATTATTTTAAATAGTAATGCTTACATGTAAGTACTGTTCCTGGATTATCCATTTACCATTTGCTTCTGTTCATATTATACAAAATATAATCCTGTTTTCCTGATCACACAACAAGATTTATGCGTAAAGTTCAGTTTGCTCAAATAATTATGCAGTATTTATCACTTTACTATCTTTGGCAAGGACAAAGATACTTGGGATTTTGACAGTAAAGAGTTATAATATCTGAGAGGAGAAATACCAAACAATACTTTAAAAAATGAAGTAAAAATAAAATCAAGCTGAGTTGATTTCTTTTCGTTTTTGAGGTGGATATGTAAATATGTAAATATATAACCAGGTAGTCCTGCCAACCCAAGGAGATCATCACCTTTTGTATATTGTATCCCTTATGTCTGTCATTGAAAATGGCACAAAATGAGATGATTCTAGGAAACATTCTCACATGTTTACACAGGTTGGTTTTTCTTAAAGTATATGCATAATTCCTGAATTTTGATTTCATAGGAGGAAAGTTTTCAAATCAGTTCACATACTCATTAGTTTCTCAGTAGCAAATAGTAAGGATTCTCTATTAGGATACATATGCTAAAAAAATCTATGAGGGTCAAATATATCTAAAAAATTATATGCAAATATGAAAACAAATTCACTGCAAAATTTTCATGAAAGGAATTCATGTAAATTTGTTCGGCACATTATCTTTCAGGAATCATTTAACATAAAAACCCCAAGTAATGACACTTCAATTTGATAAAATTCAGAGTTGTCAAATCATTGATGTGCAAACTACAGAGTTTCCACCTGCATATATTGTGTTTAATAAGATGGCCCAGTTGAAACTGTCAAATACAGCTTATGAAGGAAAAAAAAAAGAATAGATTTCCCCAACAATGTTATTATAGAAACGAACAATAGTTCTGGAATTAAATCAGCACTGTGAAGCCATCCACAGCCTTCAGATGTCTTGAAGAAGTCCTGTTGGAGTGATTTCAGGGTGTTTCATTTGAGTTTCATATTTGGAATAGCAATGGTAATATCACTTCAACTTCATACTTAAAATATATAAACATTTAAACCAGTGCTAAAAATGTGGACAAGATGCAATAATTCAATTGATATTCCTTGACAAAGTTTTAAGTGTAGTTTGTCAAATTAAAGAAATAATATAAATTGTGGCCTTCAGGCTAGATTCATACAAATGCAGCCTTTTTCTGCATGCATCACTTGTAGATCTGCCTGCACATGTAAACAAGATGTGCCATTTTCTAAGGCTTAAAACGCTTTCAGAACTGGTGAGATTGCTTTGTGGTAATGAATACTTTATGCTTTGAAAAAACTAAGTTCGGATCTCAGCACCCACACTGAGCAGAATTTCAACAGCCTGTAGCTCCCATTCCAGGAGATTGGGCGTCTTTATCTGCCTTACTCTACCATATTCAAATATGTGGCATACACTCACACAGAAGCACACAGATACACACATATAGGCAAAGTCAAAATTGAGAACATGTTTAAATATCGTAAAACTTTCTAGTAACAATCACAAGAAGAACAGTTTTAGTTAACCTTTAAGTTACTTTACTCTCCTTTATTCATCCTCTGCCTTTCTTTCCCCACTGCCTTTGAAATGATATTTCCAAAACCAAACATTCCTGTAAATTCTCAGGAAAAATTTCCCAGCCTCTACCAGATGGCAGGCGTCAGATGGTAGCTTCATTGTGACATTACACTAGACAGTAGCTGTGGAAGCAGTCCCACACTAGTTCACCCTAGCAATGTACCAACCACTCAGTTTGGGTGAGACAGCATAACAGGTAAAACTAAAAACTACATACAACTGGAGGTCTGATGTAGTTGTGCCCTCTGTGAATCTACCTGCCCCTCCCAAAATTTCTAAAATAATTAGAAACAACCTAGAATTCTGTAATCTTGACCTTGTTATGGAGAGCTCAGTACTCAAGGAAACAACGGCAGTTCTTTTTTTCATGAGCACATCTCTGTACTTGTGGCTTACTTTGTTTTTTGTTTATTCTGAACATCCTTAAATATTCAATTCATGAGTTGTTTTTGAAGTTATCAATCTTGACATTTTTGAGTTATTAAACATTTAACAATAAGATATGAATCATAATAAAATAAAATGCAAATATTAACATCTTAGGATATCAAAAGACAACTAATTTTACAGTTGAAAGCAATAATTTTATATAGTGTAATATACTTAAAACTTCCTATTGGCAAATCTTGGTGCTTGAATCATTCATTTGAAATTAAATGTTGTACTAACAAATAAAACCCACTAATGAAATGGTATGTTTGATAGGTATAAATATCAAGTTTGAAATTTATTTCATTTAGCGATTACTAACTTACTATTTCAGAGGTTCTGGTAGTACCAAGTTCCGATATGGCCATGGCAGGGTTGACTACAATGTGTGGATAGTTTGCCTTACATGTTGATGGCATGGGTTCATTTACTCACCTATTCATTTGAATTTCTATCACAGGAAATTTAATCAGTTTACTTCTTAACATACAAGATACCTTATTCAATGCAGCATGCCACTCCCATTTCATTTAACCTGGATTTCCTTAAATTTATCACCGTCATAGCCACTTTTTCCCCTTCTATAAGATTATAACCTTAAGATTTGAGTAAGAATTTAACTATGTAAAATCTTTGTATCTAGAGAAGACATTTATGAGGTCCTAAAATAAAAGTGATTCTAGGTAGAAAATTAGTCATTTACAGTTTCCCTCCAAAAGTAGAAAAGCAATAATAATGAGGAATTCATCAAGCTAAGCATTTCTAAAATTATTTATATGCCATTTTGGAGCAAGAAAAAAATTTTAAATTACAAACCTTTTTTTCCTCAAAAGCAATTGTATCAAAAGCAGATTCCCTTCTCCCATCATCTACATTATTGGGTGAGAATTTTGCAACAGTTATTCTTAGAGAATCATAAACCTCTGCATGTATAAGCACCGATGCCATTGTGCAGAACTCGTGTACCGGAAATGAGCTGCAAGGACATAAGCAAGCATGACTGAGAGTCTCAGAGAACCATCACTGGTTTTCATCACTCTAGTCAGAGGAGCCCCAGTTTTCAGTGCAATTCCTTTCTATAGTGGGGCAAAAGTGTGAGCAACAGGTGCTTCATAATGAGAGTACATCAATTGATCATAAAACCAGAGAATACCTGAACTACAATATAACATTCCTACACATTCTTCCATTTAGGAAAAAGAACCATTTGTTTATAGCCAGGTGAGCAAGGAAATCTGTGGAAGTTTTATTTGGGACTGAACCTGCTTACAGAGTAAGCGCAGCATATTGGCCATGTTTTCTAAATTGCTATTGAAATCCCACCAAGTGTTGTAGCACAACACTGCATATTCCAGCAGTCCAGTTAGGAAACAAAGGCTGGTGAACCTCTGTGTGCTTGAGGCCAGTCTGTTTTACGTAGAGAGTTTAAGGCCAAAGAAATGTTTATTTCTCTCAAAAGGAAAAAAAATCATAAGAAATTTTTGTTAAATATTATTCTCGTATTTAAAAATAAGTTGATGACATTCTAAAGGAAGATCATCAATACAAAGAAGTATTTCACCAAATTCTTGCATGCAGACATTATGCCTTGAATTTTTATGTGCATTTATTTCCCTTTACTTAATAGTAGGCAGCTTGAGTGGGTCTCCTCTGTGCAACTGATACTGTTCCTAATAATGAGATCAATTCATTTGTGTTAGAATAGAAATAACTTTCTCCTCCAAGTTCATAAATTATGAGCATCACTCATTAGTTTAAGATAGCATGATGAAGGTTGGAGGATAGCTGTAGTAAAAAAAAATCAATTTCATCAGAAATAACGAAGAGATCATGCAGCAGCGCTATGCTGGGAAACAAGATACAGAACTGAGAAGCGACAGTGTCAAGACTGGGAAAGTGAAGCTACGGTATAAATACATTAGCATTTGCAGCCAGGAGCACATAACACTTAATGAGAAAGGCAATAAAAGGACATTTATCTGTTTTCGCTGGGAGACCAAAGTCCAGCTAGAGCAAGACACAGTTACCAGTTCATCTTCGTGAGAAAATCATAAGCCATTAAAGGGATGAAAATTCTAAGTTTAAGGATATGTATTAAATCAAAATTGACAAAATAATTCGTTATGCATGTAGCAATATTAGATAACTGTACCACTAAGCACCATCATCAGCATTAGTATTGAAATAACAGTTTGCCACGGGTCAAACATTATATGGTGCCTGGCAACTCCTTCAAGAAGCTGTTTTCTGCAATTGACAGATAAGTAAATTATGGCTCTAGGAGTTTCCTATATCCATTCCTCAAAGTGAGAGATAATTTGACTTTCTGTAGGTGGAACTAAGCTAGTCTCAGTTTGGCTTAGTTCCCCTCTTAGAAAATTGATACTGTGAGTGATCTTAGGCAAGTACTAATACAATTTAGCCAATTATCTAACTTTATTACTTTTAGTTATGTGTCATACATATATATTGCAAATATACAGGGAATATATGCATATAGATGTATTATTGATACAATAGTACAATATTTTAGGACTGTAAGGAATATAACATGTTTTCTCATTTAATTGTAAATATGATTTTTAGTAGGTTAATGCTTTCTGAGATATACTTTATATATAATAGTTAAATAGTTACATGCATAGACATGTAATTCAACAATAATTATATGTTTGCTTTAAATAGTAAATATATTATCTCAAATACAAGTGTACATATAAATGGTATAAATTTATATATACATATTTATGTGTGTGTATATATATACACAAAACTAATAGCTTAGGTACAATATATAACTTGAATTTTCTATAGAACTTTAAAAGATATTTTGCAGAAACATTAATAATTGATACATATCTATATGACACATCTCTGAACAAATTAGGATATGATGTAGTTTTATGTTTTTCTTACTTAAAATGAGATTCAGAATATCTATAGCAATAAACAAATGAAGAATATATGTTAAGCTTCTTGTCACTTTTTGCTTCATTTTTCAAGATTATGGTTTTTGTAGCAAAGAAGATGAGAATTCCGTTCTTCCTAACCATGTGATTTGGATCATTTTAAAGTATAGACTAAAAATTCATTTACCAACTATAATATAAATTTTTTTAAAAGTTTGTTTCTCAGGTTTCTTTGACTTGAGGCAAAATTATCCTCTAAGCTTTAAATACATGATCATCTGAATAAACAGCTAAGTTACTTATAAAACAAACAGTTGAACAAAGAAACAAATTGACAAAGAAAAAAATAGAATAATTATCTTATTTTTCCATAGACCCTGAACAAAACTAATCCTGAAAACAAAATATAATTATCAAATATTAAAAGAGACTTAAAATATTTTGCTTGCATTCCATTATTTGTTTTTAAAGCTTTTTTTGTAATTTTAGTGACATTATCAACTCCATTGTTACTTCTAAGCATTCTTGCTTCCTTTGCATATTAAAGAAATGATGCATAAATGCAATCAGAATCTCTCCACTCCCCCCCAACTCTGTGTGCCATATAGTTTGAGACAATTCTTTTGAAACTTTTTCAATTAGGAGTGAACGAAATTAATGTTGTCATTTGGTGAAATTTTATTTTGACAACAATTCTAATTTTTAGAATGTTTCTCCTTTTGTCTAATATTAATTCAATAAATCAATGAATTTGTAAAAGTCCATTCTTTCCCAATTCTGCATTTGGGATCTTTGGCATTAAAAGGAAGAAAAAGATGCCCCTTGACAGCAGTCATCAGTGATTTAGTCTGTGTTCTGCCAATCAGTGGCTGGTAAGGCAAAGACTACACTACCAAATTATATTCCCAACAGAAGTGGATATAGATACTAACAAACTCTGAGCACAGTGACATCTGCATCTGTGTAAAGGAGCCAATTTGAATGCTATCTGGTACCAAAGAGTTGGGCTACTTGAAGTCTTAATGGAGACATTTTGGTTCTGGCATTCAGGTTGTGGTGAAAGTCTCACAGAGAGACACTGACAAGAGTGTTATGCACTCACCACCACTCCCAAAAGGAAATAAGAAAGTCTAGGTAGCATTGGGCACCTAGAATAATGACCAGAAAAATAAGGAATCAAAATGAAAAATTTCTCTTTTTTTGGAAGACACGGAAAGGTTTACTTTTCATATTAATACCCACTATTGAAACATTTTAAGTCACTTTTCATGACATTATATTCAAGAGTCAATTACAAGTAAGATGGTCTGGGGAGCCTGGAATGTTCTTTCCAAGGTACAACAAACTGTGTCTGTAAGTAACAGCTTGAGTGAAAATTACTGTCATTAGGGTGCAGTGGTAAAGAGTTTTTATTTCTATTTAATTCAAATTAAATCTCATTGAAAATACAAGGGGAATAGGGGCGGTTATTGCCGGGAATGCCACTATAGCTTCTGTTCAGCATTCCACGATCCTTTTATTAAAAGGAGGCTGACAGCTTCAGCCCATCCACTGCTATTCTGTTTAGATATTTTCCCCATGACTCTCTATGTTTGAAAGTAAAATTAGGAAATAGTGACAATGGATCAGTGGCAAGGTGTCCTGAACACAGCAACTGTATCAGTGTTTATGCAGGAGTGAGTAAAGCTTCTTTCACCATTTCTAAGCTTGTGTTTAATAGAAGAAAGAACGAAAAAAAAAACTGATCACCTCCTATCTAATATCTATGGACTAAAATGAGCAATGATATTTTTGGCAGTGTTATAATTCTGTTAATTCTCATAATAAATTCAACAGATTTCTAAGCAGAATATTTTTACTGTGATGGATTTAAGAAAGAGTTTGCAATGATTCCCATGCTCTTCTTTGTTCATGACTCACTTTTTTTTTATATATTCTTACAGTCTTTTTGATTCCTTTCTTTAAACCAAGCATAGATGTTATTTGTAACTAAGTGTGGTTCTTTACACTCTTCTTTCCGTCTGTCTTTTTACTGGTTACTTCCATGAGCATATTTATAATTTTCTTGTTGCTGTAAGAAAGTACTGACAAATGTAGGGATATAAAACAACACATGTGTAGAGTTGCATAGCTCTGAATGTCAGAAATCCTGAAATCAGTATCAGCAAGGTGGACTTCTTTGGGGACTGAGGAGAAATCTTCCTTCCTTTTCTAGCACATGTAAGTAGCATGTAGATCTCCATTTGATATCTTTGGTTTAAATAGAGACTTGTGACTATATGGAGCCCACCTGGAACATCCAGGTTCATCTCCTATCTCAAGGTCCTTAATGTAATCATATCTGTAATGGTCTCTTTGTCACATAATACAACACAATTCCAAGGATTAAGGAGCTACAGGCCAAGTATTTCACCTACCATTTATGTAAAATAAAAGACTAAATAAGCCCATCAGAAGATGACAATTTACACCTTTATTTAATGCCATGACAAATTGAATAAGCTGTTTCCAGTCATCAGTAAAGTGCTCTTAGATAAAGGAAAGAGGAAGGAAGTAATACTACTGCCTCTAAAGGTGTTCAGATTCTCCTGATCCTGAGTCTTGTACCATATTCAGAGACTGGGAAAAGCAATGTTTCTCCCCAATCACATTGAAATATACTGTTTTTAGGAATGTAAGAAGATATGGAATTGTTAAGGAAGGCAATGTGACCAGGACCATGGAACTACACAACCTTCATCAGGGAGTAGATGATGAACAGTGGGTACATCTAGTCAGGACCAGCAGGCAAAAGTTTCCTTTTGTGTATTTGAGCATCCTGCTCTAAATACATCTGTACATGCATTTCAGCTGTCACATATGAAAACATGTAATATTATCTTTGCCATTATCATAATCATTATTATCTTGGCACCATCCAAATTTGACAGTAAAAGATCTTGCAACTACAGTAGACTAATGTTCAACAAGGTGAAATAACTACAAAGGAATATGGACCTAAGAGGTTTAGTTCCAAGTTCTCTTTGTTAGCCACATGATACATTTCATTCATATAAATAAATGTGCACTGGGGTCTTTTTAAGTGCTGTACTATAGTGTTTTTAGGGAGAGAAAAAAAGTAACCTTTGACTCATAAAAATGGTGTGCCTCAAGCAAAAAGATAAAAGGAACCCACAGATGCTCAGGTGACCCTTGTGACACAATTATCTTTCAGAGTTTGAAGGTCAGCTTTATGCAGTACTATACTGACACATTTATGACAAAAATGATCCCAAGACACGAGGCCATGACATTTGTCTCAGGCGTCTTAAGATATAAACCACATAGCTGAATCTTTGAATTGAACGATATATGCATCCTATGGAAACATGATTTGATGGATGTTAGTTCACTGTGAGTTACCTGTAATGATATTAGACGGTTTTATGCTGAGGACTTGACTTATCAATTCGTGGGATTTTTTTCTCACCATAATAACTATACATATTATCTGTTAGTTAAATACATCAAATTCTATATTTAGAACTCAATTTACTCATTGGTAAAATATAAAAAAATCACAATCTCATTCTCTAAATGAAGATTAGAAATATTAAAAATTATGTTTCAAATCCAAAAGTTCCAACCTGATACCTGTTAATTACTCATTGTATAATTGATTTTCTTATTGCTGTGACATGACAAGAAGTATCTTAAGGAAAGATGGAATTACATACATTTTTCACAATTGCTGTAATGGGCTGTAGTTCTTCATATTAGAGGTGGAATTGGGAAGTCACAGTGAGAAAGTCACAAGAACAATCAAGTGAGAGGCAAGTGAGGTAAGCATAAAGCACCTGGTTACAATAAGTATGTAGTCAGAGAACAAGGGCAAGACAGGAAGTCAAGTCAGATGATCAAACTTTCGGTCCCCAGCTCCGAAAAAAAAAAAAAAAAAAGAACCAGATGATCAAACTTTAAAGCCTTCCTACATCCTACCTCTAAGAATATGGTGACCCACATTTTTTGTCAATATTTTACCTCCTATTATTACTGTACCCACCAAGTTTAATTTTTGGGGGGCGGGAATCAATCAGGAGCTAAAACTAATCAAGACAATTGCTATACAAATTAAACTGAATCCCTCAGTCTTATAACCTCTTCCAAAAGCTGATATTCTCAATTAACATAGATGGAGAAACCAAGATATTATAAAAAAACAAATTTACATAATATCTTTCTACAAATCCAGTCCTAAAAAGGATAATAAATGGTAAAGTCCAACACAAGGAGACAAGGTACACCCTAGAAAAAGCAAGAAACTAATCATTTTGCAACAAAACAAAGAGAAGAGTAGCGCACAAACATAATCTCACCTCCAAATACGAAGATAACAGGAAACAACAATCACTATTCCTTAATATCTCTCAAAATCAATGGACTCAATTCCTCAATAAAAAGACACTGATTAGCAAACTGGATACATAATGAGGACCCACCATTTTGCTGCCTACAGGAAACACACCTCAGAAACAAAGACAGACACTACCTCAGAGTAAACGACTGGAAAACAACTTTCCAAGCAAATGGTATGAGGAAGCTAGCTGGAATAGCCATTTTAATTCAACTAAAAGTCCTCAAAAAAGGTAAGGAAGAACACTTCATATTCATTGAAGAAAAAAATCCACCAAGATGAACTCTCAATCCTAAATATCTATGCTCCAAATACAAGGGCACCTACTGCCATAAAAGAAACTTTACTAAAGCTCAAAGCACACATTTCACCTCACTCAATAGTAGTAGGAGATTTCAACACCTTACCCTCATCAATGGACAGATCATGGAAGCAGAAATTAAACAAAGACATAGACAGACTAACAGAAGTTATGAACCAAATGGACTTAACATATTTATAGAGCATTCTATCCTAAAACAAAAGGATATACCTTCTTCTCACCACCTCATGATACTTTCTCCAAAATTGACCATATAATTAGTCATAAAAAAGGCGTCAACAGACACAGAAAGATAGAAATAATCCCATGCATCCTCTCAGACTACCATGGGCTAATGCTGCTCTTCAATAACAATAAGAAAAGAACACCCACATATACATGGAAGTTGAACAATGCTCTACTCAATGATAATCTGGTCAAGGAAGAAATAAAGAAATTAAAGACTTCTTAGAATTTAATGAAAATGAAGGTACAACAAACCCAAACTTATGGGACACAATGAAAGCTCTGCTAAGAGGAAAACACATAGCGCTGAGGGCCTGCAGAAAGATACAGGAGAGAGCATATATCAGCAGCTTGACAGCACACCTAAAAGCTCTAGAACAAAAAGAAGCAAACACACACAGGAGGAGTAGAAGGCAGGAAATAATCAAACTCAGAGGTGAAATCAACCAAGTAGAAACAAAAAGGACTATACAAAGAATCAACAGAACCAAGAGTTGTTTCTTTGAGAAAATCAACAAGATAGATAAACCCTAAGCCAGACTAGCCAGAGGACAGAGAAAGTGTGTCCAAATTAACAAAAACAGAATCAGAAACAAAAAGGGAGACATAAAAACAGAATCAGAGGAAATTCAAAAAATCTTCAGACCCTACTACAAAAGCTTAGATTCAACAAAATTTGAAAATCTGGAGGAAATGGACAATTTCCTAGAAAGATACAGGTACCAAAGATAAACCAGGAACAGATAAACCAGTTAAACAACCCCATAACTCCTAAAGAAATAGAAGCAGTCATTAAAAGTCTCCCAATCAAAAAGAGCCAAGGTCCAGATGAGTTCATTGCAGAATTCTATCAGACCTTCATAGAAGACCGCATACCCATACTATCCAAACTGTTCCACAAAGTTGAAACAGATGGAGCGCTACTGAATTCCTTCTTTGAAGTCACAATTATTCTAATAAATAAACCATACAAAGACCCAACAAAGAAAGAGAAATCAGACCAATTTCCCTTATGAATAATCGACGGAAAAATACTCTATAAAATTCTTGAAATATGAACCCAGGAATACACCAAAACAATCATTCATCATGATCAAGTGGGCTTCATACCAGGTATGCAGGGATGGTTTAATATATGGAAAACCATCAACGTAATCCACTATATAAAAAACTAAAAGAAAAACCACACGATCATTTCATTAGATGCTAAGAAAGCATTTGACAAAATTCAACACAGCTTCATGATAAAAGTCCTGGAAGAACAGGAATTCAAGGCCCATACATAAACATAGTAAAAGCCATATACAGCAAACCAGTATCTAACATTAAACTAAATAGAGAGAAACTTGAAGCAATCCCACTAAAATCAGGGACTAGAAGGCTGCCCAGTCTCTCCCTACTTATTCAATATAGTTCTCGAGGTCCTAGCCAGAGCAATCACAGAGTGAAAGGAGATCAAAGGGATACAGATTGGGAAGGAAGAAGTCAAAATATCACTATCTGCAGGTGATAGGATTGTATATTTAAGTGACTCCTGAAGTTGCACCAGAGAACTGCTAAACTTGATAAACATCTTCAGCATAGTGGCTGGGTATAAAATTAACTCAAATAAATCAGTAGACTTTCTCTAAACAAAAGAGAAACAAGCTGAGAAAGAAATTAGGGAAATGACACCTTCAAAATAGTCTCAAATAATATAAAATACCTCTGTGTGTTTTAGTCATGCAAGTGAAAATCTGTATGAGAAGAACTTCAAGCCTCTGAAGAAAAAATTGAAGAAGATCTCAGAAGATGGAAAGATCTCCCATGCTCATAGTTTGGCAGGATTAATATAGTAAAAATGGCCATTTTTACCAAAAACTATCTATAGGTTCAATGCAATCCCCATAAAAATTCCAAACCAATTTTTCAGAGTTAGACAGAACAATTTGCAAATTCATCTGGAATAACAAAAAACCCAGGATAACTAAAACTATCCTCAAAAATAAAAGGACTTCAGGCAGAATCACTATCCCTGAACTCAAGTAGTATTACAGTGCAATATTGATAAAAACTATATGGTATTGTTACAGAGACATGCAGATAGACCAGTGGAATAGAATTGAAGACCCAGAAATGAACCCACACACCTATGGTCATATTATTTTTGACAAAGGAGCCAAAACCATGCAATGGAAAAAAAGATAGCATTTTCAGCAAATGGTGCTGGTTCAACTGGAGGTCATCATGTAGAAGAATGCAGATCGATCCATTTTAATAACCCTGTACAAAGCTTAAGTCCAAGTGGATCAAGGACTGCCACATCAAACCTGATACACTCAAACTAATAGAAGAAAAAGTGGGGAAGAATCTCAAACACATGGGCACTGGAGAAAATTTCCTGAACAATACACTAATGGCTCATGCTCTAATATTAAGAATTGACATATGGGATCTCATAAAGCTACAAAGCTTCTGTAAGGCAAAGGACACTGTCATTAGGACAAAATGGCAACCAACAGATTGAGAAAAGATGTTTAACAATCTCAACTGATAGAGGGCTTATATTCAATATATAAAAAGAACTCAGTAAGTTAGACTGCAGGGAAACAAATAACCCTATTAACAATGAGGTTCAGAGCTAAACAAAGAATTCATAGCTGAGGAATGCTGTATGGCTGAGAATCACCTAAAGAAATGTTCAACATCATTAGTCATAAGGGAAATTCAAATCCCAACAACCCAGAGATTCCACCTCACACAGTCAGAATGGCTAAGATCAAAAACTCAGGTGACAGCAAATGCTGGCGAGGATGTGAAGAAAGAGGAACAGTCCTCCATTGTTGGTGGGATTGCAGACTGGTACAACCATTCTGGAAATCAGTCTGGAGGTTCCTCAGAAAATTGGACATTGCACTGCCTGAGGACCCAGCAATACTACTCTTGGGCATATACCCAATATATCCTCCAACATATAACAAATACACATGCTCCACTATGTTCATAGCAGCCTTATTTATAATAGCCAGAAGCTGGAAAGAACCCAGATGCCCTTCAACAGAGGAATGGATACAGAAAATGTGGTACATCTACACAATGGAATACTACTCAGCTATCAAAAACAATGATGTTATGAAATTCATAGGCAAATGGATGGAACTGGAAAATATCATCCTGACTGAGGTAACCCAATCACAGAAAAACACACACGGTATGCACACACTGATAAGTGGATATTAGCCCAAATGCTCGAATTACCCAAGATGCACAGAACACATGAAACTCAAGAAGGATGACCAAAATGCAAATGCTTCACTCCTTCTTTAAAAGGGGAACAAGAGTACTCTTAGGAGGGGATAGGGAGGCAAAGTTTAGAACAGAGACTGAAGGATCGCCCATTCAGAGCCTGCACCACATGTGGCCCATACATATACAGCCGCCAAACTAGATAAAATGGATGAAGCAAAGAGGTGCAGGCTGACAGGAACCGGATGCAGATCTTTCCTTAGAGACACAGCCTGAATATGGCAAATACATAGGCGAATTCCAGCAGCAAACCAGTGAACTGAGAATGGGACCCCCGTTGAAGGAATCAGAAAAAGGACTGAAAGAGCTGAAGGGGCTTGACACCCCATATGAACAACAATGCCAACCAACCAGAGCTTCCAGGGAATAAGCCACTATCTAAAGACTATACATGGATTGACCCTGGGTTCCCTCTGCATAGGTAGCAATGAATAGCCTAGTAAGAGCACCAGTGGAAGGGGAAGCACTTGGTCCTGCCAAGACTGAACCCCCAGTGAACGAGATTGTTGGGGGAAGGAGGTAATGGGGGGAGGATGGGGAGAGGAACATCCGCATAGAAGGGGAGTGTGAGGAATTAGGGGGATGTTGTCCTGGAAACCAGGAAATGGAATTACTTTTTTTATTGTAAAAAAAGAAATACCCAATTTAATAAAGATGAAATAAAGAAAGCTGATATTCTACCACTGACACAACATACCAACTATAAGTGGATGCATAAGCAAGCTGCACAATGGAAGAAAACCCTTAAATATCTGATAGAGGATTAGTATATCAAATACACAATGAACCTAAAATATTTAACCATGAAGGAAACCAATAATTCAACAAATAATATGCTTTCAATCTGAACAGAAACTTCCCAAAAAAGAAATCTCAATGATTAATAAACATTTTTAAAGTGTTCACTATCCTTAGTAATCAGGTAAATGGAGATCAAACTAACCTTGAAGTAAAATCATCATCAAACATGTGATCCCTTGCCAGAGCAGCTTTATTCATTCTTGGTGTATAAACTACTGGAACCTATTTAGAGTAATATGATAGTTTCTCTAATATTTTTAAATAGACCACCATATGCTCTAGATATACCATTGTTGGGCATATATCCACTACCCTACATTTTAGTACAGATAAATGTGTAAACTTTGTATATTGATGCTTTATTAGCAATAACTAAGAAATAGCTAAAATATAGCTAAAGCATCATTGATATCAATCACAGTACAAAGGGATACAGAAATATGATATGTCAACAGAACGGAATACTACTCAGTATTAGAAGAAGACGAAATCATAAAATTTACAGATATATGGACTGAACTAAAAAAAAATTAAAGGTTAGTTTGATCTGACACCACAAAATAACATTCTGGTTTTTAATATCTTAAATTTATGTTTTTACGTTGGAGTATCTACAGAGACCATGAGTAGGTTAATAATCATAAAGAGGTCTTGGGTGGGGGAGAAGCTAAACACATTATATAGAAGTAAAAGAAAACTATATTGGTTATGTAAAAACTTAAAAGAAGGAGTATACAAAGATGGTCGACTAAAACTAGGATACATGAAAAAACTTCTAGAACCTACTATTTGATTATCCACTTGAAATTATAATAATAATAAAAAAAATGAAAGCACACTATGTGAACAGATTTTCTGACCCAAGAATTTGCAGATTCTTAATTAAAACTTCATTGGGAGGTGGAGAGAAATTTTAATCCAGCAATAAAGCTGCTCTTTCAAGTGGTTACATCCAAAGACCTAGGCTTGTGCAATCTGGCTGGAATAAAGACACACCACCCACCTTTAATTCCTCTGGTGAGAATACAGATGTGATCTTGCTATACACTTTTAAAGAAAGATTAGTTCATAGAAGGAAGCAGCTATGTTTGAATACGGTGTATAACTGAGGGGCAGACAAACTGACCAAAAAAAAAAAAAAAGATTTCACAGAATGAGTAAGAGATAGGGTTTGCCCAACTCTCACAGGAACAGCACCAGAGAAGCTATTTCCGAGCAGCGTAGAGTAAGTCAGGGATCAGTCTGTTTAGAATCAGTACAGTGAATAGAGTGTGGTGGAGGGGAGTTCATTCCTGAGTTCATGCAGTTCAGTGCACATCAGCAGAGGCACTTGAAGCTAGAGAATAAGGCAGAGCCAGAGGTTAGAACAAATTGCCAGAGTTAGTTTGAAGCCAAATAAAGCTATTCAATGAGAATATGAGAGAAGCCAGATTGAATTTCTCAGCTTGGAGAGGACTTAGAGCCTGAACAGTTGAGTTGAACCAGCCAGTCAAAGTTCAGAAACTAGAAAGGGTGACCTTATTCAGCAGTAAGCCTCTGAAATGACAATTACACCAGGAGAATAAAATAAACTTTTACGGGGAGGAACATGGTTATTATGAACTCATATCAGCTGTGGCTATCTACCCAAGAACTTTATAAAGAAAAGTAATGGCATGAAGGTAAAAACAAGGATGCTTGAGGAGAAGGGGTCAGTGGGACAGAAATAAATGGTAATAAAAGGTGTAAATATAGTCATAAAACATCGTAAATGTAAACTGAACTTGTGAAAACTAAAAATCGATACATTCATAATAAAGTAAAAGATATTAGCTTTGTGATGAAATATCAAAGCAACATGGTAAACTGTATTGCACTGTTCATATTACTATTTCAATATTGAAAGTCTGGATGAATCCTGCAGTAAGAAACTTGTTTAATTTTTCTCATTTGCATTGTCAATATCCAAAATCATAATTTTAATCATATTTTTATTTGGAATACTTTTTAATAAGTTTGAGAAAGTGAATGACTGGGAAAACTTCAGAACACTTCCATTTATCTCATCAGCACTCAACTCACACACAACTTCACTCCCCTCAGATGCCTGACAAAGAATTTCAAGCTGAATTCTCATGTAAAAAAGTGAGGTAGGAAGAGTCCACATGTGAGGTAACTTTTCTAAAATTAAGACCTATTTGACATCTCATATCTCTGAATATGATGAGAAATTATTTTTTTTAATTTTTTTATTAACTTGAGTATTTCTTATATACATTTCGAGTGTTATTCCCTTTCTCGGTTTCCTGGCAAACATCCCCCTCCCCCATCTGCTTCCTTATGGGTGTTCCCCTCCCAACCCTCCCCCCATTGCCGCCCTCCCCCCACCAGTCTAGTTCACTGGGGGTTCAGTCTTAGCAGGACCCAGGGCTTCCCCTTCCACTGGTGCTCTTACTAGGATATTCATTGCTACCTATGGGGTGAGTCCAGAGTCAGTCCATGTATAGTCTTTAGGTAGTGGCTTAGTCCCTGGAAGCTCTGGTTGCTTGACATTGTTGTACATATGGGGTCTCGAGCCCCTTCAAGCTCTTCCAGTTCTTTCTCTGATTCCTTCAACGGGGGACCTATTCTCAGTTCAGTGGTTTGCTGCTGGCATTCGCCTCTGTATTTGCTGTATTCTGGCTGTGTCTCTCTGGAGCGATCTACATCCGGCTCCTGTCGGTCTGCACTTCTTTGCTTCATCCATCTTGTCTAATTGGGTGGCTGTATATGTATGGGCCACATGTGGGGCAGGTTCTGAATGGGTGTTCCTTCAGTCTCTCTTTTAATCTTTGCCTCTCCGTTCCCTGCCAAGGGTATTCTTTTTCCTCATTTAAAGAAGGAGTGAAGCATTCACATTTTGATCATCCGTCTTGAGTTTCGTTTGTTCTAGGGATCTAGGGTAATTCAAGCATTTGGGCTAATAGCCACTTATCAATGAGTGCATACCATGTATGTCTTTCTGTGATTGGGTTAGCTCACTCAGGATGATATTTTCCAGTTCCAACCATTTGCCTACGAATTTCATAAACTCGTTGTTTTTGATAGCTGAGTAAAATTCCATTGTGTAGATGTACCAAATTTTCTGTATCCATTCCTCTGTTGAAGGGCATCTGGGTTCTTTCCAGCTTCTGGCTATTATAAATAAGGCTGCAATGAACATAGTGGAGCACGTGTCTTTTTTATATGTTGGGGCATCTTTTGGGTATATGCCCAAGAGAGGTATAGCTGGATCCTCAGGCAGTTCAATGTCCAATTTTCTGAGGAACCTCCAGACTGATTTCCAGAATGGTTTTACCAGTCTGCAATCCCACCAACAATGGAGGAGTGTTCCTCTTTCTCCACATCCTCGCCAGCATCTGCTGTCACCTGAGTTTTTGATCTTAGCCATTCTCACTGGTGTGAGGTGAAATCTCAGGGTTGTTTTGATTTGCATTTTCCTTATGACTAAAGATGTTGAACATTTCTTTAGGTGTTTCTCATCCATTCGGCATTCCTCAATGTGAATTCTTTGTTTAGCTCTGAACCCCATTTTTTAATAGGGTTATTGTTTCCCTGCGGTCTAACTTCTTGAGTTCCTTGTATATTTTGGATATAAGGCCTCTATCTGTTGTAGGTTTGGTAAAGATCTTTTCCCAATCTGTTGGTTACCGTTTTGTCCTAACCACAGTGTCCTTTGCCTTACAGAAGCTTTGCAGTTTTATGAGATCCCATTTGTCGATTCTTGATCTTAGAGCATAAGCCATTGGTGTTTTGTTCAGGAAATTTTTTCCAGTGCCCATGTGTTCCAGATGCTTCCCTAGTTTTTCTTCTATTAGTTTGAGTGTGTCTGGTTTGATGTGGAGGTCCTTGATCCACTTGGACTTAAGCTTTGTACAGGGTGATAAGCATGGATCGATCTGCATTGTTCTACATGTTGCCCTCCAGTTGAACCAGCACCATTTGCTGAAAATGCTATCTTTTTTCCATTGGATGGTTTTGGCTCCTTTGTCAAAAATCAAGTGACCATAGGTGTGTGGGTTCATTTCTGGGTCTTCAATTCTATTCCATTGGTCTATCTGTCAGTCTCTGTACCAATACCATGCAGTTTATATCACTATTGCTCTGTAATACTGCTTGAGTTCAGGGATAGTGATTCCCCCTGAAGTCCTTTTATTGTTGAGGATAGCTTTAGCTATCCTGGGTTTTTTGTTATTCCAGATGAATTTGCAAATTGTTCTGTCTAACTCTTTGAAGAATTGGAATGGTATTTTGATGGGGATTGCATTGAATCTGTAGATTGCTTTTGGTAAAATGGCCATTTTTACTATATTAATCCTGCCAATCCATGAGCATGGGAGATCTTTCCATCTTCTGAGGTCTTCTTCAATTTCTTTCCTCGGTGTCTTGAAGTTCTTATTGTACAGATCTTTTACTTGCTTGGTTAAAGTCACACCGAGGTACTTTATATTATTTGGGTCTATTATGAAGGGTGTCGTTTCCCTAATTTCTTTCTCGGCTTGTTTCTCTTTTGTGTAGAGGAAGGCTATTGATTTATTTGAGTAAATTTTATACCCAGCCACTTTGCTGAAGTTGTTTATCAGCTTTAGTAGTTCTCTGGTGGAACTTTTGGGATCACTTAAATATACTATCATGTCATCTGCAAATAGTGATATTTTGACCTCTTCTTTTCCGATCTGTATCCCTTTGATCTCCTTTTGTTGTCTGATTGCTCTGGCTAGAACTTCAAGAACTATATTGAATAAGTAGGGAGAGAGTGGGCAGCCTTGTCTCGTCCCTGATTTTAGTGGGATTGCTTCAAGTTTCTCTCCATTTAGTTTAATGTTAGCAACTGGTTTGCTGTATATGGCTTTTACTATGTTTAGGTATGGGCCTTGAATTCCTATTCTTTCCAGGACTTTTATCATGAAGGGGTGTTGAATTTTGTCAAATGCTTTCTCAGCATCTAATGAAATGATCATGTGGTTCTGTTCTTTCAGTTTGTTTATATAATGGATCACGTTGATGGTTTTCCGTATATTAAACCATCCCTCCATGCCTGGGATGAAGCCTACTTGATCATGGTGGATGATTGTTTTGATGTGCTCTTGAATTCGGTTTGCCAGAATTTTATTGAGTATTTTTGCATCGATATTCATAAGGGAAATTGGTCTGAAGTTCTCTTTCTTTGTTGTGTCTTTGTGTGGTTTAGGTATAAGAGTAATTGTGGCTTCGTAGAAGGAATTCGGTAGGGCTCCATCTGTTTCAATTTTGTGGAATAGTTTGGATAATATTGGTATGAGGTCTTCTATGAAGGTTTGATAGAATTCTGCACTAAACCCGTCTGGACCTGGACTCTTTTTGGTTGGGAGACCTTTAATGACTGCTTCTATTTCCTTAGGAGTTATGTGGTTATTTAACTGGTTTATCTGTTCCTGATTTAACTTCGATACCTGGTATCTGTCTAGGAAATTGTCCATTTCCTGAAGATTTTCAAATTTTGTTGAATATAGGTTTTTATAGTAAGATCTGATGATTTTTTGAATTTCCTCTGAATCTGTAGTTATGTCTCCCTTTTCATTTCTGATTTTGTTAATTTGGACGCACTCTCTGTGTCCTCTCGTTAGTCTGGCTAAGGGTTTATCTATCTTGTTGATTTTCTCAAAGAACCAACTTTTGGTTCTGTTGATTCTTTCTATGGTCCTTTTTGTTTCTACTTGGTTGATTTCAGCTCTGAGTTTGATTATTTCCTGCCTTCTGCTCCTCCTGGGTGTATTTGCTTCCTTTTGTTCTAGAGCTTTTAGGTGTGCTGTCAAGCTGCTGACATATGCTCTTTCCTGTTTCTTTCTGCAGGCACTCAGCGCTATGAGTTTTCCTCTTAGCACAGCTTTCATTGTGTCCCATAAGTTTAAGTATGTTGTATCTTCATTTTCATTAAATTCTAAAAAGTTTTTAATTTCTCTCTTTATTTCTTCCTTGACCAGGTTATCATTGAGTAGAGCATTGTTCAATTTCCACTTATATGTGGGCATTCTTCCCTTATTGTTACTGAAGACCAGTTTTAGGCCGTGGTGGTCCGATAGCACGCATGGGATTATTTCTATCTTTCTGTACCTGTTGAGGCCCGTTTTTTGACCAATTATATGGTCAATTTTGGAGAAAGTACCATGAGGAGCTGAGAAGAAGGTATATCCTTTTGCTTTAGGATAGAATGTTCTATAAATATCCGTTAAGTCCATTTGGCTCATGACTTCTCTTAGTCTGTCGACATCACTGTTTAATTTCTGTTTCCATGATCTGTCCATTGATGAGAGTGGTGTGTTGAAATCTCCCACTATTATTGTGTGAGGTGCAATGTGTGTTTTGAGCTTTAGTAAGGTTTCTTTTACGTATGTAGGTGCCCTTGTATTTGGGGCATAGATATTTAGGATTGAGAGTTCATCTTGGTGGATTTTTCTTTGATGAATATGAAGTGTCCTTCCTTATCTTTTTTGATGACTTTTAGTTGGAAATTGATTTTATTTGATATTAGAATGGCTACTCCAGCTTGCTTCTTCTGACCATTTGCTTGGAAAGTTGTTTTTCAGCCTTTCACTCTGAGGTAGTGTCTGTCTTTGTCTCTGAGGTGTGTTTCCTGTAGGCAGCAGAATGCAGGGTCCTTGTTGCATATCCAGTTTGTTAATCTATGTCTTTTTATTGGGGAGTTGAGGCCATTGATATTGAGAGATATTAAGGAATAGTGATTATTGTTTCCCTTTATATTCATATTTGGATGTGAGGTTATGTTTGTGTGCTGTCATTCTCTTTGTTTTGTTGCCAAGACGATTAGTTTCTTGCTTCTTCTAGGGTATAGCTTGCCTCCTTATGTTGGGCTTGACCATTTATTATCCTTTGTAGTGCTGGATTTGTAGAAAGATATTGTGTAAATTTGGTTTTGTCATGGAATATCTTGGTTTCTCCATCAATGTTAATTGAGAGTTTTGCTGGATACAGTAACCTGGGCTGGCATTTGTGTTCTCTTAGGGTCTGTATGACATCAGTCCAGGATCTTCTGGCCTTTATAGTTTCTGGCAAGAAGTCTGGTGTGATTCTGATAGGTCTCCCTTTATATGTTACTTGACCTTTTTCCCTTACTGCTCTTAATATTCTTTATTTATTTTGTGCGTTTGATGTTTTGACAATTATGTGACAGGAGGTGTTTCTTTTCTGGTCCAATCTATTTGGAGTTCTGTAGGCTTCTTGTATGTCTATGGGTATCTCTTTTTTTAGGTTAGGGAAGTTTTCTTCTATGATTTTGTTGAAGATATTTACTGGTCCTTTGAGCTGGGAGTCTTCACTCTCTTCTATACCTATTATCCTTAGGTTTGATCTTCTCATTGAGTCCTGGATTTCCTGTATGTTTTGGACCAGTAGCTTTTTCCACTTTACATTATCTTTGACAGTTGAGTCAATGATTTCTATGGAATCTTCTGCTCCTGAGATTCTCTCTTCCATCTCTTGTATTCTGTTGGTGAAGCTTGTATCTACAGCTCCTTGTCTCTTCTTTTGGTTTTCTATATCCAGGGTTGTTTCCATGTGTTCTTTCTTGATTGCTTCTATTTCCATTTTTAATTCCTTCAACTGTTTGATTGTGTTTTCCTGGAATTCTTTCAGGGATTTTTGCGATTCCTCTCTGTAGGCTTCTACTTGTTTATTAATGTTTTCCTGTGTTTCCCTAAGTGTGTTCATGTCTTTCTTGAATTCCTCCAGCATCATGATCAAATATGATTTTGAAACTAGATCTAGCTTTTCTGGTGTGTTTGGAAATTCCATGTTTGTTTTGGTGTGGGAATTGGGCTCCGATGATGGCATGTAGTCTTGGTTTCTGTTGCTTGGGTTCCTGCGCTTGCCTCTCGCCATCAGATATTCTCTAGTGTTACTTTGTTCTGCTATTTCTGACAGTGGCTAAACTGTCCTATAAGCCTGTGTGCCAGGAGTGCTGTAGACCTGTTTTCCTCTCTTTCAGTCAGTTATGGGGACAGAGTGTTCTGCTTTCGGGCGTGTAGTTTTTCCTCTCTACAGGTCTTCAGCTGTTCCTGTGGGCCTGTGTCTTGAGTTCACCAGGCAGCTTTCTTGCAGCAGAAAATTTGGTCTTACCTGTGGTCCTGAGGCTCAAGTTCGCTCGTGGGGTGCTGCCCAGGGGCTCTCTGCAGCGGCAGCAACCAGGAAGACCTGTGCCGCCCCTTCCGGGAGCGTCAGTGCACCAGGGTTCCAGATGGTCTTTGGCTTTTTCCTCTGGCGTCCGAGATGTGCGTGCAGGGAGCAGTCTCTTCTGGTTTCCCAGGCTTGTCTGCCTCTCTGAAGGTTTAGCTCTCTCTCCCACAGGATTTGAGTGCAGAGAACTGTTTATCCGGTCTGTTTCTTTCAGGTTCTGGCGGTGTCTCAGGCAGGTGTCCTGCCGCTCCTGGGCCCTCCCCCACGGGAGCCCAGAGGCCCTATACAGTTTCCTCTTGGGCCAGGGATGTGGGCACGGGTGAGCAGTGTTGGTGGTCTCCTCCGCTCTGCAGCCTCAGGAGTGCCCACCTGACCAGGCGGTTGGGTCTCTCTCTCACCGGGTCTGGGAGCAGAGAGCTGCTTTGGGCCGGGATCTGCAGGTGTGGGACTTCCGGTAAACACAGAACGTGCCCGGTCCTAGAGAAATTCTGCTTCCGTGTGTCCCAAGCTCACCAGGCAGCTTTCTTGCAGCAGAAAATTTGGTCTTACCTGTGGTCCCGAGGCTCAGGTTTGCTCGTGGGGTGCTGCCCAGGGGCTCTCTGCAGCGGCAGCAACCAGGAAGACCTGTGCCGCCCCTTCCGGGAGCTTCAGTGCACCAGGGTTCCAGATGGTCTTTGGCTTTTTCCTCTGGCGTCCGAGATGTGTGTGCAGGGAGCAGTCTCTTCTGGTTTCCCAGTCTTGTCTGCCTCTCTGAAGGTTTAGCTCTCCCTCCCACGGGATTTGGGTGCAGAGAACTGTTTATCCGGTCTGTTTTTTTCAGGTTCCGGCGGTGTCTCAGGCAGGTGTCCTGCCGCTCCTGGGCCCTCCCCCACGGGAGCCCAGAGGCCTTATACAGTTTCCTCTTGGGCCAGGGATGTGGGCAGGGGTGAGCAGTGTTGGTGGTCTCTTCTGCTCTGCAGCCTCAGGAGTGCCCACCTGACCAGGCGGTTGGGTCTCTCTCTCACAGGGTCTGGGAGCAGAGAGCTGCTGCGGGCCGGGATCCGCGGGTGAGAAATTATTTTATTATTATATAGAATCTTAAAGTTTTTCCAGAAAACTTAGCTGTCTTCAGATCTGTATATAAATTGTAATTTTCTGCAACACCTTTTTGAAAGCTGGAGGATTGATCCCACTGAGAAGCTGAATGACTATGCAAATGCAAGTCTGAAGCCATTTATAATCTATTTAATAGACCCTGCTATGAGACTAATCGCTATTAACATTGTGGCCACAGCAGTAATACAGATATACATAGTCAGATAGAAAGAGCAAATCTATAAATATGTCAAAGGAGAAAAAGGACTTTTCTAAAATATTGAAAATGTAGCAGCTTGTCACACAAACATGCTATTGAATGTACAGTTTGTATGCTTTTGTTTTTGTTAACTTAGGGGCTTAAGACTTCTTCAGTCCCTTTCTTTCTTTCTTTTTTTTTTTTTGACTTCCGATGCTGTCATCATTATATTAAGTTGCTCTGTGCAGCTAAGTTGAGTTTCACTTCAGTGCTCAAATTCCCAACAGACAACTGAAAACTGATGATTTACTTTTTCTCATTGCAATCCTTTAATACACTACCACATATAGTCAATAGCATGTAACATACTTCCAGTTCCAACTTGTTCATGCATAATATAAGACTGTTGTTGCTTGGCCTCCAAGTAATCAGTATAATAAATACCCTTGCCAACCCTTAACCACTGTGCGTTCATGTACTCATTTCCCAATGTTCAGTCAACACATATTCACCACCTGCCAACTCTATCCTAAAAGACAAACGTCACGTATGTAATTGTTTCAGCAATTTATATATTAATTTATTATTATATATATTAATGTCAGTATTAATTTATGCATCATTTAAAAATTAGACTAAAATACGAAACAAAGAACTTCATGATGGAAAAACAAGGATCACTTTTGTATCAATATTATATGTTTCTTTGAAGACAAAGAATGGATCTACTCAATTTATTTTCATGCTGAGATCTAGGATGAGGACAAGGCACTTTCCTAGAATATTTCTGGTCACAGTATGCTTGTAGCAAAGTATCATACGACAAAAAAAAAAAAAAACACAATTTAGTTCTACTCACAGATAACTGTCCAAACCATCTCACATAGCCTCCCAGTTGGAATATTGTAGGGAAGGTATCTAGTATAACAGGCAGTGTACAACTATGAACATCAAATACATCATTTGATTGAAATTTGGAGTGCGGGTACGTTTCACATTCTACCTTAAATGGATATGCTGATTTTGTGAGCAAACCTTTAAGTGTAATCTATATTTCATGTAACTATTATTCATGTCATGTGATGTTCAAATGTACAAAGTACAATGTTCTGTAAGACACAGAATGTTGGTAGCAAATCCATTATTCTAGCCATGCTTGGTTTGCTTTTATATTACAGCTAGACCCACATTGCATTAAATTTGGGGAACACATTAAAAAATCATTTTTAGGCAATATTGTTAATGCCTTAGAAAATGAGAATGCAAACACAGTTTTACCTCATTTATTATAGCTATATAAAATATGTCTATCATATAAGAAGATAATCTTAAAATAAAAGTTAACTATGTAATAACAATCTTATCTGAAACTATAACAACAATGAGATTCAATTTCTGAAACATGAAAAGAAAGTACATTCAGGATGTATTGTGTGATTACTTTTCTGTAGTAAACTCAGTGTCTCTCTCACAAGAATATTCAAATGCATGGCCACAAAACTGTCACCAATCTTTTACTTTCATTTTTAGGTTTTTTAGGTTTATTGTTTGGAGTTGAGAGAGTAGTAATATTGTTTCTTTTTATATAAGTTTTAAAGGTTCATTTTTAATCATGCATATATTTGTATGGGTGTTTGTACATATATGATTGTGGGTGTCTACAAAAGTCCAGAAGAGGGTATCAGATACCCTAGAGTGTAGCAACAAGCAGATGTTAGCCAACCTAAATGGTTGCTGGGAATTGAACTTGGAACTCCTATGACAGTAGTATATGCTCTTAACTATTGAACTATTCCCAAAGTCCTTGTGGTTCTTGAGGCAGGAAGTGTATCAAACTGGCCTGAAACTTATGAGTAGCTCAGGATGTTTTGAATAGCTAATACTCTCTCCTATTCATCCTGTGGTCTGAGATGACAGACACTCACACATCGCCTGACTCATGCCTTTGGTAGTAAGAGATCGGTGTGGTGAGCTAAGCTGTAGATAGTGTCTGCCCTGTTGTACCAAGGGAGGCACCTGAACAAGGCGAATGACATAGGTGTGCTGATAACAATACAGTTTCACTCTAGTTCAACCATAGAACGACAAAGTAATCCTGAGGCTGGAAATTAGGAAATGATAAAGAGTAGATGAGAAGTAATTAAGTCATATAAAAGATGGAGAGTCCATGTGATGACTAATTCACACTGTACATTGCATTCCCAATTTCACAGCATCTTTCCAAGCACTTTACAGGCTTAGAGGGAGAGCGCAGCATTTTGTAAACAGCAAGCTGTCCAAATTAGATAGCACAGATACAAATTTCATGAATACCGCTGAACCTGAGGCCACATAACACAAGACTTATTAAAAATCCATGACTCTATAACACGTGTAAAAGACAGGGTAATAAATGAACTAATGACAGGAATCTATACTGAGCGATTACTCCCATAATGATTCCTTAGCGACCCTCAAATAAATGCTTAATTTGTTTCTTGGCAGGTAACACCCTTGGAAGGCCTAAGGTGATATGGTCAAAGTAATATGAACAAAAATTGCCTTTTAATAGCTACATAATGAAGCCTGCAGGACTTTAAAACACTGGAATAAACTTAAGTATTCCATGATGTGGCCTTTTGTTTTCTGTCTGAATTCAGAAACTACCACACTAATGTGAGTGTTCTAAATTTACCAAGGGTTAAGATATATGATTTTTCAATTTCTCCTTAGATGTCTGAATCACTCTAAATTAAGATATAATTGTTATTATTCTTTTTCTCCTCAGACACTTTATTCATTGATTACACAGCTTTTCCAAACACATTTACATCTAAAGTTCTCCTTGATTACATAAGAATATTGAATGAGGAATAAAGCAAGCAAACAGCGATTTCATGAGAAATAAAAATTAACATTGATGATAAGATCAAATTTCTTTCAAATCAGTACTTTCTTCCTTAAGATTGGTATCCTAAAGCCTTGCAGTTTACCTAAAGTCCAGGCATGATTACTCTGAAGTTTATTCTGTTTCAGTTTGGCACACAATTAATATAACAAAAGTTAATTCCTGGGGTTGGGGATTTAGCTCAGTGGTAGAGCGCTTGCCTAGGAAGCGCAAGGCCCTGGGTTCAATCCCCAGCTAAGAAAAAAAGAACCAAAAAAAAAAAAAAAAAGTTAATTCCTATTAGTTTGTTGCTTGGCTTTCTACAAAAAACAATGTCTGGCCCTTGTTTTTGTTTTTGGGGCTTTGTTTGCTTATCTTTGGTTTTTGGGTTTTGTTTGTTTTGTTTTGCTTTTTAACAATTTTTACTGGATTTTTTTATTTACATTCAAAAGGATACCATTTCCTGGTTTCCCATCCATAAGCCCGCTATTTCATCCTCCCTCTACCTTCTTCTCTGAGGATGTTTTCCCACCCACCCACCCTTTCCCACCTCCCTGTCCTAACATTCCGTTACACTGGGGGGGGTCCAGCTTTGGCAGTACTAAGGGCTTCTCCTTCCATTGGTGCCCAACAAGACTTTTCTCTGTTACATATCCAGTTTTAGGTACTGGTTTAGTCTCTGAGAACTCTGGTTGGTTGATATTGTTGTTCTTATGGGGTTGCAAACCCCTACAGCTCCTTCAATCCTTTCTCTAACTCCTCAAATGGTGATCCCATTCTTTTTTTTCCCCATCTTTATTAAATTCAGTATTTCTTATTTACATTTCAAATGTTATTCCCTTTCCCGGTTTCCATGCCAATATCCCCCTAGCCCCTCCCCCTCCCATCATTCTTAGTTCAATGGTTTACTGCTAGCATTCACCTCTGTGTTTGTCATGCTCTAGCAGAGCCTCTCAGGCGACAGCTATATCAGGTTCCTGTCACCATGCACTTCTTGGCATCAGCAATATTGTCTGGGTGTGGCTGCTGTATGTAAATGGATTGGATTCTCAGGTGGACTGGGCTCTGAATGGCCATTCCTTCAGTTTCTGTTCCAAACTTTGTCTCCATATCTCCTCCTGTGATTATTTGAGGAGAACCTGAAATCTCAAGACCAGGAGAGGTGGAGTAGTAAATTCCAGCATGTGAGTTTGAAAACAGGGAAAAACGATGCCCCCTATGGAGATAGGAAGAAGAATAATTCTCTCTTCTCGGTTACAATTCAGTTAAAGCCATCAACGCATAACAGGACGGTCTACTTTATTCAGTCCTAATCAAATGTCAGCCTGAATAATAAACATTCCCACAGACACACTCAGAGTGATTTTAGCCAAGCATCTGGTGGTCATAGATCAGTTCATAAATCCATTTAATCATTGTAGCTTTTATGCTTACCCTCAGTATGAATTTTACAATTCTACTCTATTTTTCCAAAAGTTTCACAGAATTCATTATGTTTAATTATTTCTCCTTTAAAAAGGCAATTTTCTTTTTTAATATTTATTTGTTTGTTTGTTTATCTTTACACTCCAGATTTTATTCCCCTCCCAGTCCACCCTCCAACTGTTCTACATCCCATAACCCCCTTCCCGCCCCGTCTTCATGAGGATACCCCCACCCACCCTGGGTTCAACTAGAGAAAAGACATTTTTCTTAAACATTTCTTTTACTCCTAGATTGTATCCAAGTGGGAGTAAAAGAGAACTCTACTTTGCCTAAAATATTAACTTTTAAATAGGTTTTTAATTGAAACAGAGTTGCATAACTTCTTTTCCTCTCTTCCCTCCTGCTAGCCTCTTTTCTGTGGTCTAACCTTGATCATACCACAGTACCATAGTACTGTGGCATTATGCCAAGCTAAGAAAACAATTAAATAACTCTTCCCAGCTGCAACATATGTGAACCATAGGAGTCAATAACATGACAAAATACATAAAAGTACAGTAAGTTGCTCCTACATATTAGTGGTGAACAACAGCTGTGTATTGTACATAAAGTCAACTCAACAGGAAAGAAATCATACCTGGTACCAAAAGTTTAACCAGCATCTTTGCTAGTGACGTCATGACCTCAGAAAAAACTCTCCTACTAATACTTTGACAAAAGAGGTTTTTTTTTCTAGTTGAGCATAAAATTCCAGTTTGAGAATAAGCAATGTGAAAGAATAAGAGAATGTGTTTTCTGTTTTCTTTTTGGTGCATTAATTTTATTCCAATGTTTTATTGGTTGTATCTTTCTAAATTTATGCTGAATAATCACATATTCTCTTATTTTTGGAAGTAAAATAAGTGTTGTTTAATTTGTAAAGTTTCCTTGATATTATCTTGTCATACAACTTCAGAGTTTTCAAATGAATGTTACTTGAACACTGTATTTATTTTCACCTACGTAATTCTAATATTAGTATTAAATAACTGGTATATATCTTTTGAACTCATTCTCATATGAACAGCACAGTCTAGTTATATAATAATGATGTATTTGACTCAACGAAATTTATTTTGTGTCATGGTATTAAGTGACATATGAGGAAGAAAAGTAGAAAACATCTGTAAGAATTTTTGCTCTGAGTCTGATACCAGAATACTGTACTGGCTCCCCTGACCCCGATGATCATTGTACACAGAGTCCATCACAGCCTATTCCAAAGGGTCCATTGACACAAAGAATATACTCTTGGGGTGAATTGACACAAATAATATACTCATGGGGTGAGAGAAAAGAATAGCAGAGGGACTGCTCTACAGAATACACTCATTACTGCTTAGAGTTGACTGTGTCCATAGAACAATTTTGTGAACCACATCCTATATTTTAGGCAGGCGTTTTACTCTTTCTTAGTTTCTGGACAGATGGTTGCCTGGTGTGCATTTGACAGTCCAAGCAATTAGATAACACTTAAGGTGAACTATTCATGTATTTATTTATTTGGTTACTTAGGACAGGGTCACATGTGTCTGAATTTTGTCTTCAGCTGTCTATATAGCAAAGGAAGACTTTGAATTTATGATGTATCTGCCTCTATCTCCCATGTTCTATAATTATACATAGGCACTACCACAACTAATTTTAAAAGTTCTGGAGGTTGTCCTTAGGGTATGCTGTGCAAGTACTCTATCAACTAATATCTAATTATATCCCTGGGCTCTAAAGTGAGATAAAATATTATGGTATATATCCCCTTTACCAGAAAATACTTGCCTGCATAACAGTCCTTAGGATTGGTGAGGATATCATGTCTCCACCATTCCCATTTGTTGAATCAGTAATCTAAGTCCCCAATTTGATTCCCTGTATGTACAAGCTACTATTTATGAGGGAATAGCACATACTTGATGATCGCCAAGTCTGCTAACATTGGACGAATTGCATAGAGTAATTATTCATTAGTTGTTCTATTTTAGTAACTTTGTAAGAATATTAGTATGTTTTTATCAATTTATAGTGAATAAGCACAAATTCTCATTTTATTTGCAGCAAAATAACCATATTTTAGCTTGCAAGGTATTTTTTGAGATTACCTTTCATAAATTTTCTGTTTTCAAATGGCAGACTACATCTGAAATATATTTATTCTCACTAATTTTAACATTTCAAAACTGTAATATGTATATTATGAAATAATCTCCACATAAATACAGAGAGAGACACAGAGAGACAGAGGGACAGAGAGATAGAGAGACACAGAGAGACAGAGAGAGACAGAGAGAGACAGAGTAAAGGAAGGAAATGACAAAGCTATTCTGAGTGTGAAAGCCAACATGCCTGAAGGCTTTAGAAAATGAGTCTTCCAGAATTAGGAACAGATTATATGAGTGAAATTTCATTAACAAGAAAAAGCATTTCGGGGCCCTTTAAGGCTTTGAGTAGTGTATTAAAGTTATTTAGAAACTAGGCACTACTTCCGCATCTCATTTACCTAACTGATGAGAGATAAATGAGCTGAGCATTTAAAGCAATGCCTTGAGGTATTTTTTGCACATGAACAAAACTCTATCTCTACTAAAATCCAAGAGAATCATTAACTTTCTGCTATTAGAGTACCAATAGCAGCCACTAACCTTTCCTACCATAAATAGTTTCAGAAATATTAATAGAATAATTATACCTCATGACTCTCATCGCTGATTTAGTTCATTTTTGTATGTCCTAACCAAAAGCTCTGCAAATGGTTAAGAGTTTATTACACATAAACAGGATACTATTATTTATTTAAAATGTCATTAAATCTTACTGCAATTGTGTGAAAGTAATTCTTCCTTCCTCTTGGGAGTTCTTTTTAATGAAGGAACTGAGAAATGAATATTCTGTGGACTGCTTTTATTTAGCAGATGAAAGTTCCATTTACTCAGGAGAGAGAATGTCAACACCTTTTGGACAATGCTAAGATGAGACTTGAGGTTGTTGCCAAGACTTCTCTCACTGTTATTAATAAATGGATGATGTTTTCAAGTCCACATTAATGACAAGATGGAATGAATATTAATTTTAGGATGTGACAATTCCCTCTAGGGCTTTCAGTCTTGTACAGCATCACTTTGCATTATTGCATTGAGAGGAGTGACACCAAAATAGCACCACAGGATAGCTGACATGAACTTTTATTCCACATTGTCCCTTCAGGAGGTCTTTTGACAGCTAAATCAAGGCAGGTAATATGAATGCCAACACCAAACTGAACCTGTGAAGTCATGTTTCCTTACTTCTTATTCAAGCCGTAAGACCAAGATATGTTATAGCACATACATATACCCTATTAATAGAAATGTTCAAATACTGCCCTTTCCAAATCAGGAAACCTAAATGAAACTATAAGTTCAGCGTCTTTATTTTCAATTTTCTTTAGCATAAGTATTTGTTCATTTTTTTTAAATTTGTACCTGGGATTTGATGCTCTGTGATATAATTCTAATGTGAAAGGCATTATCAATTATTCTGATTAAATTTTAGATAAAACAAGCTTAATTTACTTAGTATGCTTTATATTTCTTTAATGTTCTAATATTCCATTAAAGTTTCATGGGAAAATAATGGTGATTTTATTCCTTCTCTCCAATATATACAATTTTCACTTTTCTTCTCTATTGTCCAGATAAAAAAGTGCTCGTGGGTGTGGATGACAGTAGTAAAGTACCCCTCCCTCTCCACTGTGAAATCTTTGGCCCTGGGAGGTTCTGCCAGAACCTGGCATAGAGGGATTGCAAGCTCATAGGAAGAACAATGTTGGCCTGCCTGACCACCCAATGCTCCTATGGACTAGTGGTGTACCAGGAG